>NC_139825.1:23740108-24340108 GCF_963691815.1 Echiichthys vipera | reverse complement strand
AATGGCCAGCTCCACTGGCCGGGCTGAGTAGCAGCGCCTCAGCTTACAAAGTTCCTCTCTGATCTGCCGGTTAAGAAGCCCGTAAAAAAATGGGTTCATAGCAAAGGAGGAGTATGCCAGCCAGGTGACTGTTTCCTCCAGGTCCTCGGGAATTTGGGGTGCCGCATCAAGTGTCAGACGGAGGTGAAAGGCAAAGTAAGGTAGCCAGCAGATCAGAAACTGGCCAACAATAACCACCAGAGTGAGAGCGGCTTTACCTCCACCAAACGGCCGATCATGCATAATCCTACGTGGAGCATTGCGGGTTGTGATGATGGTAGTCTGGCTGTTTATTGAGTCAGAGCGGTGCTTAACTTGATTGTGTGTCCACAAGGGCAGAGGTCCATGTTGGCGGGCAGCCACACGGGCCACCTTGTACACATTACAGTAGACCGCAAAAATCACAACAGCAGGCAGGCAGAAACAGGAGACACTGAAGAACACAGAGAAGACACGTCTGTGGTCACTGTGGCTCCAGTGCAGAGAGCAATGTGCAGCACTTATGGAGCTCAGGCTGCCGTATGACGGCCACCCAAACACGGTGGACAACCCCAGCACGGCAGATGCCACCCACACCATCACTATCACAGCTGCAGTCAGCTTCAGTGTCATCTTGACCTCGTAGCGCATGGGGTGGACGATGTAGTAGTAACGCTCCACACTGATGGCTGTGATAGTGAAGATAGAGGCAGCTATGAGAATGACATTGATGAAGACGTAGACTTGGCACTCCAGCACAGTGAACACCACACCAGCAAAGTACGGAGAGCTGGACACAATCCCAAGAGGCATGAGCAAGATGGCACTCAGCAGGTCCACTGCACACAGGTGGCACACAAAGGCAAATTTCCTGAGATGAGGGG
This sequence comes from Echiichthys vipera, assembly GCF_963691815.1. Classification (NCBI taxonomy): domain Eukaryota; kingdom Metazoa; phylum Chordata; class Actinopteri; order Perciformes; family Trachinidae; genus Echiichthys; species Echiichthys vipera. Next base: position 24,339,206 of record NC_139825.1, on the reverse strand, counting down.
CTTTTATGACAACAACCAGAACAGCAGTGTTTGATAGAAGCGCCAGAACGTTCAGGGTCACCATGAAAAAGATCCCTGTCAGGTCCTTGAAGCGTGTCTGCGGGTTGGGAAGGGTGCCCAGCTGTCTGCCAGGAGCTGAGGGCATTGGTGCCCAAACTGTGGTGCTGTCATTGTACTCAGCAGGGTTAAAAAATGAACTGTTTTCCTCCATGGTTCATAGTAAACGTTTCAAAGTAAAAGTACACATCTGTAGTCCAGACTCCCCCATTGTTCTGTCACAAGGCCGAAGAATCCCTCAGACATCAAACAAGAATATTCTTCACTCCTGTGTTGGGGAAAATAAACTCCATTAAAACATTAATATTTTTGGCAAATCCTCTTCAGTAAAGATTACAATAAATATTTTAAAACTGCAATATAATTATTTAGACTTGGGTGCAGCGGACACAAGCTGTGAACACAACACTGGCACCGTTTAAGTTGATATGGTTACCAAGTTAGCAAACAAATTCCTATTTACACATCCAGCAGATATAGAGCTACATAAGCACTAGCATTCAGTTTTTATGTCTGTAAGCCCAGTATTCACTCTCTTTTAGCACTGATATTTTTGGTCTTCAACAACTTTTGAGCAGCTAAATGCTCCATTATGTTCACCAGTTATCACATGTGTAAATAAACATTCAGAGATCCACTGCAGCCTCATTACCTTCAAGGGAACCCACACATACATACCTTGAAGGTATTGGAGAATTAATCAATAACTGTCTGTGAGAATATTTAAGAAGGGATGCACTCTCTCCTTTAGTGAGGACGGGACATGATCAATAGGAATAATTCATTGAGGACACCCTGTCTCTCCTCCATTCGTCCCCATCCTTTTGAAATGAAAGATAATGAGTGTGCTTGTTTTATCCCAGCTGTAGGGAACTGGCTGCATTGATTAGTATGTGTTCAGTGTCACACTGCACTGCACCATCAAAGAGGACACCTCTTAGCAGGACAGGTTGGACCCCTGATCATAAAAAACAACCAGAAACCACTGACTGAATATATATCATGACTTTACTGCACATTTTAATTAAACAAAATGCAGCAAGTGAACAAATTAAATTCGAAACATCTTCTCCACATTATTGCTTTTGCAGCTACCATCTTGTGCTGACAACCATAATCAGGTTTCAAACGTATGACTGTGGAGGTTGCTTTGTCCTAAATACATGTGCTCACTCGCTTGTTGTCAGTGATCCACTGATGCTCTGCCCCGCTGTAATCTTCTCTGGTGGAGAGCTATTGGCATGCCACATTTGCAGTGAGATTTATCCGCAGGAAGGACTAGTGCATGTACATTCTCATGCATATTATGTAAGGGTGTCCTCGTTTTTCATCATGTTCCAGTTGCTGCATATGCTACAACCTTTAAATCTACCTTTTACTTTTCAGCCACCAGTCATCTACAATGAATGTACTTCTCTGAATCCTTTTCCTAATTAATACTTTAACAGCAAAACATGCTGTGGAATTTTTGCCTATGCTGTAATTCTTCTTTGTATCCACTTTGTCTACATTATAATGAGGATGAGGGAATTATGCATCTCTTTAAATCCATCATAAATCTGTGTTACACAGTAGTTTGCCATCTACAGAGAAAACCCGATGAGCCCAACCTTTGTTATCACCTAAATGTTTTTAATAATCAATTTTAAGGTGTTTAAGTTGATATAGTTGAGGTGGTTAGCATTAATTTTCATCAAAATGAAAAAAATAATATCATGCATTAAATATTTAAACCATTTCAATGGCTGAATGGGCTATCATGAAAAATAAATTAAAAAAAAACTTTTATTTCAGTTTATGTAATTTAAGCTAAAGATAAGATATTGAAAAAGACAATTTGTAGTCTCATAGAGGAATAAAATATACAAAAATCCTATTGATGAATTGCAGTACATTACCATTGCTGTAGCAACATGTTGATGTGCATATGCTGATATTGTAATCATATATACCATAATATTTCCCTTAAGACATCAAAGTAAAATGACTATTAGCCATAGGTCCTGTCGGGGTACAGCGCAGTAAGAGGGTTGGCTGAAAGAAACGTCCATCTTCCCCCATGTGTGGATAAGTCATTACAGCACTTTTTTTGCCGGTTTGTTATGCAATGATGAAAGTTCCTGTTCAACAACACCAGAAATCTTGAATATTTTTTTAGGTATTCCACTTTCTGTTCATCAGTTCCCTCAGTGTTCTTAAACGTCTTAAAGTGTTAATCGAACAGATTACATTTCTACAATTATAAATTAATTCAAAATTTCAGAACTGCAAATATCAGGACTATGAATCAGTGTATTATTTGTGACAATGACCTTTAACTTTGTTGACTCAAAACATTCTTTCTCAGTCTTTTTCACATGCATGGTGCTAAAACTACTGTATGTTGTTGGTAATTCTCAAGCTTTTTTATTTTTATGTAAGACATATTGAGACATGATGGAATAATTAATAATGCAACAGAAGTAAACTTCTCAGGAATTTGTAATGATAACATTAGATAGTGAAAAAAACATTGAAGATCCTTCTGTATTTCTTCTTTAGCTCTAAATAAGGAGTATTTGAACCCCACTGATTATCAAACACCATAACTACTTACTCAAACAAAAACTTACCAAACATTTATATTTTGAAAATGGGCTGTAGCTCCTCCAAAAAGTTTTATCTGAGTTTTGTAAAGGTGAGTACTTCCATATCCATGGTGGCGACTGTTGTTTGAATCATTTAAAAGCATCAATCTCAGTGTTGACGTGAGTGCTGGTCAACTTCACAGAGATCTATCAGCTATGAAAAAACTGAAAAATTGTAGATTTCCCAACGAAACAGACACATGAGCCTTGGTAAAAGACCCCGGGGAGAGCTGACACTGACAGAGAGAGGTGATGTGCCGTGCGTCCGCTGAGACAGCACAGCTGGCTGAGGGAAAGGAGGGGGAGGAGCCAGCAATTGGTGATTGTTCAAATCACATCTTTCAAGACAAGATGACTCTAACAAACCACCACCCGCTGACACTAACTATGTCACGCACACACACACTCTTTCATCAGTCAGTATGGGGCAGTGACTGTCACACACTGTCCTTTATGCCTGTCTTTACAGATGTTCCACTATTCTCCTTCAGCTTCAGAGAATATACACACACACACACACACACACACACACTGAACGTATTGGCTGGATTTGTTAGATAAATTCACCAATCTATCTTCTCTAAATGAAGTGAATCTAATTTCTTGTTTCTTTTCCAAATAGTAACCTTCATTTCATAACATTTTTGTGAGTTAATCATTGCTTGCAGAAGAGCATGAAACAGGGCTCAGCGCTGACATCTGTTGGTTGCTGGGAAAACAAAATTCCCATGAGTGCATACTGTACTTTACTGTGCTGATGTAAGAAAGGATCAAAGTCAAGATAACAGAGGGATATCAGTTTCAAACGTTTATTGGCCCTTACGTAAAAAGAAAACAGAGAAGTGTTGTGACAGATTTCGTGGAAGCAGGAAGATTATCACTTACAGCGTATTTGCGACTGCAATAAAAAATATTATAGAAACAGAGTATCACTTGGTGTAATGCACAGGTCGCCATGATCAACAGAGTACAAATGGCATCCTTATCATTTGAAAGATTTTCAAATGTCCTACTTTCAAAACACACAAAGGCTAGCTGATTGAAAGGTTAAACCTTTAGTATAAATGTTTGACAGACAAGACTTCACACACTTGTTATTTAGACACAGCCACTTACTACCTCAAAATTAAATAAGAACACTTTGTTGTTTTTACCACTGACGATTAGACAAATGACATTTTCTAGTGCTGTTCAGCATCTTGCTTGGATCAGCAGATTAAACTTTCACACTTTTCTACCACACGGCAGACAACGATACAGTAGCTTTTGAAAAAGGAAGAATTCTACCAAGTGTTAAAAAATAACTACCTACCTTCAAGCACAATACACTACAGGTGGATTTTAAAAAAGGCAACCTGACGCACATTTCTATCAGACATGAAAACCTAGTGACCAACAGATGAAGGCAGACTCACAAAGTTATAATTGAGAATCATTCATCATGGCTCCATTTTCAGCCAGGAATGAAGCATCTTGGCAAAAGCTTGGATCAATAATAGGTTTGTTTTCAGCTTTACCCAAACCCAGTCTCTTCTTTAATAGTTTGTCCTCATTATTCAACTTTGTGCGGATTGCAGTTTTTATTAGGCTGCTATCAACGCCGAACTTGACTGCCACATGATCTGGAAGAAAAAGCACAATGAAAAAAAAATCATCTCCATTTTTCATTATTAATTTCATGAATAATGAGCATCTAACGAGAAGGTCTGTGTCCTTAAATTCAGAAATGTTCTCACCAATTATACTTCCCAAGATCTCAGGTGGGAGTTGAGGCTTGTGACATTCTTCTCCTGTAAAGGCGTTCCTCCGGCCCTGCAGGCAGTGTGTGGCCAACGTTTCTCTGTCAAAAAGTATCATCAACAGTGCCGACGTGTACTTTTTGTAGTCTGCGATCTCTGCAATGCGCTCATACAGATTTACTGGTACTCGAAGATTCTCTGTGAGCTTCAAAAAGTTTTGATCATCCTGAGGCCAGAAAAGAAAAATGTTAAAAATAAACATATTATTATATAATGTGTAACACCACCACTTTTGTAAAATTGTCTAATACCTGGAGAGTGCTGCAGGGATGACATATGTTTGTCAATCTGTAATATCCTTAGATTTAACAGATGAACCTTGTATGAAACTAATTAAAAACAGTGCTAAATTTTAAACAATGTATAAGAAACTCATCCTAGCCTTTAATCTGACTAAACTGCCAATTTCTTTCACTTCAGTAAAATACTATAAGTTGTATGGAACAACAAATTCAATACGGAAATCAACATAATTTCAAAAATAAAATGATTTGCATTAAAACTGGCAACTGTGAACTTCATGGCTTCCAGTTTTGAGCGAATATTCCAGCCCACTCTGTTTCAGTCAACCTCAGAGCTGAATGGCTAGTTTGGTGTTAGTTTCCACTCGGCTTTTCCTCACTGGCGACAAAGTCATTGTGACATCCGAACACATCAATGATACTCAGCACATCCGGGAGTCTGGCTCTTATCACATCTCTGTCATTGAGGACCATCATGGGGACACAGTGGCCAGAGGGACGACCATCTTGTGAGTTTACATTTTGTTTTCATTCGTCCCAAAATCAATCAATCGCCCTGGTACCCTCGACAAAGAGCCAACAGGATTTTTTTAAACTGGATTTTAGATTATTGCACATAACAAGGTCGGTGGCAAAATAAAGGTTTATGATACTTACAGGTTTTGTTCAGCAAGAAAATCTATAGAAATTAACACCACTTCAAGGATTTATGAAGCATTAATGCCATCCCTAGAAGCAACACACTAACGCAAGTCTTTAAATGAACTGAACCACCCACTACACACTTGTAGTCTCATTTAGCCACTTAATTCACTTATGTTAACCACAGACCTTAACTTAATGCATTTTTCCAAAAACCCATTAAAAAAACCATTGACTTGGAGCCAAATTTTAAAAAAAAGTGAACAATTTCTGGGTTTTAGAACTCATTCCTGCAGCACTCTGTTACCTGAGCTTAAGAACTTTTGACATTTTGAAACAGGAACACTGACATATACAGTAGTTCTCCTGCGATAACAGTGAACGTGAACTGGGCAATGTTCCCATAATGGTTCTCTTATTAGAAGACATGGAGTATATGAGCACAAACCTCTGAGATACTGTGATCCGCTCTTGTCTCTGCTCCAGGCTCAGCCAGGAAAGAGACAGATTCATCTTGAGAGCTGTGTGATGGTGCTGCTGATGCCTCTCCTCCTTGGAGAACGTGGTCCAGAGTGACTCGCAGCTCATGTGCAGTGTGTCTCATCTGCATCATAAGGGTGTTCATCTCTGTAAAAAAAATGTAAATTTCAAATTTTAGAAATGCTTAAGACAGAGCAAGTATATTCAGAGAATAATTAACCTTAGATGGCACGTTTACAGCATAGGCTCAGGGGCTCCCGCCTAAGACATCTTTGATATACCAAGAGCCAAACTTACCTAAAACTTAAAAGTATCTGGAAAATCACAGCATTTTCACGTTTTGTTTTTTGTTTCACTGCCTATAATATTTTTATCTCCCAACATGATGGTTTTAATGCCTTCTCTCTATATATTTAAAGGTATGTAAAAAATAATAAAATCTTTTTATTTCATTTAGCAACACTTTTTCAAAAGGGCTGACATTTTCTTATAATTTCCTAGAAAGTTTCCTAAAAGAAAATGATGATGTTTGGTACCAATTGTAAAGAAAATACGAATGTCATGTGTAGAAAAATATATTAAAAAACAGTAAGTACTGGAGACTTCATTTCCAAACTATGTTGATATGTAGGTTTTAAACGGTCATAGGTGTGAATTGAATATTGCTAAATTTCAGATTTTCCAATGTTGTGTAAACTTGTGTTACTATTCTACATGCCTGAAGTGTTTCGAACTGAACTGAATGGTATATGCACACCTGTAGACAGATTTACTGTAACATTTCTGCATGAACTGCTGTGCACTGACTAGAAGATTCTGTAGGTTACACTAGTAATTGATTATAACTATAACAATTATATAAAAATTATTTCCCCTTCCTTTAGTTACAAATTCAGTTTATTTTTCCCAGGAGCTATCTTGCAAATTATTCCGAAATTACTGACATGGAAAATAAAGCACTACTTGTAATGCATTAGTAATTTTCTGAGTTGTTTTGGGCTAAAAAAAAATGTTTTTAAAAAGCCCAACATGTGTATGATGAGTCACCTATATTAATTGGACTGTGTGGTCTTGGCAGGTATTGTTTTGCATAATTAATAGTCATCTTTTGTCACCCACCTTTCATCTCCCTCAGTTCTCGCTCTGCCAAAATCCTACATCTGCGTTCATATTTGAGTTGTGCCTGCAGTTGCTCTATCTTCATGAGGAGACTGATGGTGTCGGTTCTGATGTCTGGACTTGCAATATTTTCTTCATCAAAGTCAATGGTTTCATGCTGCAAAATGTGAAGAAATCAGATGAACAAACTACCTTGTGTGGTAAGGTAAACAACTAGTTATTTGTATGCACAATAAAAAAAACGCATATATCACCTCATTGTTGGGGAAAGGTGAGTACTCTTCAGCCACCCTGTACCTATCATCCACTGGATCATCATATCCCTGTGTATCTGTGCTGATTTTTATCATCTTGCCTGCTGGTTGTGCTGGTGGAGCCTCTCCACCCCCTCTCTTGGGTGGCATTGAGGTGGGGAAAAAAAAATATATATATATACTGGGGAGAGTAAAGATTTGATTAGTAGACATGCCAAACATAGATTTTCTGCACAAAACAGAGTCAAACTTTGAGTCAAACTTTTCAGTCCTTATATGTTTCAGTGAAAAGTTAGTTCACGTCGCATCCCCCTCCCCCTGCCTCCAGCTGGAGTCACTGGAGTGATACAAACTATCAATACATTATCAAATAACGCTACATGTGATATTAAATATCAGACGGTCGAGAGAGGATGCTCACCTGGCCGTGCAGCTCTACTTCACGGATACACTGTAACCACACACAATACAGAAGACACAGGCAGCGCAGTAAATGCAAATACTGCGTAGTAGAGGAAGTAGTAGTACTACTGCAGTAGTACAGTACATAGATCCTGATACAATTAAAGCTCATTTTGAACAGCCGCACAAAACGTGTCCGGTTAAATGTGTGTGAAATACTGCTGCGATATGTATCTTTTACTGCGTGTGGTTAACATGTGTATAAGAGTGTTGTGTTGTGCAATTTTTATTTTTTTACAATTATGTGCGGAACAAAGCTGCGAAAAATTATTCCCCGAGGGAAGTATTTAAGCCCAGCACAGTTTCCTGCTTGAGTCAATTCTTTTATTCAACCAATGGGAATTTGGAGTTGTATAAACGGGGCGGGGCGTTTATGGGCAACTATGAGTGTCAGCCAATCAGCGTCTGTCTTCGAAAATGTGACGTCAGCTTCCAAGCTTGGTTGCAGTGCACCCATGTGGGCTCGATGTTGACTAGAAAGTTGAGCAGTTCACTCCACCTGCACAGTTATAGTTAGCTTTGAAACGCCGAGTATCGCGTTTCACAATGTCTTCGTCTTTCTTTATAAAGGGGAAACAAAACCAGTCAACCAAAAAGGGCAAAAATCCAACGGCGCTAAAACGAAAGGTAGGTCAGCTGGACTGTTAGCATGTGAGCTAACTCATGCGACTTACCTGGTCCAGGAAATCCTTGAAAACACTTAAATTGTGATGTGGTGTTTTAAAAATAAAATAGCATTTTCTGACATTCTTGAATGAAAAATGACCTAAAGATTAACAAATTATCAAAATAGTTGCGATTATATTTCTGTCGATCTATTAGTTTTACTTCCATGTGTGGTCCCTCTGTAGAAAGCTGTCTCAAACAGTCATGTTGGTTGTTTATAGGACAATAACATCTCATTTAATTTGATTGATGATCAAGTGCAATAATAAGTATACTGAGTATTGTACTGTATACAACTTTGTAGTTTTTCACAGCTGTGAGGTGCTTGAAAAGCATGAAAATGCACCTTGAATTTGACTTTGGATAAGGTTGATGAACCCTGCTGTTCTAACTCTCATTGTAATGCTATATACACACACACTCTATTTTCTGTCTTCCTGCTGCAGGGTGATGGAGACTCGGGCGGAAAGAGCAAATTACGAGCCAAGAAACCCAACTCCAAACACAACGAGGAGATTTCCAGCGACTCTGAGACAGAAGGGTTAGTGTCAGATGTGCTCACTTGGGTTAATGCATTTGTAGTTGCGTTTTTAAAGCGCACAACTAACACAGTAAACCACATTACTTGTTAATGTGTTGTGCTTTTGTTTAGTCCTGTAGTGCCCAGGAAAAGACAGTCCATTGAAGAAATTGATTATGAGGAAACACCACAGGAGAAGAAGCTTAGATTAGCCAAACTGTACCTCGAACAGCTAAAGGAAGAAGGTATGTTTGTAGTATATACGCATAGATCATACCTTAAGAGGTATACATTACTTCAGTATGTATTTATTGTGTGATATGATCTCATCAGAGGAAGAGAAAGCAGAAGAAGACTCATTTGAGACTGATCTGATTGCTGGAAGACTTCAAGAAGAAGTGGTAAGAGTTGGCTCTGTATTAAACCAAACCATAGACAAGAGTGTAATTTCAGTTTAATACGAACCAAAATTAATCTAAACACAATAATCTTACTGAGCAGCTTCCGTAATCTACATAAGTGGATCACATACAAATGTTGCAGCAAAATGTCTTGTGTGACTTTCCAACTGACTTTTCTTGATCCGAGCCACAGTCTGTCTTTATGGATTTAATAGTTTAGATCAAAACACTGTTCTATGTTATTGATCTTGCTGTGTATGTGATTATTTTCTTCTCCTCAGCTTGAACAGAAAGGAACGCTCCAGCGGCTTATTGCCAAAGATGTAAGTGTGTACATTTTCATCCTTTCTGTCTCCACAGCATGTCCAATACTCTTAAGGGGGGAAAAGCTGTGTATGAACTTTTATTTAATTTCCGTTGTTTCTCCTTTTAGCTCATGCCACCAGATGCTTCAGAGATCAGAATGTTAAGAGGGCACAAACTTCCAGTCACCTGTCTGGTCATCAGCTCTAATGAGAAGTACATCTTTTCTGCTGCCAAAGACTGCTCCATCATTAAATGTTAGTACACATTAAAATCCTGAGAATCCTTTGGTTACATACTGTAGGAAGTATGTATAACAATTGAGAGGGAAAATATGGGTGTCCCCCTGTGTTCTTGAAAAGTTTTCCGTCCACACGGACACAGCTCAAGAAATATCTGCGTCCATGTGAAACCAGCTGAAAACGCTGTAATACACATGCCGTGCCTGGGTGTGGCAATGTAACTGCCACAGAAATACACCAACACGGAGAAGAAGAGACGGAGCTCCGCTGTTGTGTAGAATCATAATACCAACACCAGAATCCTCATCCACCCTAGAGAGAAATCTGTCGACTGCTTCTGGTGTTACTGGAGACTTTTGTGGTGTTTTGGACACCAATCACTCTGTAGTAACTGATCTCAATGAGCAGAGGGTGCTGCTGTGAGCCCTTCCCCGTCCTATAGCACTCACAGGCTTGCACTGTCTCACTACTTTTTGCGACCTCCATGGCAACTTTATTTATAAAAGGCTACTAGCGACCAATTTAGTGTCTTATTCAGACCATCAGGGTAAAGGGAGACATAAATGGTTGGCCTAAGTCATTCCCATGCATGTGGCTCAGAGTACAGTTCAGTCTGTGGGTCCGTGTCTCTCTCCACGCTGCAGCGCTGTTGTTGTTATGTGACGCCGCGGGGGTTGGAGGTCCGAGGTGTGGAGATGACAGCATCGTTAACAAAGTATGCACTTTCGCTGTCCAGACGACAACGCAGCGGGGGGTGTTCTCAAATATTGAGAACTGTGTGTGGATGGTCGGCTTTATTAGAATTGAAAATGTAGTTTACACGAGTGGACACCACCTAAGGCTTTCAGAGGCTAATGGTTTGATTTGGCAGTCTCAATTCGTTTTTGTTTTTTTTGTATCTTCAGGGGAAGTGGAGAGTGGGAAGAAACTGCACACAATACCCGGCGGAAGGAAAGGTACAGAGGATCGGCATGTTGGACATACATCCCATATCCTGTGTATGGCCATATCATCAGATGGAAAATACTTGGTGAGTAGTATTCGCTCAGAATATCCTACATTTGCTAAAGTGTGACGTCATATTGTAACCGGAGCCTCTTTCTCAACATCTTTTAGGCCACTGGAGACATGAACAAACTGATCATGATCTGGGAGGCTGAAATGTGTAAACATCTATATAAATTCACAGGACACAAAGGCCCTGTGTCGGTACGTTCTCCCTCTTTCTCTCTGCTGCATGGAATTACCTCTTTTTTTCTTTAACACTTGTGTATATACTGTAGCTTTAAGGTCCCCGTGTGATCGTAACAAATGTATTTTCCTTCTCAGGGTCTTTCATTTAGGAAGGGAACTCATGATCTGTACAGCGCCTCTCATGATCGCTCGATTAAGGTGTGGAACGTGGACGAAAATGCCTATGTGGAAACTCTGTGAGTATCTTAATTAGAATTAGAATTGTTTTTATCTCACTGCCAAACACTTGCATTTGACTTTAAAAGGTGTGAATTTGAATTGTGATTATGACTCGCTGCTATAGCTTCGGGCATCAGGATGCCATCACAGGACTGGACAGCCTGAGCCGTGAGCGCTGTGTGACAGCAGGAGGTAGGGATCGCTCAGTGAGGGTTTGGAAGATAGCGGAGGAATCTCAGCTGGTGTTCCACGGCCATGAGTGAGTCTATCTGTCTTTTATCTGTTGTTTTCGTGTCTCGCTGTTTGCATCTTTTGTCTACTGTCAGAACTATATTGGTTTTGTCACATGCCTTCACGAAGAATCAAAACATTCTCACACAACCCATCTCATCTTATCTTCAACCACTTATCCGGGGTCAGATCGCGGGGGCAGCAGCTCTAGCATGGTACCCCAAACTTCCCTTTCCCGGGCCACATTAACCAGCTCTAACTGGGGGATCCCGAGGCGTTCCCCGGCCAGTGTGGAGATATAATATCCCCTACTAGAGCCCCATGCAGGACTAATTCAGGGTCTCCAAGAAGGCCGAATACTCTGAACTGCTGTTCGGTTCATATGCACAAACAACAGTCAGAGTTTTCCCCCCTACCACACACAGGCGTAAGGAGGCGACCCTCTCATCCAACGGGGTGAACTCCAACTCCACGGTGCTCAGCCGGGGGTTTGTGAGTATCCCCACAACCGCCCGGCGCCTCACACCCTGGGCAACTCCCGAGAAGAATAGGGTCCAACCCCTATCCAGGAGTACGGTTCAAGAACTGAGACTGTGTGTGGAGGTAAGCCCCACCACATCTAACTGGTAGCGCTCCACCTTCTGCACAAGCCCCCGCTCCTTCCCCGACAGAGAAGTGCCATTCCACGTCCCCAGAGCCAGCTTCCACTGCCCGTGTCTGGTTCGTCGAGGCCCTTCACCTTCCCTGCCACCCGTGCAGCAGCGCACCCGACCCAAGTGGTCCCTCCTGTGAGTGGTGGGCCCACAGGATGGAGGGGAGGGAGGTGCCACGTCACTTTTTTGGCACTTGCCGGCGAGCCCTCCATCTGGGCCTGGCTCCAGATGGGCGCCCCGGGCTTCCTCCGGGCAGGGTCTCTCTTCCTCTTCCTCGTTTGTCCATTGAGTCTTTGAAGTCTCACACAACTGGTACAGTGTAATCCAATTGTTATTTATCCAATCGCCCAGTACTTACCAAACACAGGATTTGTCAATTCAATTTAATTTAGAGTGCCGAATCATAACAAAAGTTATCTCAGGACACTTTACAGAGTAGGTATAGACCACACTCTCTGACTTATTTATGATTTACATAGACCCAACATTTCCCCCATAGAGGACGGTGGCAACGAAAGCCTTCCCTATAAAAGGCAGGAACATCGGACAGACCCAGCTCTTTGGAGGACAGGCATCTGTCTTTAAAGGATTGGGGAGGACGAGAAGGAGAGGAGAAACCCTTACTATTTACAACACTTCCACTTTAACTGTCTCCCGCTTGTTCAGGGACAATGTGTGTCTGGGCTGACACGGATTAGTAATGCGCCTGTACAAGCTTCTCAGACTGATGTAAAAACACAGCAGCCTGCGGCAGAAAGTTGAAAAGGATGCCTAACTCTTAAGAAATTATTGATATCATTCATTAGTTGTTTTTTATAGTAAATAAATATATTATTAAGTAATTGTCATATAATAATAACTTTTAATTAACCAGGAGAAACCCATTGAGATTAATTATCTCTCTGCCAAGGGAGACCTGGCCACGACGGGCAGAAGTAGAGTTACAACAAATAGTTACAAACAGAAAAAAATTGCAAAAACAATTTACAATACAACATATCAATTACAGATAAAAAGGAGACATTTTTGCAACTAAGAACAATTTTAAAAAATTGACATGCTAAGGATTTTGACATCAATTAATGCACTATGTTTTAAGTCATTCTGCAACAAATTCCATGTTGACGGTGCAAAGAAACCAAACACACTTTTTCCCTGTTCTGTGCGGACATGTGGGATAGAAAGCATAATGACAGCCTGAGAACACAGAGTATTGGCCAGCACTTTTTTGCTTAATGAGAGAACATAAATACAAGGGAAGCACACCGAGAATTGCCTTATATATAATGGTGTACCAATGACAGAGCCTACGTGTGGCCAGAGCGGGCCATCCTACCCAAGAGTTTAACTCACAGTGCTGAGTGTGAGCTTTACAGTTGGTAATGAACACTAAAGAAGCATGTTAGGCTGAGTTGACCATATGGTGACACTGCAGATGTATGCATATAATGCATATACACCATAGTTCAGTACAGATAAAAAGTGTCTGCTACAAGACTTCTTTTTTTTTTACATTAAAAGAAAAAGCTTATTTCGAAAATAAAAACCCAATTTCAGCCTTTTTCACTAAGCAGAGAGCATGAGGCTTAAAGGTCAGGCAGTCATCACTAACAATACCAAGGTGCTTATGAGATCTGACCACCTGTATTTCACTTCCCTCAAGAGTGACCACAGGGGGAACATTCAGTGGTCTATGCCTATAGCCAGTAAATAACATTAGTTTGGTCTAATCTGCATTGAAAACAAGTTTCAGCTGACGAAGAGTATATTGGACAACAATAAAAGCATTCTGTAAATTCTCAATGGCCTGTTTAAGAGTAGCTGCACACCAGTAAATAATACTAATCATGGCATAATCTTGACCATTACAGTTGAAATAATGGCCCTTAATCATGTGTAGTTCAAGTATTGTGTTTCTGAATGTTATTTTATCAGATTGTTGTTATAAGATCTTTTAATTGTTGTTTCTTTCTAAGACAACATATCATTCAATTAATTTGTAGCTAAGGATGCCATTATCAATTCTGCCTATTGGTCCCATAATGTTATTTAATTCATGATTTTTTTTTATGTGTTTAAAAAAAAAGAAGAAAGAACTAGGTCCTTGGTAATTATAACAGGATGTTTACCCTCAATTACGTGCATGCTGCTTGTTATGAAAGCAGTAACAATTGTGCATCAAATACATGGCATTCATTGCATTTGAGCCCATGTTGCTTCATAAGATGTTTCAGCATATCACTGGTGTTTCCACCATTACTTGAAATGATTATTTTGCAGATATTACAAGCTGCATTAATGTTATCTTTCTTCGCGCGTTGGTCGGTTTCTTCCTCTCCATCACAACTCCTTTTTGTTGCAAGTTTCCAGCAGCGCAGACACATGAGTTTGACATTTTATTTCAGTGCAATGCATCTGTAGAGAGTAGTGACGGAGGGACAGAGGCAGTGATTTTAGACGCAGCTAATTTCAGTTAACTGCTACAGAACTGCGACAGTGGTGGTTGCTACTGGCAACAGAGCACTCAACTGAAACTAACTGCTGGTGGCAGATTAGGGTTTCCAGAATATGAATAAAGGAAATGCAACGTGTTGTGAGGATAACTTGTGACTCCTCTTTTGCCTTCTACTTATTATTTTTTGGATATATTTTCAATATCTATTATAAATAATCCTACAGCTTTGGGATAACAGAATAGTTCTATTCGATTCTCCAAAATTAATGGCAGAATTGATTTCGAAAAAAATTATATTCATGTCTGTCATACAGTTCCTGTGAGCATAGAGAAAGACTGACATAATCTGTGACTTTGTCACTATTCTGTCTTCTTACAGGGGTTCAATTGATTGTATCCAGCTCATAAATGAGGAGCACATGATAACAGGTGCCGATGATGGGTAAGACAGTTGCAGCCTTTACACTTTTATCATCTCAATTTTTACAGCTTTGTTCCAGGATCTTATCGTGATCACAAATTAATTCATGTTTCTCCTCCGTGCCCTCTCTCAATTTTCTGAACGACCTCAGCTCTGTGTCTCTGTGGAGTGTCAACAAGAAGAAGCCTCTCAGCACAGTGAAGCAGGCTCACGGTTGCCATGGTGAAGCAGGGCTGGAGCAGCCTCACTGGGTCGCTTCGGTAGCGGCGCTACAGAACTCGGATACCGTCGCCTCAGGTGCTTCAGGCTGTGAGAGTCCTCCTTATCAGCTTTTTAATATATCACATACACTACATTCACTTTACTACGTGCAGGACACAGTTGTCTTTTGTAAATGCAAATGTAATTGATATAATTAAAAAACTTTGTCCCAATTATGTGCTGCACACACTTGAGTGTGTAGTGTTTATTCTAGCTGCCCATTAGATGTTCTGCTGTCTCTAGTGATGTAAAGTTACAATGGTTCTTCTGCGCAGGTTCTCACAACTCACAGGTGCAGCTGTGGAAGTGTGGCCAGAATTACCGAAGGCTGGAACCTCTGTTTAGCGTACCAGTGGTAAGCCCTTACTTCCCTCTCTCTTTTTAAGGAGGTCACATTTACATAAGATGTGTTTTGGTTTGGGGTTTTTTTGCCAGTTGTACACATTGCATTCCTGGAAGCTGTCTCAAAATTTCACACTGTGTCTCGTCCTCTGCTTTCTCTCCCAGTCTGGTTTCGTCAACAGTCTGAAGTTTTCAAGCTCCGGTCAGTTCTTGGTGGCAGGAGTCGGACAGGAGCACAGGTAACTGAACTAATGACCACGTTTCCATAGAAACCACTGTCTGTAGATGGCAGAATAAGTTCATGTTCAAATAATGAAATGCCCACTAGATGGCACTGTTAATCCATCTCTCCCCCACCCCCACCCCCACCCCCCATTTAAGTAACTCCAGTCCACAGGAATTCCAGCAGCAACCCGCCTCTTCAGCCAACTTGAAAGTTTAATACAATTTCTGTGGTCTGAGTTTTTAAGAAAAGTTTTGATCCCACACAAACATTTTAAATATTAGGTGGTACTTGTTCTGATATAAATATCTGATTAATGTTGATTCACTTTTTCCAAAAAGGTTTGAGTTGCTGCTAGAAGAGTGTTGATGTGATCATCAAACATCCCTTTTTATCCTCTGTATTTAAATTTAGTTTCAGATGCTATCTGGATGATGTTGTCTGCTTTATATCCGTTACCTCTGATTCTAAGTTTTTGATTGTTTTTCTGCAGGTTGGGCCGATGGTGGCGACTAAAAGAGGCCAAGAATGGGATCTATGTTATTCCTCTTAAAAGGAAACCTCCAAATCCAGACGAAGCCAAGACCACTGAATAGTGAACTGTTAAGTGTCCTTTTTTTGTAAATTAAAGGTATAAAATCTGCCTTTGTATTATGGCTTTTTTTTTATATAATTCATTTCATTCAGGAATTTCCTGTGATTTTTGTTTCTGAAGAAGCTTAAACAGCTTTAGTGAAGGAGTCAGCAATGTGGGCAAGCTGGGATTTGTCTAGATTGGGCCAAGTGGGAAAAGGCTGTCAGTTTTGTAGGTGTACATCCTGTCAGAGCTGACAAATGGTATAGCCACAGCAGATATTCTATCAAATTCTGAATAATATAAAGTGATAGTGTTTCAGAATAAATCAAGTATTAATACTTTGTTCTCTAATTTGAATCTCCAGTGTATAGTGGAGTAATGCCATCCTGAGCAGAAAATAGACTCTCCCTGTTTTTTTGTATCTTTTTTAGCTCCTCTGTACATATCTCGTGTTTACATGTAAGTGCTTTGTGTGTCTGTATCAGATGATGACAGTTACAAAACGTCTTGTGTTTGTTGAGATAGGCAACGGTCCGTTGGATTACTTTTTTCCTGTAGTTTGAGTACATTTCCTATACAGGAGAACTGTTCTGAACTGTTCTGTTGATAGAAATAGTGCTTCTTCAGCATAACCCTGATGAAAGTGTTACACCAGAGTATTGTATTTGCACCATCCTCAATCTTCCCGCAGGTGTCCTCTTTGGCTTTGCTAGAAGTGTTAATGTCCTTTTCTTTGGCACATAATTGTGTTGTGTAACTCAAACATTTATTTGTTATTCTGTGGAGGGTTCATAAATGTTAGGAGGGAATACCATTTCCATCTTTTCCACTTTTACAGTTGAACATATTAACAGTGATGATTTTAAATTAAAGTCCCTTCTGGCTTCAGGTTTACTTGGTGTATATTTTATCTGTAAAAACAGACCAAGAAGACAGTGGGTGGGTTGTTTATAGATGGTTGTTACAATTTAATATCAGGAAACTCCAATCAGTATAAAAGATGAAAAAGTCCAACTTGGGTGAATACATTTTATAGGCACTGTACATGTATAATTGCACACACTCAACTACAGCAATAGTTATAGCTTAAGAGGTCTGAGCACCGAATACAAGTCTTGGTAACAGAGCAGAATTAAAAATCATGCCGCGCCTCTAAATTAAACTTAACATCTTCAGCTGTGTTTTTCTTTTATTCTGGTAAAAAATAGAGGAAGCAGTCTTAAGTTGATTCAACTAAAGACATTTTAGTTGAATAGGTAAGTTCATTTGGTTTTGAAGAGGAAAAGAAAAACAAACCCTGTATGCAAAAGCTGTTATTGTCTCTGAATAGCTGCGTATAGTTTGTATACCATCAAGAATTGCAAGTGTGAACCCAAACACAGTGGCATTTAATATTATAATATTAAAAACATTTTATTTGCATAAATTACAGAAAATCACACACTGTTATACCAGTCTACATTAACACATGTCCTTTATATTGTCTAGTTGTCTACCTTTCATCACGTTCACTGAAGTTAGTCACATATTTTGTCGAACAGAAGGGCTAAATTTATTTCATAGCATTTATTTTTTTGACAATGTCTACAACATTTGGATATATTCACAGCACTGTAAGGACAAGATAAGAACAGCCTTTTGTTTTGTACAACACTGTTGCTTCACAACCACCCATTTGACAACAATACTCAAGGCACGATGCATTTAAACACATCTATCTGTAAACCAAGGAGATCACAGCATATTAAATGTATACAAAAAGGCTTTACAATTGATACATACTGCTCGCTGTAGAGTTATCCTTGCCACTGTCAAGTGAGTTATCTCTCTGCAGCATGTTGGACCCTGTCTGACGGAGGGATGATGGGATGGTCTCCTGTGCTTAGGAGCCTTTTTTCACAAGGAGGACGTTGTTGAGTCAACCACTTCACGGCCGTTACAAACTGCTGGCACATAGTTAGAGGCTGATCCTGGGAAAAGAAAAACAGATGTTTGCCAGGCAAGAAGCTTTGCACTGTTAGGAAACAGCTGTAGAGGAGAAAGTAAGAAAAAGTAAAGAGATGGGCAGTCTGCTAGGGTCAGCTTCTTCCACAGTTCCAAAGATGTTCAAAAAGCTGTCTGCAGTGGAGGAAAGTAGCTCATAACTTACACAAGTATTGTACTTAAAGAGCAATTTGAAGGGAATGAATACTCAGATAGTTTACTTATATAAAAGTAGCAATACCACAGTGTAGAAAAATACTCTATGACAACCATCAAATTATACTTAAAACACCAAAAGTAAAAGTTATCATGCAGAATGGCCCATTTCAGAATAATATATATTAGATTATTGGATTATAATTATTGATGCATTAACGTTTCCATCACTTTAATAGTGCAGCTGGTACAGGTGGGGCTAATTTTAATAATAAATAATATTAATACATTTTTTGTTGAATCTGCAAAGTTACTAAAGTTATCAACAATACTAAAAGTGTCTTTAATTCAGGTGAAGCAATAACAGTTAAACTAGCATTGAGCCATTGTATGCACAGTTGTAGTTCGAGTTAGTAAAAGTTAGTCAGTGTACTATGTAAACTTTATGTCTGTATTTATGCCATGAATTAGGCTAGTTGTCAGTTTATTAATGAGCTTTAGATAAGACTCTTATCCAACATGAAAAGAAATGTAATGACTGGATTTGAATGGCTTAGATACACTGACCCAAAACCACCGAAAGAGGCAGGATAAGAAATCCTTATTTCCTTTGTTTTATTTTGGAAACCTAAACTGTTGCAGCTGAAACTGAAAAAGAAAAAAAAGCTATGATATAGTCAAACTTTGTGATGACATTTCAGAAACACTCATTATCGTGGATGTTTTGTGCTGGTGTTTACAATTTCTTTACAGTTCTAGATAGAGCAATGAGCACCAGATATAGTGGATACTTGTACCTTTAGAGTAACTGGAGCTGGGAGCGGAGGCAGAAGCAGACACTGTGGCACTGAAGCGGTTGGCTGTGACTCTCAGCGAGGCCACATTTTTCTGCGGCTGAAACAGGATGATGTGAACTTTGGGGGCAAAGAGGCAGCCGAGAACCACCGAACCACTTAGGCTGACGGAGATGCACATGGTGGTGGTCTGCACCTGTGAGGATACAGAGAGGATGAAGATGAATATTTCAGTCTGCATTTGGATTTCCTCCGTTTGTCTTCAAATAGATTTATGAAGTTTGTTTTACAGGCCACCTGACCCTGTCACTTGGCACGCACACACACACACACACACAAAATGAGTACTGATTATTATGTTTTAATTTTATTTCTAATATTATTACTAGTTAGAAGGTTTTATTTTTCATCTTATTTGTTATGTTAATTTTTTCTCATCTCATTATGTTATTTTTACTATTATTATCAAGCATGTTTTATTTTCCTTCTTATTTTATGACATTCTATGTTCATGTTCATTCTCTATAAGTTCCCATATTGTAAAGCAGTGTGCTGAACTGTTTTGTTGTTGCTGTTGTTGAATAATGTTCACAGATTATTTGATGTCAGATCATTTTACTGTATTTAGTGGCTTTTAATCAAGTTAGATTTTGAGGATTTGTCCTAAATGTATCCTGCAGTCATACCAAAACAGATTTTCTCAGATTAGATTATTTGTCTAGGTTTATTCACCACATTTAAATTTTCAATTATGAGTCTGTGAAGTTTTTAATTATGAATGTTAGCAATTCTAATTGTTTATCTGTATGTGCATGAATATGAGGGCAAGAAGAAGAATGTGGAATAAGCACAGCTGGCTATCCTGGAAAGTCAGGGCCTTATTAGTCATATTTCAGCTGTTAATGTGAGCTGACTGCTGGGGTCATCTTCCAGAGCAGCATCTCTTCCCACCCCACTGGTCAGCCCCGCAGTCCAGGAACTTCTATTTGCAGAACCACAGCAGGAAGTGAAATCCCTCCTAAACGCACCGTGCAACAACAACACTGCAAAAATATGCAAAGTCCTCATAAAGTTAAACTCTAGGCTACAAAAATAACCTGTGAAAGCACCACCAAGACTGCTGGTAAAATTACTTCACTTGTCTTTTGTCTGTAGCCCATTATCTCTTTCAGCCACAAAGCTATTTCCATTTAGCAGTTTATATGAATAATTATGAAGCACCAATAGGACATACTGCAGCACTGACTTAACCCTTCTGTGTTCTTACTTTAAAGGGGACAGCAAAGAGAATGAGGTTACATTTTTAAATTTTTTATTATATTTATATGATGTATTTTGTTGTATATAGTTTTTCAACAAATAGCATTTAATTTGGATATACACATATTTTCACACTTTCTTTATTTATGATTCAGTCTTGCACATACATCAGGCATTTACTATTTCTATACTGATGACCTTCTCTTTTGATTTAATAAAAGGAATTAAACAAATCATTATTTGAATTACTCGCCATGTTTTTGAACACCTTGAGTTCATCAGAATTCACTGGGCAAGGCTTGTTGCTCATTAGAATATTTCTGCGCTATCCAACCCTAATTTAAAATGTGGCAACAGAACCCACAGTCATTATTATTGTTGTCACACAGAACCAAAGCATCAAGGTCTCTTTTGCTGTGCCAAACCTCTTATTCCTTCAATTACTCTGTGTGCTGCCTCTCCATTATATTCTATAATGTTCGTCTGGTCACATAAATCAACATTGGGGATCAGGAAAGGTAAAAGTTTTTCGGTTCACAGTTTGGGTGCCGGGAAGGGTTGATCACTACAGACATGAAAAGCCTGAAGTACCTCAGGATGATACAAAGTTTGTGTGATCTAGAACTCTCCCCATCTGTTTGCACAACAAAGGCCTTGCGTCACACCCTTACCAAACGCTGTGGCGGTAGCCTTGAGTCTGCCAAAGGCACCGTTGCTCAACTTACACGGGCTGTCAGCTTTATGCTTGTTGTTCTGTCTAGTTTTTCTCACTTTAATCCGCATGGATGAATGCATTAATTTGTCCTTGCATCTATACATTTTGGGACAAAACAAAATGTATATTCTTATTTTGGCCTGCTGCAGCTTTTCAAATGTTAGTTATGCAATCTCAATTCATTCGATGTAGTTTATCAGATACAGAGTGAAGGCTTCAAAACCTTATCTGCTTTTAATAAAAACAATGCATCAATCATGAACAAATACCCAACTATATGTCTTGTTTCTAAAATGTAGTACTTGAGGAAGATTTCCTTATTTGTTGAAATGCATGTACTGCTACTCACATTTTTGGGTGGTATCTTCTTCATTAAATGCATTTATTTTATGTCTCTTGTAATGTAGTTTTATATAATGTAATGTGATTTGTTTTTTTCCTGTGACTATTAGGGAGATGATGCCACTAAATGAACCAACACTACCTGTCCCTGCTTACAACTATTTTTACTACAGGTCATAATGCTACTTGGAGAGTTCACTATATAGAGCCACTTGTGATTTACTCTTGACATCTAATAGCAAAAACTGTGATAAATCTCCAGAAATCACAGTTGAAATGTGTCATTAAGCATTTAGAAATGCCATGATACAATGAACTATTTTGACTGCCGTGAATTATTTCTATCTGTATATACCTGCCTGAATTGTCTCCTGAGTCTTTGTTCTTGTCTTGAAATCCTTCAGCCCATGAAATGAAAGTGTGACTGTGATCAAATGGAATGTGAGATTGACTTCTTCTTAAGGCATGATAAACACACTAGCAATAGTCATTTATAAACTTGGTTTACATTATTCAACAACAGTGGGTTTGAGACATTTCTTAGAAATATAAATGATCTACACTCAGTTGACTTTATAAAGAAAGATTTCAATAGATATTTACCCTGTAGTCGCTGGCAGTGACATAGAAGATGGGCTGGAAAGCGAGCCAGATGATGCAGGTGGTGTACATGGTGAACCCGATGAACTTGGCCTCATTGAAGTTTTCAGGGCACTTCCGCGTCTTGAATGCGTAGACGGTGCAGAGGATGATAAGGATGCAGTTGTAGGTGAGTGACATGAGCATGCTGGAGTCCCTGCTGCTGCATTTGAGGGTGACAACGTCTCTCCTCTCCGGGCCCACCTCCTTCCGAACCCCTGGCACCTCTACCAGCAGCCAGATAACAGCCACCAGCAGCTGGCAGGAGATAAGAGCACCGCAGATCGCTACCTGGGAGGCGGGGCTGATGAAGCGCGGACGCTGGGCTCCGTCCTTGACCCCGCTGAAGATGCGAGCAATACGGTTGGTCTTGGTTAGAAGAGCTGAGTAACACACTGCGAATGAGGTGCCCAGGCCCAGTCGGCGTAGGGTGCAAACAGCGGTGGATGGTTTGGCAATGTAGATGAAGGTCATGAGGTAGCACATCAGCACTCCCAACAAGAGGATGTAAGAGAGTTCGCGTCCACTTGCTTTAACGACAGGCGTCTCATTGTGCTTGAAGAACAGGCCCACTACTGACAGAGTACACAGTATTCCAAGGCAGGAGATGGTGGCAGGCCCAATGGCCCAAGCATCCTCCCACCGGATGTATTCTTCAGGCAGATCATAGCAGCCAGTCAAATTGGCAAGAGGCCACTGACCGAAGCTGCAGTCAGCACAGGTGAACTCATCCTGCAGGTACTGGTAGGGCTGACAGGGGATACAGATCCAACAGCACACATCTCCAGGCTGCATGCTTTTCACTTCGTTCTTCCTGCAGGGGTCACTGCACTGAGAGGTGGGCGGTACGAGGTCACGCCAGGAAACCAGGGTGGTGTTTAGTGTCAGGTTCTGGTCCCAGTAGCCGACCTTCCTGTAGACGAACTTCCCCTCTTCTTTGTGGTAGTGAAAGATATTATAGCGACTGATGCTGTCACCAAAAGAGTCAAAGCGCACCATGTTCTGTGTGTCTACAGGTCTGAACGGAGCTGGTAGGAAACAAAAATACAGCATTGTTGACTTAAAGCTACTGTAAAAGATTTCATAAAACACATGGCTTTGTGAATGAGTTATGTGAATGTGTATGGTAAATTATATTTATATCAATATTTTGTGTCAAATTATTATTTTCTTTACTGAGTAGCCATGTAATAATGTTGAGTCAATGGGTCCGCTTGCTCTACATTATCTTTTACAAAATATAGTGGTACTGTACGTTCTACTAGTATTTTCATTGGTGTTTAAACACATTAAAATGGCAACATATAAAATGTATTGTCCTGAGATATAATGCACTAAATAGCTACTTGTTTCCTGTCATTTAATCTTTATGTGTGTATTAATTCATCTAACCAATATCCTATATTCTCGGAATAGTATGTTCTCTATAGGTTCCCATCCCACTGATTCGTCCATGCTAATTCATGAATTAATTTAGCTAATTGATTAATTACAAAGCCCTTTTCGGTGCTGCAGAGGAAATCATTTGATGACTTAATCCAGTGTCATGCATATTTACAACCCCCATTTGTTTTAACGTTCACAATTAATTGAATCCCGTTCTCAGCTATTTCAAAAAAATCACATGAAATATAACACAGGCATTTTTGTAATAGTGAAACCTTTTGTATGTGCTTGCTTTCATTGCTGTGCTTACCTTCAAACTTGGTCTTCAAGATGAACTCCTTGTAAAACCTTTTGCCATTACCTGGTTTCATGGCGTCACAGACCTTGGATGTGTTGGAGCATACAGCTTGCCTCATGTTGTGGAGAGCATACGCCATGGCATAGACTGCATTTACCACAAACATGATCTTGGACTCCTGCTCAAAAGTTCCATCTCGTAGGCTGTGTTCACTGCACCCAGGTTCCTGGAGGCTACAGCCAAAGCGGTGCTCCCAGAACTCTTTGAACCACGGGTTCCTTGTGTTGGTGTATGGGTTCAGCTTTGTGAAGTAGTCTTCAAATTCTCTAATGGGGTAGGATGCCAGCTCGATGGTGAAAGCCCTGTCTGCTGCCGTCTCACTGCCTCTCACAACACTCTCCTGTGCTCCCCATCCATCGCTGGCCACCCAGTAGAAGGTGGCGTTCATGCGAGCAGCGGACACCAGCAGCTCACGGGCGTCTTCGCTGCGGGTGAACAGGATGACCACCTTGGCATTGGACTTTTGCTGCAGAGCACGGATCACATTATCGTAGCCCAGCCGGTTCATGGAGCGGCTCACCTTGGCTGAAGTGGCGATGCAGATTTGGCGAGTGCGGGCCTCCTGCTGGAAGGCATCAATGCCAGTCTCACCATAGTCGCCCTCTGATGCTACTGTTGACACGTAGGTCCAGTTGAAGTAACGCAGAATCTCAACAATGGCCTTGGCCTGGTAGAAATCAGGGGGCACAGTGCGAGCAAAGTAGTCATAGCGACTCTTATCGCTGAGCTTTGAACTGGTGGAGGCATAGCTGATCTGAGGGATCTGGAACAATCGCAGGAGGTTGGCCACCTGGAGAAAGAGAAGGAAAATATTTCACTTCCATTGGATATAGTAGTATAAAGTGATATGAACTGTGACAGTTACATTACATGCATAAAGGGTCCCCTACATGAATCAAAGGATGTTACATGGTGTGCAAAGACTGCCCGCCATAAGCGTCCTGGGAAACATGCAATAAAATATTAAGCTCCGTAGAGCTTCATTGTTTTTCTAAAATATTGATTATAGCCACTTTTCATAGCAATTTTGACTACAGTACATCACATTCTCACTCATGATGAAATGTATAATCTCAGAATGTACTGTAATTGTGATAAAAATCTTCAAAACTAACTTTTTTTCCACAACATGCTGTAATGCATTTCAAATCTCTCATCTTGTTAAGTCTGTTTGCTTTTCAGCTTCTAGATATCCATCTGGTCTATAGGTGAAGTGCAGCCATGAAAGAGGGCAGAGCTGCTGTCCGATGTGCTTCAGCTGAGTGGCCGAGACTGGTAGCGGAAACAGCAACAATGGTGCAGAGATAAAAATTTTATCAATGTGTTTTCACTGGGGTTTTTTTGTTTGTTGTTTTTTGCTGTTAAAGTTGTTCTGTCAAGTCATTAAAGTCTTATGACAGACTCTGCGAGAAGTTGTGATGCCCTCCTAACCCAGACAAGTATATTGATTTCCATGTGGAGATGATAGTTGGTGGTGTTGGGTTCAACAGAGGTTGGTGATAATCTTTCACTGAAAACTCAGCGAGACATCCATGTTGGACACAAGCCTGCTGAAACGACTGTGCCAAAGTAACATAAAATCACTGCAATTATTTTTCCACACAGTATATTACAGGGCTTACTTTGACAGAGAGCTGGTGAAAACTTGGCATTTTGCAAGATTCCTTTCGGAGAGGCAGTGATAATTAGTGAATACCCATGAGAGTTATATGACTACCTCCTCCCTCAGGCATCGATGTTTGCCCAGAGGCTTCCCAAACAATGGCATCTGTAATTGAACCGTCCTACTAAAAGCACCGTTCTCTGTTACAGATTTGAAAAAAGCCTGGTTGCTGATTGGATATAACTCTAAGCGGGATGTGACGTAGGCAGTACTCGACACCACTACACGCACCATTTTTTTAAAAGCCGACAAGAGAGTGGACAGATTTATCCAGTGGTGCAGTGCTATTTATTTTATTTTTTTTACTACCGGAGCGCAGAAAATGATCTGTGCACGCGCCCTTTGCTGCATGTACAGGCACAAAATGAATGGAGATATGCTATTGCCACCTACCGGAAATTTTAAGGTGGATTATTTTCTTTCATGTTACTTGTACATGAGTTGACGTGAATCAAACAAGCCACCTTAAATGTTAAGATGGTGACAAACTCTTTGTTTTCATCGTCTTTCTTGAATGACATACATTTTAGTAATCGGTAAGTGCTCATGAAACTGTCTGAATGTCAACTGGATTATTCAAACTGCAACAATTCTGTTTTCCAGTGTATAAATGTTTATGCGATGATCAAAACTAATTCAGAGTAATACGTCACCTCCAGAGTCTTGTAAAACTCTCTGGGGTCCTTTGTTTGTAATGGAGACACACAGAGTGAGAGGACATTTGAGAAGACATGCCCTGAAACCTTCCCAGCGGCCACATTTTACCAAAATTTACTCAAAGAAACAGTGTGCCTACAAGTAGGCTACAACCAACCTCACAAAGTTGCTTGTATAGTACCATATATAGTTTATTACCAGTTTTCTTTCAATGCTCTCTCATTACACAACCCCCTCCTTCTGACCTCCCCTCTCCTCACATTCACCTTTCCATAGCTATGGCCAGCCTTAATATTAAGTGAAGCATTTGTAAGCATAAATTACTGAACTGAGACAAACAGAGGAGACTACTTGGCATTGAATATGCAATGCAACACTCTCTGTTTAGGCTCAGAAATTACTGACATTAACCGTGATATGCGAGCAGCCGTGTGCTTAACCTCCTTAAGCTAAAACAGCCCAAAGACAAGAGCCAGCAGAAAACACAGGCACACTACAAGATCTTGAGGGGATGAATAGAGTAAATATGATGTATTTAGACAAGTGTGCTGCACCCGGCAGTAGTCCTCTCCACTGCTTATAGCAGAATATAGGGCATAGGTCTCATCATATTACCCAGTGAGAGACCTCAGTTCTGTTGCTCATGTATGGGGAAACAATAGAGGCTTGCATTTACTGATTCATTTATGTTGCCTGGAATATATATATATATATATATATATATATATATATAGCAAGATACGAGCAGTCATACCAAGTCACTCAGTCACACTTGCATAGTAGTGAGGTATTTTCCTCATGCAGGATTTTCAGACAGGCAGTTGGACTTCCTCAATAGATTCTTGAAGAAGCTTGACAGCGCACCTTTCAGGACGTTACTGGAGTATGTGACAGTAACCGTCTGTTCATCCTCATGCTGTGTTTCCCTCTTGTCCACCGACAAGTCAGACAAGAACACAACTACAGTACTTTCTCAGGAGTATCATATTGTAAACGTGCCCTCATTGCACACAAACTCCAAACTTGCATTTCATTTCTTAATTAACTTGTGCCACTGTAGATGGTACAGTATTTCATTCTAGACTTACACTAACCTTACTCATAACAACTACAATACAAATACCTAGAACTCTAGACTTTAACATAGACTCAACATACCTTTGCTTGTTTGGATCACTATTGAAGTATTTTGAGGCTCTTCATGGTCTACTAAATTAAAATCCAAAAGAGGTACCTAAATGTAGCATACTAGGGCCCAGTATCTTAAAACTAATACATGACAGAGGCATATTCACACTACAGCTTTCCTGTATAAAAAGGTCTGATTGGAACTTAAGGCACATAAGGCACTAAAGTAATCCTTTTGTTTTAAACTATTACTCTTTTAGGATGTAGAAATAATCGGAATAGAGCCTGTTTGTTCTACAAGGACAAGTATATATAAGAAGATATATATATATAAGAATTGTTATGACCTCATTAGTATTAAAGGTTATAACTATTTATTATCTATCTATCATTTTGGTTCTATTATTAAGTAGTTTAATTAGTGAAATGGTGATTGTTTTCTATAATGTTATGCATGCCTCCTTCCCTTCAGTGTTCCTTTAAAGCCACAATTTACAGCATAGAAGGCAGAAATATAGAATATGTTCTATCAAATACACAGTGCACTGATTGCATATTATTTTATACAAAAATGAATGCTACTGCACTATCAAATGTCAGGAAAAATAGTTTTGCTAATTGCCATTAATTTCAGTGGTTCGTTTGTATGACAGGGACTGTATTCAATATTCAGTTTGGTAGGTTTTCACCAAAATATAAATTAATAGATAGATACAGTATATTGTATTAGTATACAGCTGCTTCTGTCATATTCTTCATATTACAAACATTACCTTTGTTTGCAGAGCCAGTGGGTTTTGGTTTCACAGTAGACAGAAATTAAATTACTTTTCTGAAAGTGATTCAACTTTTAATAAACTACATTTCTGACATTTATTTATACTTCGCACTGCACTGCAGCTGTTGTGTAAGTGTGATTTTCAATTTTATTATATTATTTCAAATCCTATTTATATGCCATTTAAATTGTCTTTCCTTTCTGTTTTATTTTTTCTTAATGCCTTTTATGTCTTATGTAATGCACTTTGAATTGCCTTGTTGTTGAAAGGTGCAATATAAATAAACTTCCCTTGCCTAAAATCATATACAGGATGACTTATGTGCAGAGTTTGACACTAGAAGGTTGATTTCACCTGCTGAAAGTTTCTCTGTGCTCACCTTAAATCTCACTTTAAGACTTGTAATGTAGGAGCAGAATCTGTGACATCATGAGCTAAATATACCAAACTATTTACACTTAAACTAGACTTTGAGGCGAAGTAGTCTTGGTTCCAGGATATAAACTCTCTAAATGAAGACAACTAGCACATTCACAGATTGTGATAATACAGGCTGCAATGCCATTATTGTTTTCACCTACTGAGTTTGTGCGTGCGTGCGTGCATGCGTGCGTGCGTGCATGCGTGCGTGCGTGCGTGCGTGCATGCGTGCGTGCGTGCATGCGTGCGTGCGTGTTTGTGTCATCATGGCAAAATGTGGTCCTGAGGACACCTGTAGTGGGAGTTACGGGCTGTTTTAAACACTTTGCAAGGTGTTTATATGTATGTCTGTCTGTCTGTGAACAGAATATGTCACAGCAACAGCATCACCACCATTAAAAATAAAGGGAAATTCAGGAAACGTTACAGATGGGTAGTTAAGATCAAAATGAAGCCAAAGTTCGAGAATTGGTGTGATCCGAGCAACAGGGCCCGGAAGTAGGGCCACCACTTCATACCACTGGCTATAGATTGTGGCTGGTGTGATCCCATTGCAAAATGTATAGTTGATGAATAGTTTTGTTTTGTGTGGATAAAACATAACAGACACAGCATGTCTGGAATGGATCTGTAAATAAAGAGATGCATTTATTAGTGTCAACAAGAAAACATTTGCGAGATTAGCTTTCTTCCTCACTTTTAGTACCGGTTATACACTTCTCAATGCTCCCCTCAAGTCTCCATGAAATTTATTACATGACAAACAGCCCATAAAAAATATATAAAATGTACTGTATATAATGCATAATGTTTACAGCGTGCCATGTTTAGATTTACAGGCACCTCACACTATGTGCTAGCAACTGCAGTGAGAGATGAAATTTCAAGGACAGAGGAATTGTCTATCTTATTTTTATATGTCCAGTCAATATCATCATAATATAATCAATAGATAAAAGACTGCAAATAGGATTTTAAAGCTCTTCAGACCTTTAGACTTAGAAATGTATAAGCTTTTGCTGTAGCTGAGTTTGAAGTTAATGCTTCATATGATTTGTATAAAGTGCATCACGAGAAGCAGTATTATGGGATTCCAGGCATTTGGGAAACATATGTGACAGCTGGAACATGGGCAGTGTCTTACTCATCATGTGTCTGTCATGATTTTTTTTCAACATGGAAAGTCCATCTGTATGTCCCTGAGGTCCCTGTCAAGCTGAGCCCTACAGTCTGTACAGTAGATGACATGCAGAGTTAAACCTAAGGATGTACAGTGCTCAAGCCCTGCCAGTTACCGAAGGTCCTGAAATACATGTTATGCATAATGAATATGATACACATTGATACAAAGTTTGACATTTTAATGAAATGTGATGGTTGCAATGAACAAAACCTTGGATATGTGACCTGCAAGCAAGTTACATGGACCAAAGCTGTGAACAAATGTATTGATTGATTATAATAATTATTGTGGCTGCTGAAGACAAATTACACAGTAGTTAATATAGAGTTAAACTAATTGTAAACATTATGTTTCTCTTATCAATGCAGTGCTTTTAAAATGTTATTCCAAAAAGAGATGTTGTACAAACAACAGCCCAAATAAGTGCCAAGCTTGTGTTTGGTCCAGTTTGGGAATAATGTAGTGCACTTTCAGAAGATGAGAAATTACTCCTGTAGAGGGGGAAATTAAACAAAAAATTCATTAAATAAAAATGCTGGTGATGCCAACTTTTAGCACTAATGGATTCCAAAATAACCAAGGATAAAACAAAACACAAAAATAAAATCTACACTTTTCTATGTGAAGTGGCATCAGTTTCCATAAAGATGTTCGGAATCATTATCTTATTCCAAGATGGCAGGTTGATTACAACCATTTGAATATAATTAATGGCTTATGGCATAAGATTTCAGAAACAGCAGCAGACTCGAAAACACCAGTGTGAATTAATTAAACGTGCAACATCAACTAAAATCATATCAATGGATCTAGTTTGTGCTCCCATCGACAATTTGAGTCAAACCCAGACACCAAGTATCAATGCTGCACACCTCTGATGCATTGGCTGGTTTGCATTTGTTTTTGCCAACTATAATCACTAGTTCATCTTCCGTTCATCTCAATGCCAGTAAAAGAAAATAATGTAAGACATTTTAATTGCCATTGTGCTGTGCAAGACAACGATGCTACAAAATTGTCACGGCACTCACAAATATTAAAATCAAGAAAAAAAATAAAGTTAATATAAATTAATTTAAACAACTCTGGCATATAAACATTTATGTATGTATGTATTAACACACTCATGGAAGCTTAAAGGAATAGTTCAACATTTCTGAAAAGACATTTTTTGTTTTCTTTACAGGCGTCAGAAGAGAATATAACTATAATATAAATATCTGTATATGAATATTATGTAATACTTACATAATACATATACTACAACTATCATTATTATTATTATTATTATTATTATCATTATTATTATTATTATTATACTACTACTATACCACTACTACTTTACTACTACTACTACTACTACTACTAGTATTATTATTATACTACGACTATACTACTACTACTACTACTATACTACCCCTTCTACTACTATTATTATTATTATTATTATTATTATTATTATTTTACTACTATTATTATTATTATTATTTTACTACTACTATTACTATTATTATTATTATTATTTTACTACTACTATTATTATTATTATTATTATTATTATTATTATTTTACTACTATTATTATTATTATTATTATTTTACTACTATTATTATTATTATTATTATTTTACTACTACTATTAGTATTATTATTATTATTATTATTATTTTACTACTACTATTATTATTATTATTATTATTATAATACTACTATTATTATTATTATTATTTTACTACTATTATTATTATTATTATTATTATTATTATTTTACTACAACTATTAGTATTATTATTATTATACTACTATTATTATTATTATTATTATTTTACTACTACTATTATTATTATTATTATTATTATTATTATACTACTATTATTATTATTATAATTATTTTACTACTATTATTATTATTATTATTATACTACTATTATTATTATTATTATTTTACTACTATTATTATTATTATTATTATTATACTACTATTATTATTATTATTATTATTTTACTACTATTATTATTATTATTATTATACTACTATTATTATTATTATTATTATACTACTATTATTATTATTATTATTATTATACTACTATTATTATTATTATTATTATTTTACTACTATTATTATTATTATTATTATACTACTATACTACTACTACTATTATTATTATTATTGTTATTATTATTATTATTATTTTACTACTACTATTATTATTATTATTATTATTATCATTATTATACTACTATTATACAACTACTACTACTACTACTAATAATAATAATAATACTATTATTATTATACTACTACTTTACTACTACTACTACTACTACAATTTTTATACTACTACTATACTACTACTATTTTTTATCACAATATGTAATGTGAATATATAACATGACTTACAGTATATTATAATACTGAAGGGCCATTTATATAATTTGCATGGCAAAAATAACTATACTGTCTGTGCTGTGTGTTTTAATTTACAGTGATGTTTTGGGGTTTTTTTTTCGTATGTTTTAATTTAATTTAAATTTATTTTTAGGTCATTTTTGTTATAATGATTCTTTATTATAATTGTATGCATTTGTCGGACCCCAGGAAGAATAGCGGCAGCATCTGCTAAACTAAACTAAACTGAATAAACAAAGGTTGATATAAGCTATAATTATTCTATCTTGTTGTTTAAACACCATATGGAAGTTACTTGTCCAAACAATAACTTATATGTTCTAGATTCTTAGAATATATGAAGAGCTCTTTTCCAAAACGAGATAAAAGCCAAACTCAAAAATGAGTTTCTCATTCCACTTTGCTGTATACAGAATCTATTCACTGCTTCATCAATGTTTCATGCCAAATCGCTATATTTTCTTGTTTAAAATGGTCTCAAGATGCAGTTCCTTTCCAAAGCGCGACCAGCGCCAAACCTATTTTTAGCCTAAATGCGATACGTCCTCTCGACCAATCAGAATTCAGTGAGCGTTCTATGCGATCCGACATGGCGGCGCTCTGAAGAGGGAGAGTTTTTTGTTTCGTCCGTCCGTTCAACATGTTCAGACTGAGCCATAAACCATTTTACCAAGATACATTGAATATTAACCAAATGTGTGGGTCTGGGTAAAAAATTTAATTTTCCTGAAAACTATTCAAATGGATTTATAGCGTTTTGGAAAAGAGCTCCTCATATATATATATGTGTGTATATATATATATATATATATATATATATATATATATATATATATATACACCTGGAAGGTAACAGTAGTGCCCGTGATCGGAGCACTAGGGGCAGTGACCCCCAAGCTGGAGGAATGGCTAAAGCAGATTCCCGGAACAACCTCGAACATCTCGGTCCAGAAAAGTGCAGTGCTCGGAACAGCAAAGATACTGCGCAGAACCCTCAAGCTCCCTGGCCTCTGGTAGAGGACCCAAACTTAGGGAGAGGGTCAACCACCTGCGCACCCGCGGAGGGTGAGGAGAAGATTCTTTTATTTCTTTTATATATCACAAGAATCTATCTTGCACAGTTATTGCCATGATGACACACATATAAAGGATACTATATACATAAAGTGATATATTATCATAACAAGAATACTTTCTTGTAAAACATAAATCATTTGGTATTTATAATAACATGAAAATATGTCAAATAGAATTAAAAATGAGAAACATTTGGAAAGAAAATTTAATTTCTAGAATTGACACAATGGGTGGGGTCATATATTTTGATTTGAAAAATAAAAATAAATACGATAAAAAGTTTCTTCTTTAAAGTATTTTTTCATTTCCCGAATTGTATGTGATCTGGTTTTGTTTGCTGACAGCAACTGAATAGCTTTTTTTTTTACAAGTAAACTCAATGCGTGCTCTATTTGCAGACACCCACACACACAAACACAGAAACACACATACAACAAAGGCCTAAACAAACGATAAGATTTTTATAGTAGCAGATGCACATGTTTCATACATAAGATCATACTGCATATATTCATGTCTGTGGGTCAGAGCTGCGACTTCATATTAGAGCTCGTATAGATGCTGCAGCAGCAGAAAAGAAATGTGTGTGGATCGGCCTGCATGCACTATTTCAGGAGAAGACAATTCTTCACATTAAACTTACATCTGTTATATCCTCCCACCAGCAAAACAATGCTCACCACAAAAGAGACCTTTCGAACCACTCTCAAGTACAAGGATACATCTGAGAAAAAATGTTCCTCTTTATCATCTACTTAGCTTGAAGGTTTGAAATATAACTTCTAGCCTTTAGCACTTATGAAATAAACTTGATAAGTCCATTAGTTTTTTACCGTTACTAAGACTGGAGAGCAGTGATCCTGTCACACACCTTTCTAAATAACAGCTACAGGTTCTGAGCAAAGACTGATAATTTATTCCTGTGATACCGTGTGAAAAAAACAACAGCTCTGAGACGGATAAGATGAAGGGAAGTGCATCTGAAAATCGATATAGCAATATCATTGACCGCGTGGGTCCTGACTCTAAGTCATTACAGTGTTTCCCTTCACATTGAATGACATGCTGATGTGCTAATTAGGGAGCTGCACTGTGTTTGCCGAATGTGCTAAACTTTACAGTTCAAAAACAGCAGTCTCTAAGAGAGGAGAGGAGGAGGGGATTCAGCTATAATATCACATGATAAACAAGACCCTTTTGAAGTTAACACCAAAGCAGGAGCTCTGTGAAGAGGGAGACACAATAGAGATAGAGCCTTCTACGGTTCCTCTGCACGACACATAAACAGACTTAATAAACCACCGCAAACCAAAAATATATATATCAATTTTCTGGCAGGACAGATATGAACTCAAATTGTGAAGGACCTTCCCTGCAGCTTCAGCAGTGGTTCGACAGAGTTTCTCTAATGGTCTAAAAAGGATTTAGTGGGTGTTTCTGGAGAATACATTTCAGGATATTACATTTTGTGAATACTAGAGTCTCAATAACTATCATCTGAGGGGCTCATACAGTAGTGCCATATTACATGGAGATAGGCTGCTGAACTGTCTAGCAATGATTTCAGAAATCTTTTGTCATTACTACCACAAATATACTTGATTTTTCTTCTTTATGTGCGTGAGTTTTGAATTATTTAAAGACATGTGCAACAGTTTCAGTGTGGATTTGTGCTAAAAGTCATTTGCATAAATCCCATGTTGAAGACAAAGTTGTGAATATGCCTCTAGGCAGATTTTAGCTTGTGTGAGTATGAAAGGGTATATAGTGTGGCTTGCGAATTTAATGTTATTTTTGAAGGGAAAAAAGTGTGGGAATTGTTCAGAATGGTTTCATTGTACTTTTTTTCCTATTATGGCTCTATGTGGCTAGGTTAAATTCATAACTGTAAAATGTGTGGGCTGTTAGAACTGAGTCATATTTTGTCCTCAATTCCATACAGCTAACATCCCAGATGGCAATAAAGACTCTTCTCACAAAATTAAACAGTGAGAAGATACAGGGATGATAACATACACCAGGATGAATTAGACAATGATGAAAGTCTCCTCAACATTGCTGGGCTAATTATGAAAAAATCATTTTGAAGCTGAGTAGAAACTGGCTTGTCTCCCACAGTCTTTCCCACATCTTGTCCTTGGCCTCAGTCACTCACAAGCAGTGTCAGCCTTCTCTCCACACGCAGGTGGACCTGTCCCCACCAGCCAATGGAGATGCAGCCCACGGATGGGAAAAGCAGCTCTTCTCATATTTTTAACGCTCTTCATCCCTACAAAATGCTTCTCTCGAATAGGGACTGCGTAAAGGGCTTCCCTACGCTCTCACGACTCGACTCATTATGAGGAAGGCAGCAAAGGCACTAACGAAGAGGATGTTGATCGCAGTGACAGTAGAGGTATGTATTCAAATTCTTACAAAGACACTCAAAAGCAGCAACTTTTGTTTTTGTGAAACTTCTTGTGGTCGCTTAAGAGGGGAGACACAGGGGAGACATGCACAGTCCCTGTCACCCTTCTTAAAAACATGCTGTTCTTTTGTCGAAGCATCATCAGTGTTACACAAGGAGAATATCTATATCATCCACTTCTTTCTAAGTTAAGAAGCCCCATATTTATAGGTATAGTGGACATCCTCTGTCCAGTCTGTTTTGTCTACGAATGTCCATTCAAGTTCCACATACTGACATGAAGCGTTCATCAATGCAGACTCTTGGCAAACTTCTCTAAGGTTGAAAAATTGTCTTTTTTTCTTTTTTTTTTAAATGTATGCAGATAATAAAAAGAGGAATCTGCAAGATGCTGCAGCATTCAACTTATTCAAACAATCAGTCCTTACCATGTGATACTTACTATGTGAAGCTATGGGGTAGCCTATTATAAATCAAATAATACAAATCCAATTTTCCTACTCCCAAAGAAGAATTATAAAATATTTGATTATGAAGTCTCTACACACACTTTAGCTTGAAACTCAAATGTATATAGAAAGATTATATAGAGAAAAACACTTCTTGAAACTAAGGATAAAGGTTGTTGAAAGGAGTAGTTTGACAGTTTGAGAAAAGAGTTAGCTGAGAAGATCCAAACTATATTCTTATATCTGTAATATAGGCTAGCTACAGCCAAGACATAGTCACAATCACAATTAGTTGTTTTTCCAACTTTGTTGTGGTGATGGCCGTTGCACTTTGTTGTTTAAAAAGAAATTAATTGTCAAGTATAAACTGGACAGGCTAGTATTGCAGCATTCATGTGACAAGAATTAACAGGACTTTTGATGCCAGAGAACATTGAAAGAAGTGCATAGAAAAAATGAGCTGTGGCTTCAGTCGTTTTTGACCTGGTGTTTTATATTGTTTTCTATTTTGGTTAGGGTAAACTCTTTTATGATCTTTTATTGTTGTATATGTCTTTTTGGACTACAATACCTAATAAATTGGATTCATCAACACCATGATATTTTTACAATCAACCTTGATGACCCAACATCTAAAACTGAGTGATATGAAAATGCATTCATTAACTGAACACTTTGAACAGCTATATTTACAACACTATCTGTATACAGTAGTGTGTACACTGATTAGGCTGCATTAACACTGCTGAATATTCATTAGCAGTGATTCAGTCATTCAGAGTCCCAGGTTTAACATAACATATTCATGCAATGCTTAATGTATGCCACGTGTGAAAATGTCCACGTTAGTCATACTTTATGTGTAATTGCTGCATGCAGCTCATGTTTTTATCAGACCGTTTCAATGGACTGTAATTCAGGGATGTGCTTTCCTGCCCAACACAAACAATGTGATATCCTCTGTTTTTTTTTAAAGTTGTTTATTGATTAGATGGGGGGTGGATTTTGCCTTAAGGGGAGTTTTTCAAGTGTTGTCAAAGCATGCAGCTTGTTATCCTCACGGTGTAACCAACTTTTTAACGTTGGGCGATATGACCAGAATCTTCTATCCTGATATAGGTTATTTAATATCACAGTAACGATCAAGATAAAGCATGTTTTGCTGTGAGTCAATAAATAAATAGTCTATATTTAATTACCACATGGTAAAGCCTATTTTTTGTATACTTGTGTAAATCCAATACTTGGCAAATAAAAAGTAAAATTATAGAGGGGGGGCTATGTTTACATGCATTCACACAAATAATGTGATGATAACATATAACCACAATCTTCAAAAGACATTCTTTCAAATTGTTTCACATCAGATTTTCTGAGAAATTTGATTGCTTGATGTTATCAATTAAGTTGATGATATAACTGTACATCACGATATCTCATATGATTTCATCATTATACAATTACACTAAAAGATGATAAATTACACTGAATTATATTTAATTAACAGTGTTATTAAAACATTTAAAGTTTATTTTTGTTTTGTCTTGGAGAAAATACATTTCCCTCAGAACATTATTGAGAACGCAGTTCAGTTGTATGAGAATGTAACTTTTTAGGCGACAAGGATGCAGCATGACATTAAGTTAAAGAGCAGGCCCAGTGACACTTCCAGCCAACAAGCAGTTTGATTAGAGCTGACCATGGAGCACTGGAAACAAATACATTTTTGTGAAAATTGAAAAAAAACCTTAAGTGAAAAATGTCATTATTGTACTTTATAGACACAACACAACTTAAATACCAACAATGTAGAATTTTTTGCTTTAGCTATTCAGATATTTTTAGTTAAGATTTAACAATATGTTTTTTATTGGTGAATTTCCATTCACTTTAATAGTAAGCAACTACTCAACCAATCACTACACATGGAAAACATGGCACTGCTGTCATGTGAACTGTCATTTTCTGGCAGCAAATGAAGCGTCTGAATAAAGCATTAAGTATGGCCACACGCCACACGTATTTATATGCATATAGTTTACTGTTCCGAACCTTTGATACAAATACAAAGATAGTGCTTGCTATCTGTGTGTGTGTGTGTGTGTGTGTGTGTGTGTGTGTGTGTGTGTGTGTGTGTGTGTGTGTGTGTGTGTGTGTGTGTGTGTGTGTGTGTGTGTGTGTGTGTGTGTGCGTGTGCGTGTGCGTGTGCGTGTGCGTGTGTGTGTGTGTGTGTGTTTGTGTTTGTGTGTGTGTGTGTATGTGTGTTTGTGTTTTACAGTTGTTGTTTTTTTACAGTTAATCAAAACTGTAACTGAATTATACCTACACACTTTGTCTTCCCAACACTCATGGCATCATGGTATTTATGGCGTGTGAGGGCAATCAGTATTAATTAATTATGCTCAGATGCATTGCCTCTGGCAACCTTTCATACGTGTTTGTGTTTTTGTGTGTGTGTGTGTGTGTGTGTGTGTGTGTGTGTGTGTGTGTGTGTGTGTGTGTGTGTGTGTGTGTGTGTGTGTGTGTGTGTGTGTGTGTGTGTGTGTGTGTGTGTGTGTGTGTGTGTGTGTGTGTGTGTGTGTGTGTGTGTGAAAGGTCAGTTTTTGTTTGTTTTTTGCAAGGCGTAAATAAAGTCGCTGAGAAATTGATTGATGTCTCTGTGAATGCTGCTCAAACAGAATCATCCCAGGTGTATTCTTATTTCAGCCCCCCCTTTTGCAAACGTGAGGATACAAGGCATTTTCAGTAATTATCTGTATTTGTGTAAGTGCATGGTGTGAGTGAGTGAGTCTGTATGCAGTTCAAGTGTGCAAGTATATCCATCCCCAGGAATGAGAATGAAACACCGGATGAAGGAATGACTGTGTGGGCTTTCGGAAATATTGGCAGATGAAATATTAGGGCTTTGGTTTGGTCCGTAGTTTATGAATAAATCAGAAATATGATGCCTACCTATTAAAGTTAAACCAAATCAAAACAAAGAAGTCCCAACCCTTTTGTCAACCCTGAATGATAACCACTGCAAAAAACAAAAAAATACAATGCACAGGGTTGTTAAAGTTTTGCTTTCTGCAAAACATGTGCATTGCAACTACAGGTTGAAGGAAAGGTTATGGCTAAAGCTTGTGAAATAAATGAATTTGCTCCTTTACCTGAATGGAGACATCACTGTAGGATCCTCCAATAACCCCGGATATGGCCAGTGGAACCTCATTTTGGACGGGTCTGGAGCCATCTGGGCAGATGAAGCCTGGATCTTGCACCTTAGTGAGGGAGGCCCTGACAAAATCTAGAGACTGCTCCAAAGCATATGTGTCCTTCGAGCAGGTGTCAAGGATGTGGGCCCCCAGCTGGAGCCCGGGAAGGATGCGATCGCTGGAGTTAATCTCATCGAGTGCTAACAGCATGGCTTCCAGTCTCTGGATCCCTCTCTCCTGGTTGATCTTACCACAGTCCTCTGTCCCGTCACCTTTTTGGTGCACAGGGAACAGGCCTCCAATCACCAAGTCCCCGTCCATGATGATCTCACGTTTGGCCGCGGGTGGCAATCTGGAGATGTTGGGCAGGACCCCCGGTATCAGCAGCTCCAGCAGGAGCATGTGGAGAGGCCAATAATGGGCTGGAGTGGTCAATGACCTGGGGCAGAGCACTACACTCAGCATGGCGGGATAAGATAGCAGGGTTCAGATGGCTGAAGTAGAGAGGAGCAGAGGTTCACAGAGTCTGGAGGCGGATCACTTTCAAATCTTCTCTCAGTGGGTGCAGCATGTTTGATATTTCCTGAGTGAATAAAAGGAAAGGCTAATTACCAAGTTAATAAGCTTGATATATCGTCTATGTTAAACAGCATATATAGGCAGAAAGCAAAATTTCACTAAGGATAAATGAACTAGAGCTACATAAAACAGAGTAATAACATGACCATGTTTCTAAATGCTGTGCCCACTGACAGCATATTTTCTTGTCTTTTTGTCACTGATTTTCATTAATGCCATCACCCTCTTTTAGCTTTCGCCCACAGGGTTATTCAGACATATTAAACAGTCACGCATAAAGCAGTAAAAGCAGCCAGTTTACTGTATATTCAAACTGTCTTTGCAAGTGGTTCTTTAATGTTTTCTTATCATAATTTTTTTGCCTGAACTTTGTTTCTTTTTCTCTCGGCCATAATGTGATCTATAGTCAAAAATGCTATTATTGGTCAGCATAAACCTGAGAATGTTTTGTCAGGGGGCTTACTTTTTGAAGTGAAACTGTGAAGAAGTTCAACCAGCAAGACCCTTATAAATCCAAAATGAAAATATAATCAGCGCAGTTTTATATAAAGATACAAACTCTGCCCAGTGACCACATCAAACATTTATAGATATTTAAGGCCCCTCTCAAGTGAAGCGTAATTTTCAAGCTTACAACCAAGATATCACATAGACGGCGGTTCCCCCTCAATGGTCGGGGTTGCCATGGAAACATGGTGGGTAAAAAAATAAGGGTTGGACTGCAGGGAAGTGGGCAATGAGACATATATGCTAATATAGATTCCTATCATGTGGAGGTTACAGGTTTAGACCTCACCAGGAGTTGTTATGATGTCTGATTAGGGAAGTGGGCAGCTTCAATCACATTGCTCTCACAGTGAGGAAACCAATCCTGTTTCTTTCAAACACAGTCATTCATCACATTCATCAAACACACACACACACACACACACACACACACAAGTTAAACAAACAGATTGATTTAAGCAGCCTTCAAACAGAGACGATGGACTTTTAATGACTTGTGACATGCAGTCTTTCCTGGAGCATTATTATTGTATCTTTATCAAAGTCAGAGGGATGCAAAAATGACATTAAATAAAATTAACAGAAATTGACTCTGTTTTGGAATTTTGTATTCAAATCCAAGTTCAGCTTTAAGAGCAGTCACACTGTTAATTCAGCAGAGCCTGGCTGTGGTTTGGACTATACATTGTGCTGCCGCTCCCGCCTCCATTATCAAACAGCTGGGATATTATTAGTGACTTTTCCTATTCTG
Source organism: Echiichthys vipera (assembly GCF_963691815.1). Lineage (NCBI taxonomy): Eukaryota > Metazoa > Chordata > Actinopteri > Perciformes > Trachinidae > Echiichthys > Echiichthys vipera. The sequence continues at coordinate 24,297,974 of NC_139825.1, read as the reverse complement.
TCACACAGTGTTGTCACTGTAACATTACATATTATGTCACTTGTAGACACATATGTATTTTCAGCTCTATTATTAGTAGCTCTTTTAACAGGCATTTTATGTTCTTGTTCAGCAGGTTAAAAAGACGCCAGCTTCTGCAGCAGCAAGAAGTGCATCTGGTGTGTGTGTGTGTGTGTGTGTGTGTGTGTATGGGGGGGTGACCATACACTTACCTGTGACATCCCAGGAACAGCATAAGCAACCAATAACAGCGAAAATAAGGAGGAAAAAGTGTACTGAATGCTGACTTTCCCCCCATATAAATATTACATCAGGTCGTGGGTGGGAAACCTTATGGTACATTGGTGAATCCACTACCCTCCATCCAGCGGAGAGCATTGCATGTCTCAGACCTGCTGTATGTCTTGGCCATTAGGTGCAGGTGTTTGATATTGCATGTCACATTTACCCTATTATTAGAGCCAAGGTGAAAAAGTAACTTAAAGAGTTCAGCATTAAGAGTCTAATTGCTCCTCTGTGCTGCCCGCTGGAGCAGATGGGGGCTTTGTGGTTGCAAAGACTAGGTCACTGTGGGAATTAATGGTGCAATAAGAAACAGACAATAAGGCAGGGCTATGCAAACTAGGCCAGCGTGAGGCTGGGGGTCCAGAAGAGCGTTTCAAAAACCTTTAAGAAATGCAAATAAATGCCGGAGAGTCTGAAGTGGGCATAAGATGCATATCATAACCACTATTTGAAACACTTACTAAACGGGAGTGGTGATATCAGTCGCCATCAGGTTCTGCTAAGTTTGCAAAGTAGCTCCTATCAGGCCTCGATTGCATCATTAAAATGATCTTGATGTAGAAACGGCTGTCACACTCAGCAGCTGAGAGAGTCACTCGCTCCCCAGATGTCTGAGCACAATATTCCCTCTGAAATGCAAGTTCAAAAAGAAAAAGGCAGTGTGCTTCACTCGGCTTTGAACCTTTTGCTAATGCGTTACTGCTACTGCCTGGGACAGAGAGAATTTCACCAACAAGATGCTTTAGAACACTATTCCTTATTGTCTTATCCAAATATAGCTAATGTGTAATATATGACTCACTGCAGAGTCGCTTTCAGCAATGAGAGGGATTTAGCACATGCAATCGTAGTGTTTACATGCAATATCTATGGAGAATTACGATGCTATTCATGTTTGGAAAATGAGAGTCGAAGAGATTTGGTTTGGATTGGTGAGGCAGGATAAAGACCTAAAGACTAACCACCTGTTTGTTACTCCTGATCACTGTGAAAATGTAAAAATCTACTTGATGTTATTTAATACTATGATGAAAAATAACATTATTGATGGTTATTTCAGTAACATCGCGTCTGCCGTTTAGGCTTTGCCCTCAGGTTTGTTTGACCTTTTGTTGAATACTTGTCCGTACTTGACATTTAATTTCACATCCAATCCACTGCACATGAATCATTAAGCCTGTTGAGTAACAACAGCCTACCACTGCACTTGTGTCCAATGATATTTATCTAAAATATTGCTTTCCAGTGTTTACATGACTAACACTGATGGGATAATAATTTATGGCAGTAGTATTTCTTGTGCTCGGTATAATGACAAACGCTACAAGATGGATTATGGACAAAGTGTCATCCTTTTCCCCATAATCCATTTTCATGTAATATTACACTACAGAGTAACACATTTTCACACTATAGACACAAGACAAATAACTTACTATTTAACATTGTGACCGTTAATGTTCCTCTAAGTAGCTGTTCAGAGCAAAAGACCTGTAATAACTGCTAATGAAATACAAAAAGAAAGAAGAAAAAACCTGCAGCGCTATAACTCCACTAATGATTTCCTTCATTATATCAACTTCAGTGGGGACACAGTTTATCCTTCCACCTGGACTTGTCAGCTGAAGGAATTAAGGATGCCTCTGTGGTGGTGGCCAGCCGCCTGCTAGTTTGTAAATTTGAGCATCGATCAAATACATAATTTCATCAAAATAGCATAGGCGAAAACAGTCAGCCTGTTTAGCTCTTAGAAAATACAAGTGCCTTTATTACGCTAATATCTCACCTGGATGTTTAAAATACTTGAGACAAAATTCAGGTATTGGCATGAAAGGCTACAACAGGTTGGCTCTGTTTATTGACTGATGCACCATCTAATAAAAATGTCACATTTATTCAGATGTGGTGGTATATACACCTAGAATCAATCTATCACTCTTACATTTGAGAGAAATCCCACTGCAGCACATCACATCGTGTCTGATCCACTGACATCTATTTGATGCATGCGATCATAGCTTTGCCCAATACCTAATCAATATTTACTAAACTTTCATGAATCTCGCATGAATTTCGCACACTGAAAACAGCCCAATTACTCTCAAAACAGAACGCAATCACATGCGCTGTTTGAATAGAAAAGCTCTGATTGGTTTGAGAAGAGCGATATTAGATTATGCATTTTTATTATTACTGAGACAATTGTGACTGTGCTGAAAATTGTCTCTTGTCAAGTGGGAAACAACTTGACATATTTATACCGAAATGTTCAGTCGAACTCAGGTGTCGGACTGGTCTAGTGAAAAAGTCATACACACTATGAGATCAAGTCCGGATGCTGTGAGACATTCACATTCACTGACGTCTGTGTTGTGCCACGTGAGATGTAAAAAACAACAATAAAGAGACATGATGGGGAAATGTAATCAACTGATCATTATAATGGAATCAATTAAGTTCAGGTTGTGGGCTACGTGATCAAATACAATTATAAGGAGAAAACTATATGCTGAAGGAACGTCTGACAGGAAACATGCAGAGACAAAAGTAATGTTAAGTGCTCAGTTTCTTACCTGGTTGTAGCACTAGATGAATCTTGTCGGATGTATCTGCAGGTCTCTTTTCCTCAAGCCGCGCGACAATAGGTTACAAAGACAACGTGCAGAGGTTCATGTGGCGAGTCCAGATGTTGGTCACTTTGAGTATGTTTGCCCAAGCAGCGGGTTGGATCTGTCCTTGGTTCTGAAGTGTTGCTCACATTGGCAAGTCTGACAAACTCCTCCCGGTGTTCTCCAACTTGTGCCCGCGAGCCACCGTGTGTACAACAAGCTTATACAGACCGGAGCAATACAGCCCCACCGCCCAAGTGCTCGTGTGTCCACTCGCATCGACAGTAGTGCTGAGGATGCGCGAGGGACGGGTTCTGCCTATATGTGACCGCCAGCTGGACTGAGAGGCAAGCGGATCTTTTGAATCTGATTACACTTTTGTCTCGCATCACATTCCCTATTTATTGTACCGGGAAGTGAATCAAACCAACTTCAAAACAAGGGCTGTTGAGGAATCCCACCTAGCGCTCACGCAGCCGCTCTCTGCAGCTTCACGTCTACAGTGAGAGCTGGGCTCTCTCGTCTCTCTCACATATCGACACTGTGGAACAACTGAGAAATAATGAATACAAATGTATGCTGTTTAGTATGCAGGAATAAAGGGTTAAAAAACACTGACAAATGTGCGTTAATCAAAAACCTTAAATCTTGTTTTCAACATCTCACGTGATGTTTTAAGTCACTAATTGTATTCCCCCAGGGACCAGGATTCTGTTGGGTCTGTTGGGGCCCCATAGGTTCAAAATTCACATGGGGCCCCTCGAACCTGCATTAATTACCATTAGGTTACTAAAAAAAATTGTGAAATGTAAAAAATGTTTTTGTAGCTTCTTTTTTTCCAAAAGTACACATTTTAGTTATTTTCAAAATTATGAAATTATTAAATATCCGAGAACCATCACCTTATCGTGGTGGAGAGGTTTGTGTGTCCCTGTGAACCTGAGGACTGTGTTGTCTGGAGCCTGGTGCTCTTGGTAGGGTCTCCCATGGTAGAGCGGTCTCAGGCAAGGGTCCGGACTTAGAATGGTTCACAAAGACAACATGCAAAATCGAGGAAGAGAAAAAGAGACCCTGCCTGGAGGAAGCCCGGGGTGCGCCTGGTGGTAGGGTTTGCCACGGAGCCCGGCCGGGCACAGCCAGAAGAAGTTACGTGCAAACCCCCGGCTGAGCGCCGCGGTGTTGGAGTTTATCCCGGTGGACAAAATTTCCGCCTCTTTACACACGCCGGTGGTCGGGGGGAAAGCTCTGACTGTTGTTTGTGCATATGCACCACACAGCAGTTCAGGGTATTTGGCCTTCTTTGAGACCCTGAATGGAGTCCTGCATGGGGCTCCAGTAGGGGACTCGATTGTTCAACTGGGAGACTTCAATGCCCACGTGGGCAATGATGGAGACACCTGGAGAGGGGGGATTGGGAGGAATGGCCTCCCTGATCCAAATCCGAGCGGTCCTCTGTTATAAGACTTCTGTGCTAGTCACAGATTGTCTATAAAAAACACCATGTTCGAACATAAGGATGCTCATAAGTGTACGTGATACGAGAGCACCCTAGGCCAAAGGTCGATGATCGATTTTGTGATCGTATCATCTGATCTGAGGTCATATGTTTTGGACACTTGGGTGAAGAGAGGGGCAGAGCTGTCAGCTGACCACCATCTGGTGATGAGTTGGGTCAGAGGATGGAGGAAGATTCTGGATAGACCGGGTAAGCCCAAACAGGTAGTGCTGGGGAACTGGGAACATCTGGAGGAGGCCCCTGTCCGAGAGATCTTCAACTCGCTTTTCTGGCCTCCCTGTGGATATTGGGTCATTGAACCTGAGTGAGCAATGTTCAAAGCTTTCATTGCTGAAGCTGCAGCAGTGAGCTGTCGTATCAAGGTCTTAGGTGCCTAAAGGGGCGGTAACCCTCGAACACCATGATGGACACCAGTGGTCAGGGAAGATGTCCGACTGAAGGAGTCCTTCGGAGGCAGTTGCTAGGTACCGATGAGCCAGAAGGGCTGCAGCCTCTGCTGTGTCAGAGGAGAAAGCAGCGGGTGGGGGAAAAGTTCGGAAAAGTCATGGAGAAGGACTTTCGAGCGGCACCAACGTGCTTCTGGAAAACCATTCGGCACCTCAGGAGGGGGAAACAGGGAACCATCTAAGCTGTTTACAGTAAGGGCAGGACGCTAGTGACCTCAGCTGATGAGGTAATCGGTTGGTGGAAGGAGCATTTTGAGGAACTCCTTAATCCGACTAACACATGCTCCTTTGTAGAGGCAGAGCTGGAGGCTGATGGGGAATCATCGTCAATATCTCTGGTGGAAGTCACTGAGGTAGTCAAACAACTACACAGTGGCAAAGCCCCAGGGATTGTTGAGAAATCGTTAAGAAATGCTGAAAGCTTTGGGTTGGGAGTCTCTTCAACATTCGTGAAAGTCTGGGACAGTGCCAAGGGAGTGGCTGTCCATGGTGGTGGTTCCCCTGGGACCAGAGAGTGTGTGCCAATTACAGAGGTTACACATTACTCAGCCTCCCTGGTAAAGTCTACTCCAAGGTGCTGGAAAGGAGGGTTCGTCCAATAGTCGAACATCAGATTGAAGAGGAACCATGCGGATTCCGTTCTGGACGTGGAACAACGAACCAGCCCTTCACTCTCGCAAGGATCCTGGAGGGGGCCTGAGAGTATGCCCATCCGGTTTACATGTGCTTTGTGGATCTGGAGAAAGCATATGACCGTGTCCCCAGAGGTGCTATGGGAGTATGGGGTGAGGGGGTAACTTCTGAGGGCCATCCAATCTCTGTACACTCAGAGCGAGATCTGTGTACGGATCCTCTGCAGTAAGTCGGATTCGTTCCTGGTGGGGGTTGGCCTCTGCCAGGGCTGCGCTTTGTCACCAATCCTGTGTGTGATTGTCATGGACAGGAAATTGAGGTGTAGTTGTGGTGGAGAGGGGTGGCGGGCTGAGGATCTCGTCTCTGCTTTTTGAAGATGACGTGTCCTGATGACATCGTCGGTCAGTGACCTTCAGCACTCACTGGATCGGTTCGCAGACAAGTGTGAAACGGCTGGGATGAGGATCAGCACCTCTAAATCTGAGGCCATGGCTCTCAGCAGGAAACCGGTGGATTGCTTACCCCAAGTGAAGGAGTTCAAGTACCTCGGGATCTTGTTCACGAGTGAGGGGATGGTGGAGCGTGAGTTTTGGCCGGATAGCGGGGGTGGTATTGCAGTCGCTTTACTGCCAGAAGGCAAAGCTCTCGATCTACCGGTCAATCTTTGTTCCAACCCTCACCTATGGTCATGAAAGCTGGGTCATGACAGAAAGAAATATGGTCGCAGGTACAAGTGGGTTTTCTCAGGAGGGTGGCTGGAGTCTCCCTTAGAGATAGGGTGAGAAGTTCAGCCATCCGTGAGAAAATCTGAGGGGAGTTGCTGCTCCTTTGCGTTGAAAGGAGCCAGTTGAGGTCGTTCGGGCATCTGGTAAGGATGCTCCCTGGGCGCTTCCCTGGGAAGGTGTTCTAGGCAAGTCCAACTGGGAGGAGGCCTCGGGGAATACCCAGAACTAGATGGATAGATTATATCTCCACACTGGCCTGGGAACGCCTTGGGATTCCCCAGTTAGAGCTGGTTAATGTGGCCCAGGAAAGGGAAGTTAGGGGTCCCTTGCTAGAGCTGTTGCCCCTGCAATCCGATCCCGGATAAGTGGTTGAAGATGAGTGAGTGAGCAAATATAAAATACAAGCAGGCAAACGGAGCCTGTGTGGGACAGAGCTGGCGTCAATCTGACTGTTACTGACCCCCCCCCCCCCCCCCCCCCCCCAAAAAAAAAATTTTTTAACCTTTTCCAAATAGACAAAGCAAGGTGCAACAACTAGCTAAATTTAGAAAGATGAGAGAAGGGAAATGAGCATCAACCCCCCTCCCCCCCCCCTTTATAAAGGTTGGCCAGGTCCTCATTCACCTCCATCTCATTAAAAATGAATCCCACTCCGGATGAGTGGCACAGCACTTCACAAGCTCAAGAGGTACCTTGTACAGTTTGTTATTTTACTGAAGGCTACAACGTCCCACACACTCAAAAACATCTCTCTAAAGCAAAAGAGTTTGATCATTTAATCAGAAGTTCAGTTGAAGGCCTACCTGAGTTCAATAATTGAATATAGAGAGAAATACATTGTTTGTCCTTATAGGTCAAATAAACCTTGTATATCAACATACATACAATGTGTTTTTTTTTACCAACCAAAAATAAATAAACCTCACTGTATTGATTCAGCTCATTAACTGTTTAAAAACTGTGCAGCCAGCAGTAGAAAACTTCAGTCTCACTGGTAATTATGGTTAGTACTACATGCTGCTCTGTAGCAAAGCATTCTGAAGTGACACTATTTAGTGTGCACTTTTTTTCTCTTACAAATCTATATTACATCAGCAACATTCCTGTCGCATAATTAGTGATGACTGCAGAAAAGGTCTGCTGCACCAGACAGTTTGGGTTATTGTGTTCAACTCAGTTCCCTGCTGCACAACCAGTTACAATTAAATCTGGAAGTATTTAGGAAGCAAGATAAAGTTAATTTAGTATATATTTAGCTTTATCCTTCCACGTACCACAACCTTTACCCATCCCCACCAACACCACTAACCTCCTCCCTCCCAAACATTCAGGGGCGGCAGTAGCTCAGTCCATAGGTGACTTGGCTGGGAACTGGAGGGTCGCTAATTCGAGTCCCTGTGTGGACCATGAATGGAGCCTGGACTGGTGGCTGGAGAGGTGCCAGTTCATCTCCTGGGCACTGCCGAGGTGCTGTTGAGCAAGGCGCCGAACCCCCAACTGCTCGGGGCGCCGGTCACTGGCAACCCCCTCGCTCTAAGATCTCTCCATTAATTGCATTTATATAGGTCTCTCCATTTATTGCATGTATATGGGTCCTGTTTGTGCATGTGTGTGTATTCCGGGCCTGTGTGTGTGTAAAATGAAAAAATAGAGTGAAAATTGAATTTCCCCATTGCGGGACTAATAAAGGAATTCTTCTTCTTCATACAAAACACTATTTGCAGTTAGGACTTGGGAAAAGGATAACTTTTTCTGTGTACAGTGGCAATTAAAATGACGAGCAGGTCCTGCTTGTTGCATAATTCCCTCAGCTAACACAAAGGGACCAATTTCCTCCTGAAATAGAATTGTAGTTTACATTACAATAGTTGAGGGCATGTGGGTGGAATGCAGAGTTTAGATAGGAACATGCCAATTAATGCCAACTGAAATTATAGAGGACAGAAACAAAGTGTTAGTCAGGGGTCAGTGTACATCAGTCAGACTGCTGCAGCTGTCTTTGTGGGTTTCGGATAATTCAATGTTAATTAATGATGACAAAACAATCAGTCCAAAGTTTGTTTTGTTTTGTTGATATTCACAAGTATGAAAACACAACAGCCTTTATAAGAACGATTTTCTACCAAAGAAAAAGTGTTTTTCTTTAATTTTTTTAAAAACTAACTAAGATCTGCATAAGGTTTCTACAGTTATTTGTTTCTAGCTTGAGCAGCACACATTTTATTGACCTGGTGTTTGTTTGTTTGTTTGCATTAATCTGGGTGGACTACCCCTTTAAGCAGCATGATCACCGAGACTATCCTGTAACTGGAAGGTCACAGCTTGAACTTCCCACCCCAAGAGTTCATCATTGCTTAAAGGATTATTCTGTTCCATTACAACTTGGTCCTTATTTTCATACTTTTGGCCATTATTTCTATTGGCTAAGATAAAGTTGTACTCATTAACGTAATTGCTGGGAGCACAGACAAAATGGCTACATCAAAGTCCAATGGGGCAAGACACTCAAACAGCCAATCGGATACAAGCCAAGCCTTGTAAACAAGCCCACAGTTTAGTCAGATTGCTGTATTTGGAAGTAAGACAGAAAGTGGCTGCACTTGTAAATTAAAATAATACTTCCTTGCACAGGAAAACTATGTGCCACAACACCACAAACACAACATGTACAGAAGGCCAAAGTTAAGCTTTTTTTAGTTATGTCACCGCATTCCCAGATTTCAGCTCAGCTCTTCCCAGATACTTTTGTGAGGAACAGTGATTCTAAACTATGAAAATGAGAAACTAGTTGTAATAAACCAGAATTAACCTTAAATACCAAATGACATAAAACAATGACCCTACTAAGTCCAAGGGCACAGCCCAGAGTTTTTACAGACTGAGATCACAGTGACACACCAATGACACCATATTATATTTAGAATCCCTACAGCCTACAAATAATTCACAGGTCAGCATGGACTCAGCAAGTTACTCCCCCTGTGTGTATGTAAGAAAGAGAGGCATATACACCCACTGCTCCCATTATACAAAGAGAGCAACTCAGGGCTTCACTCTTACTCGTAAAGCTCATTAATCTCGTTTAACTTTATCCTCTGGGTATTAACTCCGTCTTTAGAGCAATCAGCATTTAGATTAAAAATGTAAACACACACTATATCATCTTATTTGTAGAACATTTGTCAGGTAAAAGCTCAGCATTCGGCCAATTAATTCTCCAATTCAGAGTAAACTAATGAATTAGCGGTGCTGTGACAGGCTTGTTTTTTTCTGATTTTTTTTTCACGTTCATGTAGAGTAAGAACAATCAGTAGTTTGAGGAGATGATTGGGTTTTTTTTGTTTTTTAAAATTGGTTAGGTAACTAAATATCTCAATGGATTATTATTTTCATATGAGAAACACTAATGTCCCAAAAAACACTATGTTACTGAGGCTTGGTCCAAGAAGTATAGATCTACTAGGTTATCTGGATAAATGTGTTGTGTCCAAGATTTGTCCACCATTAACAGGTTTCTGATGGGATAAGCTCCCAAGAGCCTCAGTCAGGACAAGAAGCTGAATCAATGTACCTACTTTTGTACCATCTACACTATGATCATGTATTCATAATTGTTGCAAAGGTAGGTTCACAGTTTTTTTTCTATGGCTCTGTTATACATATATATATGTGTTGTTAATCATTATTTAAGACTTTAGACTTAAGTTTAGATTTAGAAAATACCCTTAATTCTGCAGATTGTCTCTGGGCTCTGAGTCTGAGTTGCAGGATGACAGGATGGCTATTTACTTGAGACGTATACATATTTTCTCTCACTGTTTAAAACACACACATCCCTTTGAGCTGCTCGCACCCTCCACGTGAGCTCAGTGTGTTCTCTTGTTTGTTGGAAGATAAAGAATATGGATATGACTGGACACACATTATGGGCTGTGTGGGTCATCAGGTGGTCTTTCAGGCTGCAGCTGCCATATTTATTTCCAAGGGAAAGAGAGAAAAGAACAAAAGGAGGAAAAAAACTAACAGAAATTAGCTTGTGTAAAGAAACAGCAGATGGCAGAAAGGTCGAGAAAGCAAAATAACACAATACAAAAGCTGAACAAAAAATGCAGGAGCTGGGAATAAGTGTGTGAAGAGGATTTGAGGATGCCAGATGTAAATAACAGGTACAGTCACAGAGCTTTGCTTTCATTAACAGTGAAATGATTATTAATGGTCAGCCCACACATCTTGTCATCTATCTCCTTGACTGATCATGGCAGCAGACTGCAAACTTACCATGTCCACAATCTCAGAGGTGCTCAGGACTACACGAAAAAGGTAACTATGTATTCATTCACACCTTTCTCTTTGGAAATGATTAACATTTTATATCAAAATGGACATCACCAACGTAGTTATGCCAACACACAGCCTTGTAAAAAGGCAAAACACTTCTTACAAGGAGAACAAATATTCAACACAATATTTAAAAGGAAAGTACAGATAACTTTGTGAGGTCTATATTCTTATAGTAATGTCAACACATTATGTCAGTTGTTCACGAATGAATTTAAGGCCATTTGTAAACAAGTCAAAAAGTATCTTACTACATTTCAAGTAAAATGTTTTAACACATTCTCAGCCATCTTGTATGATTTTGAAAAACATCACTTCGGTAAAAATGTTTCAATATACTTAAATTACCTGAATTAGTTATTTCAAGTGGTTTGTTTTCTGTCAGCAAAATCTAGCAGATCTGAATACTTTCACTTTATTACTGTGAAAAGGGGAAAAAATAAGTTATATTCTTTATTTTTCTTATCATTAACAACCTCAATGTAAATACCAAAATTAGCAGTGAATTGAAAGTATTTCCTGTGTAGCCAAAGTCTGATACAGTATATTCCTTTGCATCAAAGACCTCCTTTGTTATCCGATAACTAATAAAGAAACATCAGTGAGACTGATGTCGTAAATACTCCTTAGAGAACCAAATGTGGAGTAATCAGTGCTACAAGTAGTGCCCAACAAATGCACTAAACAGACTAATGCATTGTTAGTTTTGGTCTTTTCATGGGTTTTGTTTACTATAATAAAAATATAGATTATCACCTGCCTTATCCATATATATTTACTCATCTGGAAATTAACCCTTTTGGTGAGAATTTCTTTTATACTTTGTACTTATCAACCTCTTGAGGTTCAATCCTTTACTCTCTCATCCTCAACTAATGTATCTCACTGAACTTTTACTCCTCTTCTCCAACGGCACCCCACCACTCCTGTGTGGAAGCCTCCAGGCTCTTCTGGTTGGAGTCTCCATGAATCTGCTCTTCTCTCTCTGCCTGCTGTCTACCAGTCTGCTCCCAGTCCAGCTCTTCACACGAGGTTCCCCTGGAGCTTCTCCCTCTGTAGTTTCTATCCCCTTGATCCTGGAAACGCACAGAGTGGACCGAGGATGCCGCCAGGGATGTCTCTCTGCTGTCCGACAGGAGAACCCCACTCCCTGAGCTGCATTCACTGTTTGAATCTGCACCTAGAGCAGTGAAAAAACAAAAAAACAAAAAAAAGGGGGGGGGGGGGGGGTGGGGGGGTGGACAGATGGTAAGAGGACTTCTATAAACAAACGCCACATGAGAACAGCAAGACTGCCCAAAAATCCAGTGCTGGGATTCAACCAAAATCTGCATGACGGTAAGCTGCACTGTGACTTCAGTTAAGAATTGCCATTGTGTCTTATACAGAGTGTGCTTTTAAAAAAAAAAGTTTTATCCCAGATCAAATCATTTCAAAATCCTATTCAGGTTTGCATCTACAAATTAAATGTTGTCAGAATATGAAATCTTTCTGAATATGCTTTAGAAATATTGTTTGAATAGATCAAGTTTAAATAGATCAAGACACTAGATTAGAGTCTGCAGCCAAAGACAATGTTAACATGCTTATGTTTATCAGGTATAATGTTCACCATGTTTCACTCTATGCATGTGAGCTTACAAGCATTTGCTGATTAGCACTCTCCATATAAAGTGAAAGAACTGAATAAGTAGAAATGACCTGATAATTGCACTAGAAGTCAGCAACAAAGTGAATTTTCAAAGTTGGAAACTTTCCATTGGAATTAATTTATGGGAGTTACAGTTTGCCCTTAACAGGGATTATAAATATAGTTGGCGGAAATATATTTTAGCATAATCTTGACTAAAACAACCAGATTTCATACAAGTACACTTGAGAATACAGTATTTATGCTATTCCACAGTCACATGCACATAGCCCGCTGCTTACTGCAGGGTATTGAGACCACGCCCGCTACATGCACTGTTCATTCCTCCATCACATGCACAGATGATTTCTAGGACCCTGGACTATTGAAGCCACATTTTTGAGCACAGAGCACAAGACTATTGAAGCCACACATTTATTTGTCTAGTCTGTGGACCACAAACAATTTCCAACCCTAGTCTGAACGAAATGTAATTTAATTTCATCCATGTAATAGTGGCTCAGATATTTCACTCAAAACCTCAAACGTCAGCCTCAAGGTGGTGCTGAGAAAAAGTCAGGGGACCCCAAAAGTCATTAGGATTCATTCTCTGGGAACCGTGAATAACTGTTCAAGATTTCATGGAAATCCATCCAATAGTTGATGAGCCATTTCACTAAAAAACAAAAATGTTAACCTCATGTTGGCATGAGAAGAAAAGTCAGAGGATCAGCAAAGTCAGTAGGATTCATCCTCTGTATGTACATTCATGGTCCCCAAAATAGCATGGTAATCCATCCACTGTCTCAACTGTTGAGGTATTTGGATATAAAGTCTGGCTAGTCAGTAGCAAGTGGTAAACTGACCGACCGATAGTCCAACAAAGAGACCAACATAAAGATAACCAATGTTCTTAAAAGATATTGAACGTTTGCAGAGACTCTAAGGTATTAGCTTCTTCAGCTTTGATGCATTACCTTAATGTTTACTGGACTAGTATCTGTGATGGTATATCAAAGCAAAATACTACCAAACTATGGGACAAAATAAATACTATTGCATCTCACAGTTCAATTTACAATGATTAGTGAACAAGGAATAAGAAAATCAATATGAAATTCAACTCCATAAATGTGGAAGATGGTAAATACATAATGCCTTTTCCCCTTTCCATTTTTACCAATACAGTTGATGCACAGTATATTGTCACATATTTTCTGGTTGTTAATAAACTATGAGCTGAGCAGCAACACCTTGTGCTGCAACTTAAAGTCACAACTCAAAATAGGCACTGAAGTGTTGTTAATTAGAAACTCTTGTTAGCTAAAGGTCTTCCTTTCTTTAATTGGAAGGGTTCATACAGGCAGCCCGACCACTTGACTCCTCTGTGTTTTTTAGCTTGTTACTTGGCTGGTTAATCAATTTCATACCTGTGTGTGCCATTCTGTAGACCTTTTGTCTTTGTGTGGCTGTGAGTGTTTCCACATAACACTCCTCTCAAATCAACTCCTTACTCTAAGCCAGTCTGTCTTTGACTGAAGACCTGATGATGATACAAGAACAGACCTTTCCTATAAAACACTTTACAGAAGCCAGAAGGAGGCTAATCATAATGTTACAGGTGATAAATACATTATGATATGGGACAAATTATCAGAGGTAGCTGAGATTTGTGAGGTTACCCAAATGACAGGTTGACAGTCTTCTAACCAATGTGCATTTCAGTTGAGGAATAATGTATGCAAAGTATGAAGCTTTAATCAAAGACTGTGTCACCATATCCATTCATCATTTAATTTTTACTTTGGGCATTCAGATGAACACTGGCTGTAACCTTCTTTCTCTTCCTACAGCTGGTACCCACCCTGCATCATTGTTTGGTTTGTGTTAACCTTGACTTAGTCAATTATGTTAGTTTTAAGTAAATACGTTGTGTGGACTCCCTCCTTGCCACATTCCCTGAGCCAGTTTGTGGCAAAAGTCATAGATAGATATCAAATAATAAGATTGAACAACATACCCTCATACAACAGTACATATTATATTGGCATGTGCCATCTCGTGTGCAGCTCATCCAGAACACAGCAGCTCGGCTGGTCTTTAACCTACTCACGTTCTCCCACACTACACTACGCTTCCGCATCCTGCACCGGCTACCGGTGGCAGCTCGATTCCTATTCAAGTCACTGGTACTTGCCCATAGAGCAGTGAATGGTTCGGGCCCATCATATATCCAGGGCGTGGTCCAAGCATACGCTGCAGCCTGTCCACTACGCTCTGCTACTGCTAAACGGCTTGCTACTACCTCGCAACAAGGGCGGCCAGCTACAACTCAACAAAATCCTGTCAATGCTGGAACAAGTTTCCCTACTGACATCAGGACAGCAGAAACCTTACACATCTTCTATCACAGACTGAAACTCACCTGTTCAGACTGCACCTCTTGTTTCTAAAATGTTTTTTAATTTTGAATTTAATGCACGATTCTTGGGTGGCATCGCCATGATTGAATGCACATGTTTTAAGTATCTTTGTATAAATGTGTTAGCTAAATGCATGAGATGTTATGTAATATCTTACAAAAAGTTAATCACAATTTCCCATGCATTATTTTATGAATGTCCAGCAACATGAGAAATCAGTCCATCTTAGCAAGCCCCTAAAGTGCAGAAGAACCTGTTTAGGCAACAAACTACTTGGTTAGGTTTAGGAAAATATTGTGATTTGAGTTAAAATAATTATGTTTGTTATATAACTTTGTAGCTGTAAGTATGAACCTTGAGAGAAACGAGAAGAGGCGGGATTAAACGAGGTGGAGGTAAGGACAACTGATATTATGAAAGTAGCTGACTTTGGTCAGTAACTCTGGCAAGCTCTTGAGACACCAAACAATAATTTTTTTATTCCTCATTAAACTTCAAACGTAGAAGACCAAACTATATGCTTCAGAAACGTGTTAAATTACATGCTTCTGAGCTCAAGTTAAGAGACTTCCAACAGACGAAATGGTGTTACATAGCAACACGCAAAAAGTACACAACATTAATTACTTTGAAAATGTAATCAGGAGCAACTCTGCTAGTTGGTGAAGAACTATTTAATGTTTATATGTCTTAAGCCTGCTGCTGTTTGTGCTGTAATGGAATTAGTGAAAACATAAAAGGCCTAAAGGCTCATGCTGTTGTGTCACACATGTCCAAAATATGATATTAGAAAACATAGAGATATCGCAGTGGAAAAAAGTTCATGTTGACTGAGAATATGAGACTGAAGCAAGGATGGAGCACACAGGAGCTTAAAGAAGAGAGAATTGAAACTAATTGCATGTAAATTGCATAGCTAAATGGATCATGAATTATTCATTCCAGAAACTAACATTGCAATCTGCGGACTATGACTAGTTTCACCTTTTGGAAGATGAGTTGTATACTGTATGAGAAAAAACGCAAGTCATACAAATCAGTGCTGAACACAATGTACTGTGTACTATAGAATGTACTCCTATTTATCTTTATGGCAATGCATCCAAAATTTAAAAAAAGAAAATCCACACTTGAATTTAGCCACAAGCTCTCACTGATTAATTTACACCCACCTGATGTGTGTGTGATAAATGGAGCCAAGAGAGAAAATGAAATAAAACATAAAAAATATGCATGCTACTTCTCATAGAGCAGTGAGTTTGGTTTCACGTTGGTTTTCCTCTACTGGTTGAGCGCCTAAAGCAAGTCGCAAAATGTAATCAGTCATTGGGAAAATGTGAAAAAATCCCATTTGGATTGAAAGATACACATTGCAAATGATTTATTAATTTTTTAAAGGCAAAAAAACTGACGCTGCATTTATTTGGAGGGGTTTAGCTGTGACTTCAGGCATCAGTTTTTACACGAGTGACAGTTGATCCTTTATTGGAATGAGACGGAGAAAGATGCAGCAGAATTTGAGCAGGTTGAGATTGAATGCACAAACTTAAACTTACTTTGCAGGATGATAATTATCATATTGAGGTTTAAATCCACTTTTAACTAAAAGAGCTTTTGAGGAATAGTTTGGCATTTTGGGAAATATGCTTGAGAACAACACTCCTATGTATATCCATTCAGTAGGAAGCATAAAGCATAAAGCGTTTACCTACCAGCAATTTCAAAGCCCACTAATAAATGTGTTATTGTTAACTGGTCAGTCTCTGCCTGTTGCCTGGCAACCTCACTGCGAGGGCAACACTCTAGAAAGTCACTGCACCAGGGCAAGAAATATTTACAGCACACAACTCTCCATAAAACCACAAATTGTCATTTCTACATTTCAGTTTGTTTACAGATTACACAAACAAAATATAACATGTTCATTAGTGAGCCGCAGAGGTGATGGTAGGCAGACCTTTAGAAACTTTTTTTTTTTTTTATCAGAGTCAAACTAGGTGTTTCTTTGTCTCTATTTATACTAAGATAAACTAATAGCTACTGGCTCTAGGTTGACAGATTGGTAATATTCTCATAAACTAAAAAAAGCAAACATGACTATTTCCAAACATTTCAAACTATTCCTTTAGAGTAAAAAAAATATAAAGACCTAAAAGATTTATGACATGAATTATGTATGACAAGTCTTGACATTTTCAAAACTCTGGTGACAATTAACCACAACAACTTGTTGCAAACATCTTAATGTTAACCAGCTAAAATGAAATGTTACACTACATCCACTCTTTTTTGGTTTCACAAAGTGAACTGTGTTAGAAAATGACACATGGTGATCTCTAGACTGCTGTCTGACAGAGAGAGGAGCCATGTGAGAGGAGGCTGGGGGTTTATCCAGTCACTGAGGCGGGGTTGGTGGGGGGGAGTAGTGGGGAGGGTGGTTTCAATGGATGCCTCCAGTGTCCCGAATGCTCCACTGACCTGGTTGAGTTGATCCCAGTGTGACAGGAGCATGGCTGCCTGTCACATTATAATTCACAGTCATGGACCCAAATGTCATTCCTGCTCTGCACTGCACACATAACACATGAAAAGTGGATTTGTCAACAACACCCAGTTTCACTCCGTTTTCTAGCAAAGAGTGGGGATCTAGATGGACTTTTGCGGTATGGTTTTCTGTGGAGACGTGACTCTGGGTGTGAGAGACAAACAAGTAAGTAAACAAAGTAACTCATTCTTATAACACCTATTGAGGTAACTGAGTTGCTTGTTTCATGCATTTTAAGTGCAAAATCAGTCATTTCACTTTCAAATTAAAATATATCATTGGCAAAGAATTTCACTTTTACAGAGAAATTACAGTTAGGGGAAAATTCTGTTTGCTTTCAACCCATTTTGTGCAAAACATAATCTCATAACAGTCTTTCCTACTAAGAAAGGTGGCTTCACTTTCAGAGAGTGTCCCTAAATTTCTGGCACCAGCTCTCACATCATCCCAAAGGAAGTACTTTATCATATATATTCTGGCAATTTGAGAATGAAACAAAAGCAATTTGTTGGAAAATGTGGAAAGTGGACTTTCCAAAATGTAAGTTTAATGCCCCAAATAATGACACAAATGCCCTCTGAATAATTGAATCATTGTGCACTGAGCTCTTCAATGCATACACCACCACACCAAACAGTGAAGGCTAATTTACAGGTATCATCTCAGGCTGTCACATTCACTCTGTACTCTCTGAATGTATTTTATTTTGGAGATGTAGAAATGAACCATGTCTTATTATTGAATTGAAAAACACAATTAGTAGCAACATAATCAGATGAAACTTCTCATGTGCAAAATAGTACAAAGATCCATTAATCATTTAGAAAATGATGAAATACTTCCCAAAGACCAATGTAACGTCTTCAGAATGCTTGTTTTGTGCACCTTACAGTCCAAACTTCAAATATTTAATTTAAATGTTTTAAAAAAGAGACATTTAGCAAATTATCACTTTAGAGAGGCTGAATGGATGGTAAATGGTGAATGGACTTGTATTTCTAGTCTTCTGACTACTCGTCACATTCACCAATTCACACAGACATTCACATTTATGGCAGTGGACATCTACATACCATCTAATCTAATCTAAACATTCACACCACATTCACACAACCATGCACAGCATGGGGAGAAATTTGGTGATCAGTGTCTTGCCCAAGAACACTTTAACGTGTGGACCAGAGGAGCTGTGGATCAAACCTCGGATCTCTCGAGGATGACCCGCACTACCTCTGATGAGGCAAAGTCAACTCTTTTATTTTTACCTGATAAAAGAGCCTTAGAGCTAATCAATACTAAAATTGCTAATGCTAACCCCTTTATTTGTAAACAGCTGGTGCTATCTACTACTTGTTCAAAATGGAATTTATACTGATACATGCGGCCCCCTGTGTATTCTCTTTTGTTTTATGTGGTTATTTTTACATGTATATGTGCCCTTAAGTCTCAGCTGGGCTATATTTGGATTCATTATATGATCTGCTTGTATTGAATTGAATTGAAGTCAACAATATGCTCGCTGCCACAAAGCTGTAGTAATTAGGTGCTATGTGGCTGTTATCATCAAATAGGCTTATTTTCACACTTCATGTCAACTCGTGATTAGACTCGCTTCAACCAGGATTGACTCTTGAAAACACTCCTACACAAGCTTTTACGTCTCATGAGAATAAATTAGTGTCAAGTGGAATTGTGCTAAAGTGCTTGTCCATGTTTAACATTGAAAGCAAGTTTTCCATATGGTGTCTGTATAGCTGTGGACAGCCCTGTGGTGAGTGGCAGCACGGTTTTACCAGAAGCTGTTGTGTCTGGGCTTTTCATTAACACCTAGAGAGGTGTCAATCACAGTGTGGCTGCTCATAAACAAAACAGCAGAACAAACAAGGTCCAGTCCCCCTGGGTCCCAAACGGCAACTTCCACAGCTGAATATTGAAGCCAAAAAACAGGTGCCTTAATCTGCAGCTTTCTAATGGCCATCAGAAAGTAGCTGTTTGTATAACCTACGGAGAAAACTTTCTCCCTGAAATAAATGTCAATAACTTTTTATATACAATTGTATGGTATTGTAAAAATTGAATCACTCATTGTGACAAACCCACAGAGAATCAACAACTGACTCTGCAGTTCCCCTCCCCTTTAGGGTAATTTCTAGTAACCTAAGATTTGCGAAACTCGACACAAGATGGTTGAGATTAAGCATTGACCCTGAAAGGTTAAGTTTAGGATAGGTAGTCAGACAGAAAGTCTTGTAAGAGTTTTGACAAATCTAGCGTAATCATTCAGACACAAGACCGAGTTTTTTGCATCTTTCAACAAATGGTTTTGTTTTTTCCAGCCTGCAACTTCACCGTTCCGGATCACCCTCACCGCCCTCATCAACCTCGTTTCTGGCCCCAACAGCCAAAAGGCCCTAAAACACTGTACGCTACCAGCTCAGCCACACAGACAGACACAGTTAATGACTAACTGGTGAAAATAGTCGACGAAATCATCATCATCATTATCATGTTATAATAATGGTTGTATAATGATGCTAAATCAGCCCATTTTCCAGCAGTATGACAGGCAAGCGTGTTATCCTTGGTAGCTTAACAGGGCTTTGAACTGCCCTAGGTTTACCTGTAAGTATAAAAAAATGTATGTGTTTCTGTGGTACAGCATGAGGTACACGTACCTGAGACTTCTGAGTCACTGTGCAATTCCTCTTGTTCTGACAGCCGCCTTTCTGCTTGTCGGACTTCAGGCACGTAGAAATCTCCCTGTCGGGCCAATGGGGCCATAAACTGGATCTGACCCTCTCTGTAGATCTCAATGAAGGGGTGTGCACACAGCCGTCTTTCCTGGGAGAAATAATTTAAGTTTGTGAGAATGAAAAGCCAGTTCATGATTTCTTCAGAAGGTCTCATTTGTAAAAAGAGAGATTTCCATGTCTACATAATTTGAGTATCAAAATGCTCAATCTGTCAGGACTTATATGCAGTTGTCAAAGCATATCACATCTATATATTGGTAAAAAAATGTCAACACCAAGAACAATAACTATAGACCTTTTCAACGGAATTGATCCATTGCTAGGAAATAGCCCTGGGTCCTTGAGAGCTTCCTGTTAGCTGATGTCATTTACAGGAAAACAACTGGGACACATTTATAACGAAAATGATTTGGTTTTAAAAATTGTTCTATATTAAGTAGATGGCAGACAGTGGCAAACAATATCATTGGGATAACATTCAGAGCAATTTGATGAATGATAGAAACACGGCCAACCAATGAAAATCCATGTAATTTACAACATAGCAGGGCAGATGACAGAAAAATAGTTTACTAATGTATGAATAACAGCCCTGAGGAACATGAAGGTGTATTTTTCACTGTGTAGGGCTACTACCCTATAAGTCGCTCTATGTATTTTGGTGTTTTTTTGATTTTTAAACATTTGTACCCTAAAGGTCTCTCATGTCACAGAAATCACTAAGGGAATCTTGTGTTTTAGGTGTTGTTATACTACCGTCAGTGATGTGTTGGTGTTTTTGTTCCAGTGCTGTGCAGATCTGACACCTGCCCGCCTGCCCTCACCCCTGCTCTCTGAATCTCTATACACTTCTGTTGCCTGGCAAACAGTGGCAGCACAGAGATCACCAGAATACCCAAATTAAAAAATATGCAGGATATTACAACAGACATTCCTATAATGTTACGTTGCAACGTCTGCTGTATGAGTGTATTATGTATTGTGTGTGTGTGTGTGTGGAGGGGGGGGGGGGGGGGGGGGCTTAAATAATAATAATAATAATAATTATTATTATTTTTATTATTAAACTGCAACTTGCTGATGCTCATGGGGAAATTGTTTGGTCTCTTTAAATTATAGAGTGTTGTCTATACCTACTCTATATGTAAAGTGTCTTGAGATAACTTTTGTTATGATTTGGCACTTTGACTAAAATTTAATTTAATTTAATTAAACAGGCAGGCACTAAAACGGATCATTTCAGACAGAGAGTGAATACAGTTATATTCAGACAAACAGTATGAGAAAAAATAATGTATTTTTGACCATTAAAGCATATAAACATGTTTTAGTAGCAAACTCAAAATACAAGTATGAACCTGAAAATGAGCAACATAAGGGACCTTAAAAGTGTGGGTGTTAAGTTAATGGCACAATTTAGTCAAATTAAAACATGCCAATGCTAATTTAACACTGAAGGTAAAAAGCTGTCACTGCCAAAAATAAAATGTGTCCCAGCAGTATTTGAATACCCACATACATGTACATGTAATGGACAAAGGAACAGTAGTATACAAGTGCAGACATGCCGGTGACTACAGGTCTGTGTCCAGTCAATAATGAGTGAAAATTACTTTTCATGTGTGGGAACCTCACAGCTCTACCCCCTGAACTTACATGAACCTCGTACTTCTATCTTCACACCCTATATGCAATACATCTTGAATTCCTGTTTCTGTCTTCATTAATGTTCAGCCTCCAATACTCGATCTTCTTCTGTAACTTGCCTCACTCCTGAAGAGGTGCAAGTCTCACATCACAGAATCCACTCCACTCTCCGTCATTAACCTTTCATTCTCCATGTTTTGTTATTCCGCTCATGTACATCAAATGTCTGCTACTTTCCCCCTTTTGGCACATGTTATATGTCGAGTAATACTATAAATACATTGCAACTACAGTGCAGTATCTCAATTGGATAAATTATTTAAAGGTAATTTTTTTTAATTTGCTATAACTGATGTCAGTTTTCATTATTACTTGTCTATTTTACTACTGCTGAAGGGCAAAATATTTGTTGCAAGTTAATGACTTAAAAATGTTTATGTTGATAATTATCGGATAAGATATTCTATAGATTAAACCACTTTCAATATTATTTTCTTAAGTGTAAAGGGCTAAGGATTCAGAGCATGTCATGACACAGAGATAAAAATAAAAAATAAACAGTTTGAATTAAAAGAGGTTGAGGCATGTGTACATTAAACTGAGAATAGACACAAGTAGACACAGCACAGTTATATGGTAATGCAGACCTCTGTATTCACACCTTGAACTTTTCCTGCATCTCTGAAGCCTGTGTTTCATCACTGGCTTGAACTACGTATATTAGTCTTACTAAGTTATTTAGACCATAAATTCTTTCTTACACTATAATGAAATAATATATAATTCATGACATTTCTCTAAGAGTTGAAACTGCTCAGATTATGATAGTTTCTTGTCAGATTCTGGTAGTATGGGGTCCCTCTGCCCCTTGCTGACGTTCCAGTTTCAAGCAAAGTGGAAGTGGTGACAGGTAGGTTATAGTTTAGTGGAAGTTTCAGGGGAACATAGCACACAAAGGATCTGATAATCAGGCTTGCACACTGAACAGAAATAAGATACTTTATAGGAGACAGATGACTTTTTTGCTTCCCATCTGTCTCTCAGCCCAATTATGACAGCAGTGATGTTCCTCTCGCTGCTGTCTGCAGGAAAAACATTGTCAGTGTCAGTGATTTCGGCAGCATCAATTATTGGTGCATTTTTCCCAGGAACATCTGTGTATCGTCATTGGCTTGACTTATCAGCTACTGCTGTATATTGCATATTGATGTGCACGCATGCAGACACACAAGTTTAATTTTGCAATTCAGACTCCATGAATAAATGATCAAATGTGAAAATGAAATACATTGCAGACAGTCGGTAAAACAGTCACATAGAGGGGTTCATCGTTAATATTTCACTAGCAAATTCTTATTTGTCAAAAATGTTTTTTTCTCCTATTCATAGACTACAATGGATGGAAAATACATTTGGTCGGTGCTGAAAGTTACACAACAAAGGATTGGAGAGAAAGTAAGAAATAAAGTGCTGCAGATAGACTCAACAGTCTAATGGCACACTTAGAAGACCCAAGAACAACGCATTATATGCTGAGGTTGCGCTTTAAAAGCACTGCATTTACCCCTAAAGCACAATGATAGAAACACCTAACTAAAAATGAAAATAAAGTACATAACAGAGAGAGAGAGAGGGGCACTTTTATACAAATGCTCGATTCTTTTTAGGGGTACGACCTGCAGTTCATTACAGGATGAAGAAAGTAGACTGCTTCACAAAATCCTTTTAAGAAATAGAGATGTTTTGCCCTGATGATTCAGAAGACCACATATGATGTCCTCATTTGTAATGGTATTCATAACACTAATTTTGGAATTGCCATGCAGTGTTTATGGGGTCCTGGCCCCAATGTCATTGTGACATTATTATGTACATTGTGGGAAATTATTATTGACATTGTGGGAAATGAAAACGCAACAAAATTGTATTTAAAGTGAAAATGAGGGAGCATCGGGTTCTGTAAAAAGGCCCCATAGATTCTGCATTTATGTGAAGGTGAAGAGAAACTAGAATGAGTCCTTCAAGAAATGCAAAAGACACTTCAGGTTACAAACAGATTCTGGCTGTTGTTTAAATGTAAACAAAACTGGAAGTAGGACAAAACAACTTATCAGGGTCTACTGCTCAGCCACCTATGTTTTGTGCTAAACAAAAACAATTTGGCTGCCCCATCATTGCTCCGTGGTGCTCTTTTTTTAATTAGGACATTGTATATATGTATGTATTTAATTTAAACTGTCCTTTAACATTTTTATGATTTTTTAAACTACTTTCTTTTCTGTGCACACACACACACACGCGCATGCACACACACACACACACACACACACACACACACACACACACACACACACACACACACACACACACACACACACACACACACACACACACACACACACACACACACACACACACACACACACACACACACACACACACACACACACACACACACACACACACACACACACACACACACACACACTCTAGTGTAGTATTGTATTGACATTTCAAATTCTGGTATTGTGGGGATCTGCCTTAGTGATGGATTATTTCAAGGTTTCATTTGTTCTTTTCATTATTTTGATTGTCGGAATCTAAACATCTACTAAAAGAAATTACCCCCTTAAAAAACTTCTTGTCCAAAAACAGAGAGGAGAAACTGCTTTAACACATTAAAGTTCCGAATGTTCTTTTCATTAAAGTAAAACTAAAACTGCTCTTTTGCGGGAGGTAGAGGGGTGAGTACATCTGACTTTTTCAAAAGCTATGGCCAGACAAGTGAGTGAAGAATAAAGGAATGGTAATTCATTCTGATGCATTAATATTCAGCAGAGAGTAGTTCACTCTCCCAGAGTGTGCTCTCAGCATAGCTTGCTGTTTTTATTGCTTCATGGAAGTTCTCCAGGAAATTAATAAGAGACTTTCATTTTTTAGCTTAAACTATGAATAAAGGCATAACCAATACTTTTTTTTTTGCATTCGAACAACTACTGCTTGACTGCTGCAGCTGTTAATTGCCTAAAAAGCATTGTGCTATATTGTTACATACACATTCTATTAACATGTACAGTAGACTCTACACATTTAGCTAAGAATATGACCCCAGTATCATACTGGAGCTGCACAGGAAGGCATGTGAAGTAATATGTGCATGCAAAAATAAGAAGCTAGCCAAGCAAAATTGGGGGCTAAACTTGGGTCTCTCCCCAAGCACCTGACCATAATGCTTTTTTGTGTAAAATATGAAACGTTTAGAGCTAAAACGATCAGAAATACCAAGCTTTCTCTTGAACCAGCCTCAAAGGAAAAAAAGTTGCAGCACGAAAGTGAAATGAGAACATCTTTAATATTTGGAGCCTATACCTATCTAATACAGTCACTGCCAGGTGAGTAAAACAACCACCTAACCCAGTGAGCCGGTCGAGGTCAGTTTCTCTGTCTTATAAACACAAACCTGGGACGGAGGGCAAAAAAATAATTAGACCCCCGGTTGAATCGCAGAGACAAACTGTGCACAGTAAGCTTTAGTAATTGGTTAGGGGATTGAGGATAGTGTAGTTATTGATTTTTGTTTGAATTCCTCCAAAGCCCATCCTGCGGTATCAAGGTCATAGTAAGGTCATTTTTTCTTCACATTCTCGACAGTACAGAAATAGCAATATTTTCGGTCAGAAAGATATTTTGTTTCAGGCAAGAAAATATTATTACATTGTAGCATTATTGAAAGAATTGACTTGGGAAATTACAAGGGAAAACAGTACATGAGTCTAACCTGACCTCACTTTGATTAAACTGTCACAAAACCACAAGAAAACAGAGGCAGAACGGAATAGGATGCACAATACGAGCAATATATGAAGATATTTGTTAATATGTGATTACGTTGAATATCATGATAATGATATTACTTGTGAAAAATAAAACAAATTAAAATGTTGAGTTTAAGTTTCTGCTGCTTTCACTATACTGCTAAAATACAATATTAAAATGAAAGGAAATGAATTTAATTAACACTATTGAACATTGAACCAAACACAAAAGGCATCATTGAAAACAAACAATGATAGTTACATTTTAAAGTGAAATTTTCTATCTTTCACAACGCATCACAATCTTTTGCGTTGATATGGTGATGATGATAATAAAAAAAATATTTATTGACAGTCATTAAGATGCCTTTATTGTCTTTTCTCAGCACTCGTCTACATTGAAAGAAAATCTGTCCTCGATTCATTGATCCCTATACAATACTTTTGCCAGTGCCTTGGTCAGGGGTACTGGCAGCAGCACTAACCTAACATACTTTTTTGGTGGTAGGAGGAAAACAGAGCCCCCAGAGGAAACATGAAACGCAAATACGGTACCAAGCAGTACCTTTTTGCTCTGAGGTGACTATAGCCACTAAGCCCCCGTGCCACCCAATGTCATGTAACTCCATTGCCAACGACTCGTAAATCAGAGTAACTGATCACAAATGGAAAATCAAAAGTAGATTCTGACCTTCATCATCAATGTGTTTTAAAATTAAGACCATGGGGAAGAAAAGCAGTAACCCATCCTCATTTGTTCTCAGAAGCATCTTCAGGAGTTCCCTTTCCAAGCTTTTCATGCACACATCTGCCTGAGCCAAAGCTGTTTGGGGACCGTACAACGTAGGGAAAGCTCAGTTAATGGGTTATAGAAAGCTTACATTGAAATGATTCACATGTCACAGTTTAGATAAACTTTGGTATGACAGTGGTTTGCTATACTAAAACACTGTGAAGGAAAATCTGCATCAATGAAGGATTAAAAATGAATGAAATTCAAGGGGATTACCAAAAACATCACGCAAACAGGAACTCTTAATCACCTCTCAAGCACTTTCTCACGCTAGCTGTGTGTTTGTAGCCACTCTGCAGTAGGTCCTGAGGGAACTGGTGAAGGATGGTCTACATGAAGAAGAGGATGTGCTAGTGTCCTCTCATTTCAGGTTTCTAGCCTTAGGAAGAATATCTGTATGGGGCCCCTGTGTAAATACAGCATATATGCCCTTTGATAAATAAATGAAACTGTAAAGAGGGTTATTTTTAGAGCTTTAAAACAAGATTGCTGGTGCCCTCCAGCACAACACAGCTATACACTTACGCCTGATATGTTACTTTTTCCTGAAAAGTCATGGAGGCTCTGTACACCACAAACATAAGTACAATTACGTTTATTTTATTCATATGTTTAAGATTTATTTGGGTAGTGCACTGGTCACATTATGGGTTAAATATTTACATGCACACTGTAATCTGATCCCTGATTTAAAAAGAAAAATCCAAGACTGACTAAGAGAGTAGTTCAGGTAAACATTTCACACAATTTTAGTTTACATGACTTGTTATAGTCTGAATGTGTAGTTGCCTTAAAAAACCTCACTTGTTTTTGAGTGCTATTTATGTTTACAATTCTAATCATATTAAATTAAACAATCAGACTCTCCGGGAACCATCACCTTATTGTGGTGGAGAGGTTTGTGTGTCCATATGAACCTGAGGGCTGTTTTGTCTGGAGCCTGGTGCTCCTGGTAGGGTCTCCCATGGCAGAGTGGTCTCAGGCGAGGGGCCGGAATAAGAATGGTTCACAAAGACTCTATGGAAAAACGAGGAAGAGGAAGAGAGACCCTGCTCGGAGGATGCCCGGGGCCCCCTGTCTGGAGCCAGGCCCGGTCGGTGCGCTGCTGCATGGGTGGCAGTGAAGGTGAGGGGCCTCGACGGACCAGACACGGGCAGAGGCTGGCTCTGGGGACGTGGAATATCACCTCTCTGTGGGGGAAGGAGCTGGAACTTGTGCGAGAGGTGGAGCGCTACCAGTTAGATCTGGTGGGGCTTACCTCCACACACAGTCTCGGTTCTGGAACAGTGCTCCTGGATAGGGGTTGGACCCTATTCTTCTCCGGAGTTGCCCAGGGTGTGAGGCGCCGGGTGGGTGTGGGGATACTCACAAACCCCCGGCTGAGCGCCGCGGTGTTGGAGTTTACCCCGGAGGAAGAGAGGGTCGCCTCCTTACACCTGCGGGTGGTAGGGGGGAAAACTCTGACTGTTGTTTGTGCATATGCACCGAACAGCAGTTCAGAGTATTCAGCCTTCTTTGAGACCCTGAATGGAGTCCTGCATTAGGCTCCAGTAGGGGACTCGATAGTTCTGCTGAGAGACTTCAACGCCCACTGGGCAATGATGGAGACACCTGGAGAGGCGTGATTCGGAGGAACGGCCTCCCTGATCTGAATCAGAGGGGTCGTCTGTTATTAAACTTCTCTGCTAGTCACGGATTGTCTATAACTAACACCATGTTCGGACAGCAGAGCTGTCAACTGATCACCATCTTGTGATGAGTTGGGTCAGAGGATGGGGGAAGATTCTGGACAGACCAGGTAAGCCAAAACGAGTAGTGCGGGTGAACTGGGAACATCTGGAGGAGGCCCCTGTCTGAGAGATCTTTAACTCACACTTCCGGCGGATCTTTTCTGGCATCCCTGTGGAGGTTGGGGGCATTGTACCGGAGTTGGCAATGTTCAAAGCTTCCAATGCTGAAGCCGCAGCGGTAAGCTGTGGCCTAAAGGTCAAGATTAAGGGACGGACACCGGTGGTCAGGGAAGCTGTCCGACTGAAGAAGGAGGCCTTTCGGAATATGTTATCTCAGAAGACTCCATGGCAGTTGCAAGGTACCGACGGGCCATAAGGGCTGCAGCCCCTGCTGTGTCAGAGGCAAAGCAGTGGGTGTGGGAGGAGTTTGGAGAAGTCATGGAGAAGGACTTTCGGGCAGCACCAAGGTGCTTCTGGAAAACCATTCGACACCTCAGGAGGGGGAAATGGGGAACCTTCCAAGCTGTGTACAGTGAGGACGGGACGCTGGTGACTTTAGCCAATGAGGTAATCGGGTGGTGGAAGGAGCACTTTGAGGAACTCCTTAATCCGACTAACACGCCCTCTTTTGTAGAGGCAGAGCTGGAGGCTGATGGGGAATTTGTTCCGGGCGGGAGTTGGTCTCCGCCAGGGGTGCGCTCTGTCACCAATCCTGTTTATGATTTTCATGGACAGGATTTCGAGGTGAAGTCGTGGTGGCGAGGGGTTGCAGTTCAGTGGGCTGAGGATCTCGTCTCTGCTTTTTGCAGATGATATGGTCCTGATGGCATCGTCGGTCAGTGACCTTCAGCACTCACTGGATCGGTTCGCAGCCGAGTGTGAAACGGCTAGGATGAGGATCAGCACCTCTAAATCTGAGGCCATGGCTCTCAGCAGGAAACCGGTGGATTGCTTACTTCAGGTAGGGAATGAGTCCTTACCCCAAGTGAAGGAGTTCAAGTACCTTGGAATCTTGTTCACGAGTGAGGGGACGATGGAGTGTGAGTTTGGCGTGAAAATCGGAGCAGCGGGGGGCGTTATTGCAGTTGCTCTACCGCACCGTTGTGACGAAAAGAGAGCTGATCCGGAAGGCAAAGCTCTCGATCTACTGGTCAATCTTCGTTCCTACCCTCACCTATGGTCATGAAAGCTGGGCCATGACCGAAAGAACGACGTCGTGGGTACAAGCGGCCGAAATGGGTTTTCTCAAGAGGGTGGCTAGAGTCTCCCTTAGAGATAGGGTGAGATGTTCAGCCATCCGTGAGGAACTAGTAGTAGAGCCGCTGCTCCTTTGCATTGAAAAGAGCCAGTTGAGGTGGTTCGGGCAACTAGTAAAGTAACCCCCTGGGCGCGTCCCTAGGGAGGTGTTCCAGGCACGTCCAGCTGGGAGGAGGACTCGGGGAAGACCCAGGAATAGGTGGAGAGATTATATCTCCACACTGGCCTGGGAACGCCTTGGGATAGCCCAGTTAGAGCTGGTTAATGTGGCCCGGGAAAGGGAAGTTTGGGATCCCCTGCTAAAGCTGCTGTCCCTGCGACCCGACCCCGGATAAGCGGTTGAAGGTGAGTGAGTGAGACTATAGTGTGTGAAGTGATCACAGTGATTTTAGAGATTGACAAGTAGTCTAGATCTGTTAATTGGGGTCTGCTTTCTGTGATTTGTATTTAATAACAATTACAATTTTATTTACTTTTCCAGCTTTTTCTTCATTCAGAATTGTATGTTTAAGTCTAAAATTTGGAGTCTTGTAGTCAAAGAATGTTACTAAGTGTATATTATCCTAATCAGTTTTACTGCAATTTCAAGACATATTTATATGATAGAAATAAAAAGAGTAAATTTATCTACAGTGTGGAGCTGGAAGTGTTGTTGTTGGGGAAGACAGCATCGAAGAAGAGATTTTTTATCAGCGTGTGAAGAGGCACTCTGGCAGTGTGAAAAAAGTAGTGATTACATTTGGGCACCAGGGGACTGAGTTGTATGCATGAGTTACCAGTGGTGTTACGAGGAGCCATGCTTCAGGGTTTATGATATTTATTTCTTTCGTTCAGCAAGATAATCTTCACAAATGAACACCACTTTTACAATTTTAGAAGCATAAATACAATCGAAGTAAAAAGCTAATGTTAGGCTACAAACGAACTACACCACCCACTATGATGTTTGTAGTCTCTTTTAGCTGCTTGTTAGCAACTGCCCTTTTGACAAAATGATACCTTAGATAAGCCTGTGAATGTTCTCATTTGTCCAGGTCATTGTTTTCCCCAAAGCAATTTCAGTCAAAAGCAACTGGACTTGGTTAGTTGTCTAGGAAGACGTTCAAATAAACCAAATAACGTAAATAAGCTGCTTTTGATTGAAATTGCTTTGGGGATACCTTAGATGATCAGAAGATACAAAATCACCAGCAGAGAATTAACTGAATGTCAGACCCTGTGTGTAATCATAATGTTGTCATCTTCATTATAAATGTTTGTCAATTCTTTTTTTTCAAATGACTATTTCAATGTACCTATATAAAGAAAATAAATGTCCCACACTTTCTCCCAGCGCAAAATAACATGTTTAACTTTCTTGTTTTGCCTCCGACCAACAATCTTAAACCTAAAGATATGCAACTTACAAAAGATATTAAACAGAGAAAAGCAAAACCTTAAGTGTCTAGATAAGAATCACCTCTTCAAAGCAGCAGACGGGCAGTCTGTCAAACAGAACACATGCATAGGTTGTCACAGAAGCTTGCCCTTTTAACAGATAATTGTATTTGAAAACCTTCACTAATAATCAGAAAGATGTGACACAGGAAGGAAGTGAGTGGAGGAAATGCTGCTCATAGAATCACAAAATAGCAGAAATTAAATAAAGTAGTAAAGTCATCTCAATGGAATTTATTATATTTGAAAATTTCATATTTGAAAAGCCATTATCTTAGCATTACCTATAATTAACAATAATCGTAATTCATTCACAGGTTTTTCGGTTGTACAGTGTTGACTTATCTGCTGTAGAGTCCATGTATGCGGTGAAAATAATAAAGAAAAATTATTTCCAAACAATTAACATTTTCAAGCACATTTAAAAGTGACACCAAAACCCAGGGGGCATTGCACTCCCTAAATCTTAGCGAGAAAGAGTCAGCCTACAAAGACACTGACAAATTGATGGAGAAAAGTGAAGAACTGCTGCTCATGGGGAGAAAGATGGGAAAAACGTTTTTTTTTCATAGTAAAATAACCATTCTGGGTACCGAGATGGATACAAACAACAACCGCTGCTTCAACAATGGTCTCCTTGTCTCCTGAAGAGAAAGGCAAGAGGAACTGAAAACGACGCTGTCAGCAGTGAAGAGGCCAGTTGATGGGACAAAGTGGTGGATAAGTGCTCCCAACCATTGTAGCCTAGTGGATTCATATAATCTGCAAACAGGGCTACTTTAAGTTATACAATATATTTTACCATTTCCTTGTGAGCAAGAAAAATAGTCAACTGTAAACTCACCACTCAAGCTATTTCTAATCAATCATCAGCATATCAAAACATACACAAGTGACACCTGATGATTACAGTAACTCTTCAACAATTGATTGGAAAATTGATCTCAAACATTGCTCTGGAAATTGATCTCAAACATGTCTGCTTGTTATTTGCTAGTGAAATCAGTCAGTCAAGATATAAAATACATTTAAAAGGTATGTAAATTAAAGTAAATACTGTGAATAATAATGGAAGAAGAATAATATACAGTAGGTATATAATCCTAGGTAAATTACAAGTTCGTAGCCTTGTTGCCTCAAAGAGTTTACAGGCTCCGCCTACATGTGCCCATGTTAATGTGAGTAATAAGACACATTGGTGAAGGGTTTATTCACGTATGTGCATACAAGACTCGAGAGTCTGGCAGTTGAGTTAGCAGGATAATGTCAGTTGTTACAGTATATTGTCGTTGTTACAAGTGTCTGATTTACCTTCAGCGTCTTGTCAGGGCTACATTTAGAACTGTGAGAAAACACATTTCACTATTAAAGATTCCCTGTGGAGTTTTTAGCTTCTTGTAGCGTTACGGGCCTGTTTTCTATGTGAGTGTTTCCCTGTTTTGCTTAATCTGCTGGTACAGGGATGCACATTCACATAATGCACATTCACATGATGCACATTCCTGACAGTGGTAATGCACAAAGAAAGAAACACAGCAATGAGCCGACAAAGACAGAGAAGAAGACTGCTGGGACCTAAAAGTGGATGTTCACAATACTGGATTTTAAAAAAAAAACAGCTTTGTAAATGTTCCATAAGGAAGGAAAAGCACTCATTTGAAAGACATCAAGGATACACACAATGGCTCTAATTTATCAAACGAACGTACGGCAGAAAAACGTGCGTACGACCATTTCCACGCAAACTTCGATATTTATCAATTTGGACGTGAGCGGGAGCTACGATCAAATCTCACATCAGGTCTGAGATCGTGTACGCAAATTTGAGCCTGTGGATTTGCAGTGCAGCGCAGCAAAATCTGGCTGAAAATAATTAACAAACCTCAGCTGTCATTAAGCATAAGCAGTCACATATTAAGAACAGATCAAAACGGATTCTTAAAACGAATAAAAAAAATAAAAATTGTGGTTGGAGCAATTGATTGTACTCACGTGCGTCTGAAGGCACCATCCATGAATGATTACGCATTCATCAATAGCAAAAACTACCACTCGATAAATGTACAGGTGATTTGTGATGCCAAGCTATCGCTTTTAAACGTGGTGGCCAGGTGGCCAGGGGGGGACACACAATTCTTTTATATTTAAAAAGAGCTGTGTTGGCGCGCGGCTGCAGGAAGGCGCACTGCAGAGCCAAAGTCATTTTCTCGGTAAGTGGCTACCCTCGATAAATTGCATTAAATCAAACAAGGTATCAGATGATTAACATTTTGGTATGGTTCTTCTAGGTGAAAAAGGGTATCCTCGCTACAGAGCAGGAGCGCAGGTTCAACACTGCGCACACACGCACGCGGGTCCCAGTGGAGCGCTGCTTCGGGTTGACTGCCTCTGTTATATGTGTTATTCATTTCCATACAGAGTTTTTATGGGCCCCTATTATTCCACTCTTAAGACGGCCAAAAAGCATATCTTTATTTTGCTCCATCTCGGATGTCAGGATGCCGATCTCTGTGTCTGTGTGGGAAGTTTCTTTTCTTCCAAGTGTTTCTCCTCTCCATGTTTGACCTCAGTGGGCGAGGCCTCCGAACCAGGAATATTTAAGGGCGTAACATGTTAATGACGATGGAATTCAGCCGCCGCATTTATCAAGGCCCGCTCAGATTGGTACGCTGAGATTGGTCAGATATGAATGTTTCATAAATCACACGTGTGTCCTGTCGTACGACCAATTCTGCGCTCAGATCTGCGCCCGTTTTCACGCAAGATTGATAAATGAGGGCCAATGTGTTTTGTGAGCGGACCAATCTAATCGTTTATGTCATGTGGAGCGGGTTTAAGATGAGGACTGACAGAGAAACCATCCAAATCAAACTCAGATCAAACTAGACTCAAATATGACTCTGTATTCTGTCACTGTATTGCCAATTTCTCTCATAAAACGACCATCCTGATCTTGCAAGCTGTATTGTGTTACTCACAAATCAGTCTGGTAACTTGCGCTCATTAACGCTTTTTTCTCTTGGATTCTTCTGTTGGAATATGGATCGGGCACCTGAAATTGTATTGTTTATCCGTAAATTCACGTTACACAAACAGCAAATATCCTTACCGACAATTTTACTTTCTGAGCTTTGCCTCGACACTCTGTTAGTGCGCCATACGCTTCTTTGATCTAGTTTGTTAATTCGGCCTTTCTATCACCAACATAGACATAGCCGTTGAAAACAAAGGAGAAGACCATAGTGTTCTATTGTAATAATACAAAAAAACAAGAGTAAGTACTTGGTTTATAAAAATAAATCTTATTACATTTACACACAACAACATTACATACAAGTGATTTTCCCATATTTATTGATATAATGATGGCAGAATGATGTCAAAAAGATGGCAGTGAGTGTGTGTAAGAGAGAGAAAGACAGTACATTTTCACCCTTATTTAAACTTAGGTGGACAAAGCCTTGGCTGTTTGTTTTGTTTCACAATGCCTACTAAAACGACAGTATTAATGACAGAGAAAGTGATCGTTGTCATAGGCCTGCATTACCTGGTGATTCAATGAGGTAGGAATAAATGTGTGGATATGTCACGTCTGGCCACTAAGTGGGCTCGTTTACCCACTTCTCCGGTATGCTGTATGGACAAACATTCCCTAACTCTTTGATTTTTTCCATATATTCTGCCTGACTAACGTTGGCCATTGCAGGAGGTTTCCAGGCTGGTTAACGTAAAATAGGCGAAATCAGGACAGATTACGGCAGGGTTTGTATTTACACCCAGTCAAAGCCGGCAGTTTGTTTTCACCGGAATGGGGGCGTGGCCTCATGTGTTACTCTGATCTATAGCTGGTGATAGATAGATCAATAAGCGAGAGATTCCAGATGGATAAGCAAAGCGAATGTGAATTATGCGAATCAATCCATCTGGCGAAGTCAAGTTATTTTAGTGTACTGTTTAACTGTAATTTTAGATGGTTTGTTCGTGGTTGTAGGTCACATTTTGTTGCTGTGATAGGTTGGAAATCGATATTTGGAAATCAAAAATGAGAGGGCCAATACTAATACACATAAAATTTGCAATTAGTCCGGTGATGGCAGGCTAAATGTAGATATAAGTTTGTTTTTTTTAAAGAAAACTCCACAAGGCACCTTAAGGTACAAAATCCTCCATGTTCCAGTGTTTCCGAAAAAATTCAAATAATGGACACGAAACGAATCAAAAAAAAACCATGGCCTATATTTCTAAAGGCAGTATCAGTGGCAATGTTTTTCCGACAATCCAGATTAAATTGTATATTATATTACTTTGCATCTGGAAATTGGTATAATAATTTGAGAGTTTTCGTTTCTTTACAAAACTTACCAATTTTTATTGCCACTGGAGGTTGAGCAAGATGGCTATACTGGAAAAGCAGGACATAATCTCTACAAGACAAGCAAAAGGAATCCATAGACAAATATACTGTAAATAAGATGGCCGCAGGCTACCAGAATTAAAAGTAAAAGAGTTCTCTTTCATAATATTTCGTTCGATGTCTCACTATGGGATGCACACCTCACTGCAGCCCTCAGAAGCATTTATCTCATTACGCCAATCCTGATTGGCTGGTGAAAAGTGTCCATCCGCCACAGGTAGTCCCAGCTACCTTAAATAGCTCATTCAAACACCTCTTCTCACTCGGAGCATATCTCGCATCCAGGGCTAGCTAGCTTAACTGTCCACAGACAGATCATATTTAGCTTCTGTCGCCGGGCGCTGCTAGCTTTGGATATTTTTCTGCTTCGTCGGTCACACCAGATCAAACTCGGTGCTTTCCTGCCCCACCACGGCTTGGTCAGCACTGCTATCGATGCCTCACCACGGCTGTTCGAGCGCCGAGCATTAGCGCACCAGCTAATCTCTCGGCTTCTTCACGGTTAGCACACCAGCTAACTGCCTCGGCTCCCTGCCTGCACACCAGCTTGCACGGATTGGAGGCTAAACCCCCTCAACCCAGAGGGCACGGAGACTCCAGAGCTAGACTCTGTCGCTGCGGGAATAAGATATCGAGCATGGATCCACACCAGGTCTGCTCATGCTGTCTGGGGCTGGAACACGCCCGGGCGGCTATCGATGTCCCCGGCTCGTGTCCACACTGTGCTGTGTTCACCAAGAAGAGTCTCCGCAGATGACTAGCCCGCCAGGCTAGCCTGTCTGGACATGACCCCTATCTCCCTTCCGACGGCGTCGCCGTCAATGGTGGAGAGGAGGTGGTGGTCGCTGCAGGGCTCCCAGCTGCCGCTAGCCGCGGGTTTCCTCACTGGAGGAAGACACATCGGTCATCATCGACCTGTGTCTCCTTGTCCAACGCTGCGCAGTCCAGGCCACCGGAAGAGCGCTGGGGACCATGGTTCTGCAGGAAAGTGCGCGGTGGCTCAACCTCGCCAACCTGTAAGGCAGGGAGAAGGACGACGTCCTGGACATGCCCATTGTCCCGGAGGGGATTTTTGGCTCCGCGTTAGCATCGATGCAACGACGGTGTGAAGACAAAAAGAAGGAGGATGAAGCCCTCAAGCTCTGCCTCCCTCGAAAGCCCCCGGCTCCTTCTCCGCCTGCGCAGCGTGAAACCTTTGCGCGGGCTGCTTCCCAGGTTTCGCAGTTCGAAATGATACCGAAACTATCGGAGCCCAAGCCCGTCCCACCCACCATGTCCAGTCGGCCCGGTTGGTTTAAGAAGCCCTTTGCCCCAGCACCCAAAAAGGAAGAGAGAGGGGGATTTGAGCCAATGCAGTCTCCGCCAATGCAAGCTCCACCAGGAGCAATCTTGGCTGGCGGAGATTTATCGGTAAATGCGCGCGCAGCCCTGGCAGCTCCCACTGCGCAGGGACCTGCTATCACAGCGGGGAGGGACGGTCTTCCACCTGCATCCAGAGGCCTGGTGCTTGAGGGGTGGTGTCACAGAAACGATCACACTCTCTTTCCAGTGTCCAGTGGGAGGGATATTGTCATTCTTGCAGGACCTGACTGACAAACGAAAAGCCTTCTCAAACGGGTTAGTGACATCTATGCGCTTTCGGTGCATCTGTCATGCACTCAGCTTTTCCCCGGGGATGTGAGGATCATTTTGAAGCCCAACGCCGTTTTTATACCTAAGGGGGTGGGCTCATGTTCTCCTATTGACCTTGTGGCTTTTGCTGCCTCACCAGGAGGGCAGCGGTCACATGCGTTATGTCCAGTCCATGCAGTGCGCACTTACATGGATAGGACTAAAGGTTTGAGGAGGAGCGATCAACTGTTTGTCTCCTGGGCTGGAGTTAATGAGGATTACCTCATTAGGGGAAACCTATCACAAAGCAGCGCATGTCCCACTGGGTCGTGGAGGCAATTGCTTTGGCCTATAGAGTCAGGGTCTGCAGCCACCTGCGGGCCTGCGGGTGCACTCGACTCTGGGCTTGGCCGCATCCTGGGCCTTATTCAGGGGAGTTTCTGTTAAGGACATTTGTGCTGCAGCGAGCTGGTCCTCGCCTCTCACTTTTGTCCATTTCTGTATGCTGGACATCTCCGCTCCGTGCGTGGCACGCGCGGTGTTGCTGTCCTGATTGGAATAGTGCCTTTCCCTGTGGGTTGGTGGACGCTAGATAAGCCTGTCTGGCAATACGGGAGCAACCATTTCCCATAGTGAGACATCGAACGAAATATTATGAAAGAGAACTTTAGGTTATTTACATAACCCCGGTTCTCTGAGTAATATGAGTGAGATGTCTCACCACACAACCCTTCTTGCTTGGGCGAGTGAGAAGAGGTGCTTATTTTGAATGAAGGTGGTCCCGTCCACATGAGCTATTTAAGGTAGCTGGGACTAACTGTGGCGGATGGACACCTTTCACCAGCCAATCAGGATTGGCGTAATGAGATAAATGCTTCTGAGGGCTGCAGCGAGGCGTGCATCCCATAGTGAGACATCTCACTCATATAAGTCAGAGAACCGGGGTTATGTAAATAACCTAAAGTTATTCCTTCCACTTTCAAAGGTTATCAGAACTAAATTCAATGATCTTTCCTCATTCCGGTGTGGGTGAGGTTTGTGGTTGATGTGTGGTTGCACAGATGAAAAACATATACTTGAAATATATACATCTACATTCATGGTACGTTCATGTGTGAGTGTGTGTTTGTGTGTGTGTGTGTGTGTGTGTGTGTGTGTGTGTGTGTGTGTGTGTGTGTGTGTATGTGTGTTTGTGTGCGTGTAGCTACTATTGTACTACCGACTACAGTGTAGTGTCAGTCAAGTTGTCTTTTCAGGGTTATTCTAGTCCTATTTGCTAAGGCATGTTTGAGTTCAGATTGCAGTCCACATATTTCAATGAATATGAAGTGGAACTAGGCAGCAGATTTATCTTACATAGCACTTGAAGCAGAGGAGAAAAATTAGCAACAGAAAAATAACATCCGTAAAAAAATTTCAGGATTGAGAACCAAGACATATTTTGATGCTAAATGCTGCAGGGGAACTACCAACTGCAGCCAGTTAAAATGACTTCAAAGGTAATATTCACCTTATGGCTGATAATGATGACAGACTCTCAGTGGCTGCAGGGTAAAGAGCTTGTCCATTACAGATAACATGACCATAAGACCTTCTATCTTATCCAACAGGACATTGCATTTTTTTTTTCAGAACAGAGAAAACCAGAAACTGGAAAATTAAACTGAACCGTCGCCAAAACTTAAACTCCCACTGGTACAGAGCATTACACTGAATAAAATTAAGTCATCATCTTTTTAATTCCACACATTCTTCTTTCTTCTTCTTCTTCACTAAACCTGGCCAACCTGTTCTCATCCAAACTCGTCACATACTGCCATTTTGTCAGGACCTGTTGGTGTCACTTGTCTATGCACTGGGCACTGTTTTAAACACAGGGAGTGAGTTGTGAATTCAAACAATACTACATGGTTATGATAGGGCAACAAAACCACTTGGTTAGGGTCAGGAAAAGATTGTGGTTTGGATTCAAATAAGTGCATTTGGACTGTAATATCAATTTCAGATGCTGACTCACTTGAGGCAATTTATCAGATTTCGCACAGCTCCTCTTTTGTCACATATGCAGTAGTACTCCCCAAGACATGTAAACAGCCTTTGATGTGTAAACTTCATAAAGTTTTAGAAGTCAGAAAAAGTGCAACAGTAGCCCTGTTCAGACCTCTGCACAGACCCACATCTGTACACCTACTCTTGTTCTCGGCTCTCTAGAGCTCTGAGCGACGCCGTTGCCTGGCAAAGGTCCCTAGGGACTAGGGCTGGATGATATGGCCAAAATCTTCAATCTCCATCATTATACATCTCGATAGTCATATATATCACGATATAGCATGTTTTCTTGTAATTCAATAAAAAAAACACATGGTAAAGCCTATTTTTGTATACTACTGTGTGAATTGAATATTGACTGAAGAGTTAGTATGTGCTTGTTATTATCAAATTAAATTATCATCCGTGATCGGATCAGCCGAGACGCATGCTAATGCCAGGTCTGAACAACAACTTTGACCTTTGGATCAAAATTGCCATTTGCTGACAATGTCCGCGCTTTTCTTAGGTTCGGCTATTAAAGGACTTAAATGTGCAAATCAAGGGACATTTCAAAGCCAACACTAGCACTCAGTAACAACCCAGAACATGTAATTCAGGGCAACATTTTACCGCTTCCTGTAGTCTGTGTGTTAATGACAGTAATCTGTAAGATTATAGAGGATACCACTCCATCAGTGGCATAAGACCCTCCTGACTCTTACTTTCCCTACATTTCTTTTATTTCACTTCATACCAAATCAACCCTCATCAGAATATAGTGTTTCTTCTCTATTATGTTTTGCTTTGTCATATGGTTATTTTCTATATCAATACAGTAGAACTACAATAGTTTCCTCACTAGTACTACAGTCTTTTCAGACATTTTCTAAGAGTCCTATTCTTTGACACATAGAGGAGGGGATGATGGAACATAGTATCTCTGGAGCCCCTTTATAGTCTACATTTCATTTCAAAGCCCTGAACAGAAAAAAGCAGTTCAAAAGGGACTGACGGAATAATGAGTGACAGTAGTCACTGCAAGTACGAACAATCCAGGTGTCACTCAAGCAACAACACTCTTTAAACAGACTTATTCAGCCCTGACAAATGAACAAGGAATGTTTGAAAGTCACTGAGCTGAATAAAGCAGTTAAGTCTTAAGCCTCTGTCTTTTTTATCTTTCTCATTTTCTTTCGTTAGCAGTGAGGTCCCAAACCTCTGCACCTTGGTTAGGTGCCCCCAACTCATACTTGAATGGTTCAAAATTGCCTCTTGGATTGCTTTTCACAAAATCCCTCAAGAGGACACTGGAGCAAATTCATTTAATTTGCATGTCTATCTCAACAAAAGACATGACCAAATTGTTGGAATATTTTAG
Source organism: Echiichthys vipera (assembly GCF_963691815.1). Classification (NCBI taxonomy): domain Eukaryota; kingdom Metazoa; phylum Chordata; class Actinopteri; order Perciformes; family Trachinidae; genus Echiichthys; species Echiichthys vipera. The sequence continues at coordinate 24,257,958 of NC_139825.1, read as the reverse complement.
CCAACATAAGAGAATATGTGTGTGTGCGTGTGTTCTCTACTAGCAGAGCCACATCAGAGATCAGTGACCACTGACCAGGTGTTGGAAAGAGGTTTATGAATACACTCTGTGGCCCTAATAGCGCTAAAACTATAATTTGACTGGACTTTTCTTCGGTAAACCATCCAGTCACAAATATGTCAGCAGCAGGGGTTGATTTTTAAACTATTTTCAGTTTGCTTTTTAATACAGGAAATCTTTTTCTATTTTTATCCCAATTAGTTTTCCAGAGATTTTTAAAAAATCTTAATGTTTTACTGGTGTGAATCCTGAGGGAATGGGGTTATTGTAGTACAACTGCAGCCAATAAGACACATGTACTTTAAGTATTATGTATCTGTTATTTACAGGGCTACTCCAGTTATTTTCTTTGACATATACACACTGTATCAGCATTCCATACTGCAGGACAAACCAGTGAGTGTATTTAACAGCACAATCACAGACTGATAACATCAAAGTAGACAGCGTACATCTTTTAAGCATTCGCTCGGTCTTCACATTCTCAGTGATTGATAAGATGGCCGCTGGCACAAAACAGTTTGTCCCATATCTAAAAATAACTTCCCTTCTTAAATTGTAATCACACACCCCTGCCTGATCTTGATTCAGTGCGACAGTGCAACAGAGGATAAAGTTTGAATCAGATCAATGATATGTAGATGTGACATTTAACACCAACAGTAGATTCCCAGCTGCTGGAGGATGAAAGACATGTTTGAACATTTGATGGGCAAACTCCACAGAGCGTCCCGTGGGAAGAGCTTGCGGGATTGTGATGCAACATACTTGATGAAAAAGGCCAGAGGATTTACATTAATGTAATCAATTGTCAAAAATAAAACAACATACCAGAGATATTAAAACCATCCATCCATCCACCTTCAACCACTTGGCCCTAACTCCTCACTAAGTTCACAGAAATTTAACTCCAAACCATGCCTGTTGTTTGTGATAACAAGATATCGGAAGGGAATTAGAAAAAAGGATTAAGAGGGATAACATTGGAACAGGTGTGACACGCACACGCACACGCACACGCACACACACACACACGCACACACACACACGCACACACACACACACACACACAAATCATAGATAGACAGGGATGATAAAGAGTACAAATAAACAGTACAAATTTGTATTAACGTGTTCAAGATTGAGCCTTCAGCAAACAAAACAGAAACAGGTACGATACCCTACTAGTTCATGTACCTCTCAAGTAACTACACTACTTAGTCTTGGGAGATTAAACTTAGCTCAGCTGACCTTGAACCAAATAGTAAACTAGGTGAATTTTACTGCCAAGCGTGATGTTTTCACAACATAGAAATATAATTAAGTGTCGCATTTCCATATAAGAACTAATTGATTTGTATTCTGTGTGACAGAACTGGGTCATCAATAGAGATTTATAATTTGTATCATTATAATCTGAATCACATTATTATAATAATTCTGTTTATTATGTTTATTCCAATGTTATGACGCAATATCCATATTTGAAGCATTATAAATTGTATCTTTTATTTGTATTTTGATTTAAATGAAAAACTTGTCCATGCATTAATCTTCAGGAGACTTGTCGACTGTAACCAAGTCTTCATAGGTCTTCCGGCTGCAGCTGCAGCTTATTCAGAGCGCTGCTGCTCAAGTCCTCAAAGACAAAGACAGTGGATAACATCACTCCAGTACTGAGGTTTTTACACTGGTTTATAAAGAACTGAATGTAAAATCCATTTCTGATCTATTCTGCAACATTATGAGCCATCCAGACCTCTCAGGTACAAATCTGCTTTCTGTTCCCACAGTCAAAACTAAACATGGTGAAGCAGTGTTCAGTTATTAATGTACCACATATCTAGTTTAGTTTAGCTTGTTTCGTTTATTCGTTTCAGGGACCATGTACAAAATGCATTGGATACATAGTATAAAAAGATGATTTGTACCAGACTCTAGCTAAAAGCTCATTTCCATCTGCAGTCCCTGGGCAGAGCACGCACGCACGCACGCACGCACGCACGCACGCACACACCGCACACGCACACGCACACGCACACGCACACGCACACGCACACGCACACGCACACACACACACACACACACACACACACACACACACACACACACACACACACACACACACACACACACACAGAAATCTGTACATTTTAGAAAGCTTGGGAGAGTGTTCCATGCCTTAGTAGCTCTTTAGCTCTTTAATAGCTTGTTTGTGAAGTGATCTAATTAATTAAGGCAGTGTTGTTAGCCTGGGACCAGCTTGACATACAGAAATGCAGATGTGACACAATCATAGCATTTACATAAGCCATAGAAGCATCAACTGGTATTAGTTATATTTCAATGTATGACCCAGCTTTTTAATGTGTTTTTTAAAAGTGAGTGTGGAATCTAAGGTCACTCCCAGGTATTTGAACTCATAAACATTTTTTAGCTTTTTACCATCCACATATATGTTGGGAATATCACTTTGTTTGTATTTATTTCGGAAGAACATGGGGCCTTTTTTTCAGTATTCAGTGTGAGACAAGAATTACTTAACCACTTGGGGACATTCTGCATTGCTAGTGTCAATTTGCTAGCAACCTGTTTTGGGTCTTTACCATGTGTAAATAGAATGGTATCATCAGCATACATCAAGATCTCCACACAGTGGCATACGTATGGAAGATCATTGATATAAGTGCTGAATAGAAGTGGTCCCAAGATGGAACCTTGTGGTACCCCCATGGAACACGCTTTTAAAGATGACGTCTTATCTTTTATCCTAACACACTGGAAACGATTTGACAAGTAAGACCCAATCCAGTTCAGTACATTTGGAGACAAATAAAAATGAGCTAATCTCAAGAGAAGAACTGGGTGGTTCATGGTGTCAAAAGCCTTTCGTAGGTCTAGGAACACAGCACCCAATACTCCTCCCATGTCAAGATTAGCCTTAATGTATTTGATAAAATAACAGCATGCAGTGTTAGTAGAGTGGTTAGCTCTAAAGCCAAACTGCATAGGATGCATTAGGTTGTCTGCATTAAAATGTGCTATCAGCTGTTCTGCCACTGTTTTCCAACCATCTTGGAGATGTTAGGTAGTATACTAATTGGCCTGTAATTGTTAACTTCCTGTCTATCCCCAGACTTAAAGATGGGAGTTACTATAGCCATTTTAAGTGCATTAAAAAAAGTTCTTTCCTCCAATGATTTGTTTACAAGGTATGTAATGGGAGTGGTTAAGAAGAATTTCTTTAGAAGAAAAGTATCTAGACCCCAAATATTTTTTGCTTTAGAGTTAGATACTGTTGATAAAATTTGATTTACTTTCAAGTCATCTACTTAATTAAAATTCAGTAAGGTGGATTTATTGGTTACAGCCTTAAATAGTTGTGAATCCAGTGAGTTGCTGCCCAATTCTAATACAGAATTAATAAAATAATTAAAACTATTGGCGATTATCATCCTGTGTAGTACCATTCATTGTGAGCTGTAGGGGTGCACTCTTTTGTTTTACTGTTCCAGAGAACTTATTTATGCTTTTCAATAACAGTCTAGAGTTTCATTCTGCTTGTGTTATGATTTCAAGAAAATAATTTGCTTTGGCCTTTCTAAATTGCCATGTGGTTTTGTTTCTAAGACTTTTGTAAGCCAAGCCTGATTTTAGGGATTTTACAGAGCTGCATCCCTTTCCTTAATTAATTGCCATAACGTGGTGTTAAACCAGGGCAAGGTTTGTTTTGAATGTTTATAAGGAATATTTTTGGTGAGTTTAGATATAAGATGTTTGATAGTGTCCAGTAGATCTCTACAGGCCTATTCACTATTTTCATCTTTTACAACATTATCCCAATTTGTTTGTGCTGCATTTCTGTCTTTGGGATAAGTGAGATGTAATTTTTCCCTCTCAATGAATTCTCATTTCTAAGACGTTTCTTTGACAGCTGTCTTGTGACCAGTGTGACATTATGGTCTGATAACCCAATAATTATGTTGTGTTTTTGATATGCGTTCTGTTTTATTTGTGAAAATTGGAGTTGGATTTTCTATTAGCTGAGTTAAGTGAAATTTATTAGCAATACCATTTATCTTCCTTCTTCTTATTTTATCCAGCCAATTCAGATTGAAATCACCCATTAGATCTCTACAGGCCTCAAGAGATCTAATGGGTGAAACTCCCAGAAAAAAGTAGGTCCGCTGTAACTCTCAGGTTTTTAAATCAAGATTTTAGACTTTTCTGCTGCCTTTTCTAAAATCAAATAATCTTTAATATACTTACACTGTGCACTGTTACGTTTATTCTTGTATTTTATACCTGTCTTTATTTTAGCTTGTTTTTATATCCTATTCTCTTGGCTCTTTGGTTTAATTGTATTTACATGACCTTTTGCGGTGTGTTTCTTTTTTACCTTTTGTCACGATGCTTATGTTTTGTGTAAAGCGCTTTGCCTTGTTGCTGAAATGCGCTATATAAATATACTTTGCATGTGCAATTTATTGTAAAAGTTGGGCTTCAGTGAGTTCAAATGAAAAAGAAAGATGCAACATCAGGCTGTAACAAAAAGGTTTTCTTACTGAATGAGACAGACTGTACACCTTCAAAAGTTCCTGTCTGATAGAAGCTCATGGTAGATTGTAACTTTGTAGATGAAAATATTAGTTAAAATAATTAATCACCCAAACAACATACCTTCATTGAGTTAGAACTGAAACAGACACAAAAAATGTAGGCTTGTGATACAACTCAAAAAGTTCTGCATGGAAAGCATCTAGGTCTTGTGTCTCTTGGTGTCTCCCCCATATGGATGGAGTCTAGCCTACTAATGGGAATACTTTGTTTGAATGTCCTTGTCCATCTCGGTAAGAATATTCAAAAAATAATACACCCCCAGAATTACAAATAAAGTTTAACCAGACTCAAAATCTTCCAGTAAATGACACTGCCCCCCATTACTTTGTCCAATACATAAAGCCCACAGCCTTTTCTGACCTTTCTGAATACGTCACCTTTTGCTAAAAGTCTGCATGTTTAACAGGCCCTGCGGACTAACATCTGTGCACTGCTTTGCATCACTCTCCCCATGTGGACGACACCAATGGGAATTGAGAGAGGCAGCACCTTATGTCCCAAAATAAGGCTTCATTCTCTATTGTGCTGAGGAAAACTTCATGATCACTGTCACACCATGTGTGTGCCAGTTGCTAAAAAAGGCCATTTCTTAGGAACAAAGGGAAACTTGCTTTATATTCAGCCCAGAACCTCTGTGCTGGCAAGAAATTTCAGTGCCCTGGAGCGAACAAATGTTCCATCGTCTGCCTTTCACAAACCTTCAGATCTCTTAGAATGTCAGCAATATTATCCTCCAAACCCAGTCCCCAAACTAGTCTGAAGGCTTGGCCACCATGCTCGAATCAAATCTCAAGATGCCAAGGCGTCTGTGATGTAGCCCGCCACTTAAGAGCCAAGGCACAGAAGAAAAACACTGGGGCCAATCGATGGTCTGACGAGGCAAATATCAGGCCCAACTGTGGGGCAGCGACTCAAAGTGTCTGACAGACAGAAATCATTCAGCCATGATGAGCCAGCCATGCTAAATGCTGATGAGCTTGTTTGAAAAGGTCTCACCACTTGGGATATTCAAAGTGTCGGCCATCAACTGCCTGCTTTTTCACTCTTAGAAACCCATTTAGAATGGTTTGTGCTGCTTCTGTTAAATGTGAGCCATGTTTTAGTTGAAACATTGTTGTTTAATTTTAGTATAAACTATGTATAATGAAGTCACATGTTGTAGTGTTTTATTAATTTGTTTAAGTTTACAGGGCATAAAATCATTAATGTCCTGAAAACTGATGCTTCCACTCCTTTCAGGACAAATATTTTAAAGCGACTTCTGCTGCAAATGCCAATGAAACCTGAACACCTTTCAGTCCTACAAAAACCATCACTTAAACTCCTTTTCATTTTTACATTTCAGCTTCCACCCACATCTATTTTTAGTGTAATAACTTCCTTTCCTATTAAGTTACAAATCACTTCAGCTGAGAATTCAACTCCCTAAACTCTTTCAAATTTAGCAGTTAAAGCAAGGTTGACTTTTCCAAGCTTTTGCACTGCAAATAAAAGCATAAACCAATCACTTTGCGTCTATCATTATGAGGATTATAAAACAACGACACAGAGGCACTGTAGTCTAAACTAAAATGGCAAACTTTACCTCTTTCAACCATGACAAAGGTAGCGCACACCAGGTCCACTCCTTCTGTCATGTGTTTTGAAAAATCTTCAGCTTTTATGCACCACTTGAATTGTTTAAATAGTAAACTTATTTGTAGTAAATTGCGAGTGTATTGCCTTCAACACATCTCGTCTCTCTCCCTCTGCCCCCCCACAGACAGACAGACAGACAGACAGACAGACAGACAGACAGACAGGCACACACAGGCACACACAGGCCCGCACAGGCGCAAAACACACACACACACACACACACACACACACAGGCACACACAGGCACACACACACACCCCTCTCTGTTAGGTTGCAATACCAAATAGACTTACCCCAGACATAATATATGTTCTTGCAAAATAAAGCAAATTATATATATATTTTTTCTTATCCAATTACTCGATTAATCGATGGAACAATCGGTAGAATACACTATTACAAAAATATTTGATAGCCCTATTCATGTGATATACATTTTAAATGGAAAGGATTTCCTGGGCCTCTAAACATAACCACTGGACTTGGAATCAAACCTCTCCCTGGATTTAATGACTAGTATATAATCTTATATATATTAAGCCCACCTTCTTCTAGAACAGGTCAATATGAGAGCTGCATATCAATAATAGCTGGAGGGACAATAATGGATGCCAGAATGGCCCACATGAAACATTTTAGGCAGTATAGACAGTGCTTGTTACTGCATTAAACACATTAACTCTATACCCTCAGTGTAGAGTTTAGAGAGTTTATTCTGACCGTCTAACTAAAACTAAGGAAGTCTAACACATCAGCCTGCAGCAAATTCTTCCTTCATGAAGTTTATAAAGTTAAGTTTCGCTGAAACTGTTTAAGAGATGATTGATTAAACTTTGTGGTCATTTCGAAGACTATCACATCGATTATCACATTGTACTGTTAGGTGTTGCTATTATTTTGTTCTTTCAAAGTTACTATAGTTGAATCAATAACTGCCTTTTCGACTAAATTATTTTTAGCTATGTATCTAATAAACGGGCAAATTAATATATTTGGAGAAATCCCTTAGGCCTATACTATAACATTTCAATCCATGTATCAAAAGTAGAGAAAGTGCATCACAGACCACTAAACTGTAGTGGCTATTATTCTTTTATCTGATTCGAAACATACCTATTTCATAAATTATTAAACGTAATGGTGCTTTAATATTAAATGACGCTATACAACTACAACAGACAAAAGTCAGTGTTGAGACAAAACAGTGAATGATATGTAGCAAGTGTAGAAAACATGATCAGAAGAGGATATATAATATTGCTGGTAAAGGAGACTGATGACCCTTTTGATGGCTGTGCACGCTGACCTCTCAGACAGCTAAGTGCCACTGGAGCAGAGCCAGATTTAAACAGCGTCCAAGCAGATGGTAGAGGCAGCCAGACAGGACAAACACATTCTTCCAGCAGAAGCAGAGTGATGGAGACAACCTGTGGTGTTGCCACCTGTCTCAGCACACTGCATAATTAAACCGCATCCACAAAACTCTCGGCTCATCGCGATGACTCACTTTCCCAGCATCCCTCAAGCAGCACTCAGTGAGATCATTCATCATAATGTGCTAAAAGGAGCTCAAATTGTTCTCTTTCTTTCTTCTCCTTTGTCGTCAAGTTCACTCCACTGTGAACTCACTGGAAAGGAGATAGAGGCACTATCTCCTTTCCAGTCATAAACCTCTTCCTGCTGTAGTTCTTTACACACACCTCCTAACCCACCAAGGGATGGAAAGAGAGGATTTGATATGCTCAGCTTTTTCACAAAACACATTTTAACTTTGTGCGGCTGCCTGAAAACAGAGAGTATGACTCATATGTACATGTGACGATCATGGGGTTAGATATTGATCATTTACTTGCTACTGTTTAACGTAAGCCCACCTTAGAGTTAGCAATGATTTATTCTGTCATGCACACACCCACATTTCCTTTCCTGTTTTCCTACCACTAAAATAGGCATACAGGCGGTGGCGCATATAGTAATGGTTATTTATTGCACCTCTACCGATACAGAATCAAAATAGAAATGCTAAAAACCCACCATCTATGTACATGAGCTGTGTTCTATGAGTGTTTTAATAACAGTTTTTGTGTCGATTCATGTGCAGGCCAGCTTTGTGAGAACAAGTGAGGCCCATGAGACAAGTATTTGATGGCTTGCTGATGGCCTTGTGAAGATAGAGTATAATTCACTGTGATGCACACTGATTTATTCCGTTTACCTTTGCCCATACATTTAGATAAGAAAGGAAAAGTCCAATTTCATTCATATCAGGTTCATATTTGTATTTTGGGTTTCTACTAGAACATGGTTATATGCTTTATGTTAAAAAAAACATTATTTTTCTCATACTGTCTCTCACTTTATTTCCTGTTTGTCATCTCATTATATTATATTTCCCTGAATAGAGCATTAGCCTTTTATTTATAGTCTTGATTAAAAAATAATTTATTGAAGGATATAGGGACATAAAAAATTCAAGTGGTAGGTTTTGGTAGAAAAAAAGTCCAAAAGACATATTACCTTGATGTAGTGCTCTAGCTGTGGGTAAACTCTTCTCATTCCCAGGAGGACAGAGAAATGCGTCCTGTGGGGAAACGAGGCAGTAACCACGTGTGTGACTTCGGGAAAGGAAAATACATGAAAGCCTGACGTCTCATAACTCTTTATAAGTTCCTCATCTGCCTTGTTTTCTCCCTCGCTCAGAATACTGCCGACAACATAGCGGCATTGTGGTCCCGGCACCTAGAAACGAAGATCAAAGGAAAAAAAATAAGGGTCGATGAGAGGGAGCATAAACAAGATTGGCAGATAGCTGAGATGGATCAGTTTGTTAGATAGAAAGAAAAGATGCTCACGCATTTAACCTTTCCCTTTTCCCTCATTATAGTGATTCCAAATGTCATCATTACACAGAGCCTCCAATATGACAACAGCAGTGTTGACAGATGGATTAATGCTTATATGCACAAAATGCTAACTTTCAGAACAATTCTTGAAGTTTGTTAACTTTCCCTTAACCTGTCAATCTCCCTGAAAAAACGTGGGGGAAAACTCTGATCAATGTTTCCCACCCATCTCTGAAGAATGATGAGTCATAAACACTGGCTCATTGCTGGGTGTAATTTAAGGTAATTTTATGAGTAGATCATAGCATACATAAAAAAACAAAGTGATGTCAGCAAGAAAACATTTTCTCTGATGTCAGCCAGGTGCCAGATTTAAGGAGAAAATATCCTCATTAATCGGAGCTCTAATTGGAGCATTTGGCAGCGCAGCAATTATTGCTCCTTCCTCCATTCTGAGCACCCTGGTGCCCATTAAAAGAAGAAGAGGGAGACACACTTTACAAATGAATACTCCTGGGACTTCTAAGACTTTGTCCCTGACTGTGCTGAGCTGAGCACTGCTGAAGGCTCATGTAATAAATAAGCTGGAATGGTGCAATTTGTCTATAGACCTATCAATGCTACGCTTCTAGCACAGCAAGTGTGTCTGAGAATGTCTATTTTCTCCTCTATTCCTCCACACGCAAGGCTAGTCATGTGTAGCAGTGTGGTGTTCACCGTGCATGCCACAACTTTACATTCAAAGTTTTGGACATACAGTACGTACACATAAAAACCTAAGATTTTATCAGCAGATGAACAACAGAGGATCCTTTTTTGAGTATTATGTGGTGCATTATAAATATAGTGTACTGGTCAACTTAAATCTTGACTAGTAGACTGATTTGTGAATTTTATTAATTTTGTGGTATATTCTTATTATCAGAATCAGTTTTTAGCCTTACTCTATAGTGAAATCAATAGCTCTACTTTGGGAACTGCAACATTTAATCAATTAGCCAAGCTTTGGTTGTTGTCGTTGTAGCTATTTTTAGCAACAAAGGCAAAACCATTTTTGGTTGAACCTTCTCTAGTTTTAGGATTTGGTGTTATTCTATATTTTATATAATTCTAAACTGTTGGTTGGACAAAAAAGACATTTTGGAAAATGTCATGGGCATTTGTCACTTCTTTCTAACGTTTTATAGAGCAAACAATGAATTCTCTTAACAGAGAAAACAATGCACACTTTGCTTTGGATGCTCAGAAGATATCAAGGGCTTCAATAAAGAATCACAGAAAAAAAGATTATCTGCATCAAATGTTCAATCTTTAAATAAACTTTTAATTACCACTCCAAATCAATAATCACTCAAAATATGATTCAGGTTCTCAGTGGAGCTGGCCAAACACAGTATTATTATTACTGTCTTTGTCAAACAAACAAAAAAGAAACTGATTTTTAAATATCAGCATCAGAATCAGCTTTAATGGCCAAGTATGTTCACACAAATACACATAAGGAATTTTACTGTTTGTTGTTAATTGGTTTGTTGCTCACAATGTACTTATAGATACAGCTAAAGCAAGGGCATTTCAATTATTGCAAGTACCAAAAGAACATTTGGGAAACTTAACATATGAGGATATTTTTGACATTTTGGATGTTTTTGGGGCCAACAGTGGGGAGTCTTAGCCAAGTGGATTTATTAATCATCACAGGGCTCCATGTAGGGAGTCCAGAACAAAGAACAAGTGCCAAAAGCACAAGCCTCCTTCCACAATCTTTGTTTTGCTTCTCTGCACTCATCAGGACACAAGTGTGGTGTCTTTGGATATTTCTTCAATAAACTGACAGCTCATCTGAAGCAAAAAGTTTCAGAAACTGAAGGAACAGCTTTGTGTCTCTGCTGCACATGAGCTGAATTTACTTTGGTAAGGAAAAAAGTAAGAAAGGCAAACTATCTTCACTAGCATACAAAGTACTTTCCATCCACGCTCAGATTCAGAGAGGCTTACATTTTAAATGTTTTACTATGACTTTCTAAAAAGAGCAAATATCAGAGAGATTTTCTACAATTTCATCATTCACCACAAAGACCAACATTCGGGCTGATACACATTTCCTGCCCGGCCCTTGCTTTAGCTGCCACGCCCACAGCCTTCATCATATTGTGACCCAAACATGGGTCCCTGAAGATGGGCAGACACGTGTCATTTCACCACTCTTCCACTTGTCACACAGATTTTTATTTGGACAATCTATGTCTCAAGGACAACAAACCCTGACCCTGGTCGCTTACTTGGAATATCAAGTTTGTTAGAAAACTACATGGTTCGCCCCTGTTACCTCCCTCCCGACGCTTGTCAAAGTTGGACACACAGAGTGGGAGAGGAGAAGCAGAGAGCTGCAGGGTAGAGGTGAAGTGGGAGCATTGGGTCAGAAACCCTCTGGATTTGAAACTGTGAAGGGGCTGGTGAGGAAAAGTGAGTGAGGCCCAGAATGTGTGTTCGCCGTTTGAAGGAACAGAAAGAGCTGTTCCAACCCTGTATCCATGGCAACCATCTGAGGACCAATTCAAGTCTGTGTTGAGATCTTTTGTTTCTCCAGAGGAAGTGATTAAAGGAGGTAAAAGTGAGAAAAACGAGAACAGAGGATGAGACTAGCTGCACTATCCTTCTGTCAGCTGCACTTTTGAAAATCTTTCTCACTGCAAATATCAATGGAGAGTGTCTCGCTATTTAGACACCAAATACCAGTCCTCCTCTCTGAGAGCACTCTCTGGGGCTCCTGGAGCTGGGACTGAATAGCGTCCTGAGGCTCGGACGCTAATGAGCTGAGATCATTACGCCAATTATTTAAACTTGGATCAGGACTTGGCTGTGACTGTGCAAAAGAACTAGGACCCACTGCTAGCCTAATTGCCAGCTTGGGAAAAAGGGGATGAGCATAACAGAAGTGTTTTTGAAGCAGAGCTGAGAAGAGTCCATCATTTAACTCTGGTTACATTCCATCAGGTTGCTGTGCATGAGGTTAAGTCAATACTGTTGAAAGAGAGCTCTGTAAATGGCAGACATAATCATATGGGACAGAACCAACACAATTATACTAAAAAAAGGTGGTTAATGGTGCATCCATATACAATATTTCTTCTTAAATACAGGTATGTAACGTGGGAATAAAGCATCACTAATACGCAAGATGCTGAATAATCCTTCTACTCAGATAGAGCTTATAATTTGTGATATTGTTCTACATCACAGTACAGTTTGTGGTGCTGTTGAATGGTATTGTGCTATATAATGACAGATGTTAGTATTATATTGAAAAAACAAAAATAGCAGAAACACCTCTCAAACAATAATCGAGGCAAAGTGTGATAAAAAATATAGATTTTTTGCATTGACTGATTATTCATTCGGTCTATAAAATTACAATACATTGAGAAAGTAAACTTAATTTATTAATCTATTAATTGTTTCAGCATAAACATACAAAGTATTTTTTTATGTTATTACCGTGATATTACAATGTTCGAGATATCTTGATTATATCATATTTGTCCTCCATTGCATTTTTTCATGTGGGCCATGGGTTAGTTTGCTACGCATGTATGATACCAGCCATGAGTTACTGTGTGTTCGAACATTCAATATTAGCTTATGCTATATAGCAGATGCAGGTTTCTAAAGATCCCACCTTTTTAGCTGAACCTCCAGACCCTCTACAGTGCATCAAACTGTACTGCTTGACTATTTCAAGGTGCTACTTCTTGTCTCATTCCTTTTTGTTCTGTTTGGGCAGAGCCTATTGAAAAAACACACTCACACACGACTCTCTTTAAAATGTGGGAAATAGCAACACGTGATTTTGGAGACCACCGAGAGTGAGCAGGACTATGTATCAGGAAAACAGATCCAGCAGATAATATTTCCTGCTGCTTATAGACACTGAGATTTTGGGAAGTATGAAGTTCCCACAGGGAGCAGTTGGGAATGTAGGAAAACATCAAACAGAGATCCAGACTTTATATGGGTGTTTTAGCACAGTAGCATTGGTATGAAACTTCAAAATAGCCAATATTAGGTAAACATTGCCATAACCTCATCTAACAAGACAAGATAGCCATCTGTCATAAAAGAAAAAAATATATATCATGAAAAGAAATTAATATGATGATGAGGATTTACTGTGAGTAATACTGTTAGCGGGTGACAGCAGTTTATTGATTTGTTTAAGAAATGTTTTGGATTTATTAAGTATAACTCTTTATTTTGTGATGTTCTGTTAAATATTGAAGATTTTGGAGTCCCATATACTAAAGCTCTGGTTTGTGACTACGTCTCAGTTCATTCAATGAGCATCTCAAAATAATCACATGGATTATAATTTATGACATCTGTGACGTGCCATCTATGATCCACAAGACACAACACACCCTGTTTAGATGTGCTATGATATCACTCAAAGGAAAACACAACTATCAGTCAGTAAAGGTTTAAGTGAAATGCTGAGAAAAGTAGAAGGAAGACTGGATGAGACTAACGTTACATTGAATGCCACTAAACAATTATTCATTTTGGACAGAAACATTTTAGCTGGATAAATTAAAGTATTGTCCACTATCAGTGGTGGAAAGTAACTAAGTGCATTTACTCAAGTACTGTATTTTAGTACAATTTTGAGGTATTTGTTCTTTACTTGAGTGATTTCATTTTCATTTATGCTACTTTATACTTGTACTGAACTACATTTTAGAGGAAATATTGTACTTTTTTACTCCTATTTGGTAAATGTAGTTAGTTTACAGATTCAGATTATTTATAAAAAACTTTATCAACAAATATGATAGGATATATTGTTATAGATTAAGCTACATAGAAGTCTATAAATCATAATGAGCCCCACCTTTTATCAGCTGCAACATCACATATTTACATTAATCTATCAATAATTATAAGCCAATAATATATAATTCTGTAAAAGGCCTTTCTGCAAGAGTACTTTCACTTTTTGTACTTTAAGCACACTTTGATGCTGATACTTTTGTACTTGTCTACTTAACTATCATTATCAATGAAGGACTTTTACTTTGTATTACTACTTTTCAGTAAAAGTACTTCTACCACCACTGTGCACTATTAAGTGTTGATATGCTGTGATCATTCGTCACTCGTTTTGCATGATCTTAACGCCATCTAGCGGTCGACTACATAACCAGGTTTACATAGTAAAATCTGCCTGACTTTTAAACTTAAACATCGAGTAAAGAGCGGGGAAAAGCCAAGTGTTGTGTATGTTTACCTTTTTAGGGTCATCGTAAAATACTCCGATACATGAAAGATTTGATCCCATACTGAGAGACTCCTTAAACAAATGTCCGCAGTTTTTGTACGGTCCTTCTTTGAATTTGTAGGCGAATGTGAGCTTCTTTACGGGAGGAGAGCCCGTTAGTACGTTGATGTCTGAGAGGAGTCCCGAGTACAAAATGTAAGCTACAGTTATAACACTTAACAACACGCTAACGACCACGCACCAACTGACCCAGTCCGGCATGGTACCGTTATTGGCCGTTATTTAACCTCTGAACCCTTCAGTTGCTAAACTACAATGTACTGTACAAATTATGGCATTTTTAGGAAAATATTTGGTAAGTTTCAGTAAGCAATTGTCCTCGGGTGAACTTAAAACCATGTAGCTTAAAGCACTAATATTACACATTTACTTCCTGGAATGTACCATTTATGTTGCCAGTCAAAGGGGTGTTTTGTTACAAATAAACTTGCAAAACTCTCAGAGAAAACAGATGTTCACGTCAAATAACATTTTTATAATTCAGCGTTACCTTTAGTAAATGTGTGTACAGTTAATATTTATATAGGTGTTTTGATAAATGTGCAATAATTACCAACTTGTAACCACATTATTGTGGTGCCCCATTTTTGCCACCTTTTAATGGTTGTAACTTCTTTTGAATGAAAATTCAAGTCAGTGAACTCTAGATACAACAATGAGCAAAGCCAAATATAGCAAGTAGACCGGCTACATTGGTTTAACTGATGGGCTATACCATACATACATGGCTAATAATTTATATTAAACTGTGTGGTGCATCATGGGAAGTTACCTCCTTGAAATGGTCTTAAGTGTCAGAGTTACAGAATTACAATAATGGCATCTGAGGAGAAAAAATGTGATTGAATCTTATGGATATTGTATTTTTTTTTTTTAAAAGTAATATTGTTAAGCCTTGAGAGTTGTATTATATCTAGGTCTATTCCCCGCCCCGTGAATATCATGAGGGGGCTGGACTTAACTTGTTGACATTGGACCGCCTACATAGAGATAAACGGAGCGTCTTTTATTTCTCAAGTCTACGTCTTGTTTGTGTAACCTAATATATCCGTAATTTACGAGAATGGCTGGGAGTGTGAAAAGGTTTTACGACCTGTCAGCCAAACTGCTGTCTGGAGAAAGCTTAAGTTTCTCTGCACTGAAGGGGAAAGCTGTCCTCATTGAGAATGTGGCGTCTCTATGAGGAACAACAACCAGGGACTATACTCAGATGAACGAGCTCCACAGTCGTTACTCCGCCAAGGGACTCGTTATTCTGGGTGTGCCCTGTAATCAGTTTGGACATCAGGTAGGCCATGTGTGAATTCCAAAGTGGCTGATAGGGGACTATGGGCCTACTCTGTTTACCCATAAGGCCTATTTAAAACATAGCCAGCTCAAATGTAGACCTATGTGTGCTTCTTGATCATCAGACTATATAACAAATGCACATATTTGTTAATATCACAACACATTTTAATCTAAATTATGTAGGATAGTAAATAACATTTGCCCTCTCAGTCTGCTTTGATAACAATTGGCATCAGTAACCTACAGTTTACATAATTTAGTAAATTGCAATCACAGCATTAAATCCATTAGCCTATGAAAAAGGCCTGCATCAATGTCACTTAAAAGAGGTATTATCAGAAGAATGTACTTAAAGTATCAACACTAAAAGTATCCTACTAATAAGCATGCAGAATGTGTTATTTTTGCCAATGCAAAACAAAACAAAAAGGTAGCATAGTGCTGGTTGGTAGAGGTGGAGCTAATTTGAACTAAAGCCTACTGGGTATAAATCATCTATAAGTGCCTCATATTTTATAACTTGGTCACAGATTTTGTCTCTGTAAAAATCTGCAAAATATCCAGTGACTGCCGCTGTCAGATTAATAGAGTAGAAAGAACAATATTTCCTTCTGAAATGCAGCATAGTGGAGTAGAAGTATAAAGTACTATAAACTCAAGTAGGCTTTTAATCAACCGTGTTGCATACTGTCCTTCTGTAATGAAATGAATGTCTCTGTCTTTTTCTATACAACAGGAGAACTGCAAGAATGATGAAATCCTGAGGTGTCTGAAGTATGTCCGTCCAGGGAATGCCTTTGAACCCAAGTTCCAACTCCTTGAGAAGGTGGATGTCAATGGAAAGGATGCCCACCCCTTGTTTGTATATCTGAAAGAAAAGCTTCCATTCCCCTGTGACGATGCCATGGCTCTCATGAGTGATCCAAAGTTCATCATTTGGAGTCCCGTCAGGAGGAATGATGTCTCCTGGAACTTTGAGAAGTTCCTGGTCAGTCCTGATGGGGAGCCTTACAAGCGCTACAGCAGAAATTTCCTTACCATTGACATTGAGGCAGATATTAAAGGGCTACTTAAGAGGGTCAAGTAAAGGGTAGCTGTGAGGGATATGAGGGTTATGACCAGTCTGATAAAGGAGAAACATAAAAAAGAAGCATAGGATATGCATCTTGGGGGAATGCCATCATGTTTTTCCTCTTTGAGTGTTTAATTCAACTGCAGCACATATTGCTTGTGATATTTCCAGTGCGGTAGCCTTCGCTATATGGTTTTCAGCCTGTTTACTCAATGAAGACACTCTTCAAAACCTTTTTGTGAGGGGAGTTTCTGATGAACATGTAAAAGACTGACTATCGTTGTGTAGGCTACAACTCATGTCACAATCTTTATTGGGCTGACTTAAAAAATAAAGAATACAAATTCTAAAAGTTTTCCTGTCATTTTTCTACACTGCATAGCCTACAAACACAAAATTCCTCAGTATGTGGAAAAATGTATTTGAAGTCTTATAGTTTTATTATATGAATACAATCAAACAATAAACAATTTAGCCAGTTTAATATTAAAAGGTGGGAGGTGAATTCTCAAAGCAATAATTTGTTAGAGCTGCTGTATTCTACATCAGCCCAAAATGCTTTCAGTTAGCCACCTGGATTTATCTAACGTTATGAATGTATATAGCATATACACTCACCGGCCACTTTATTAGGCATACCTGGTGCTTAATAAAGTGTCAGTGTGGTCTTCTGCTGCTGTTCCCTCTCTGATAGAAAGTAGGTGGTGTTGTGCGTTCACAGATGCGCTCCTGCATACCCCAGTTGTAACAAGTGGTTATTTGAGTTACTGTTGATTTTCTATCAGCTCCAACCAGTCTGGCTATTCTCCTCTGACCTCTGGCATCAACAAGGCATTTGCGCCTACAGAACTGCTGCTCACTGGATATTTTCTCTTTTTCGGACCATTCTCTGTAAACCCTAGAGATGGTTGTGCGTGAAAATCCCAGTAGATCAGCAGTTTCTGAAATACTCAGACCAGCCCATCGGGCACCAACAACCATGCCACGTTCAAAGTCACTTAAATCACCTTTCTTCCCCATTCTGATGCTCGCTTTGAACTGCAGCAGATCATCTTGACCATGTCTACATGTCTAAATGCATTGAGTTGCTGCCATGTGATTGGCTGATTAGAAATGTGCGTTAATGAGCAGTTGGACAGGTGCACCTAATAAAGTGTTACTTAAAATAAGACTGTGATTTGTATTGATCATTACATGTAGATTTATTTATTTATTTCACAGGAAAAGTAACATTTTATTAGGTTACTGTTCTCTTTAGTTTTCAAAGTCCATACTTTTTTTTTTTAAAATGTACCTCCAGTTGTCAAAAACATTAAAATTGTCTAAATGTTGGCACAGGATTCACAAACAATATGATAAAGTATGCACAATTGTGAACACAATCATGAGCACACAAAGGGGTTACCTAGATTGTTATATTTGCATATATGAATCGCTTTGCCTCGTTTTTTTTATTAAATAGTTTTACATTTGATGATACCGTTTCGAAAATTATACTAAGATCTGAATTTTTAAAAGTTATAGAAGGGCAATTTTGGGATTTTTCATTTTTTATGAATCTAACATTTAGCTCAGATAATGAGAACATTAATTAAATAGTCTACTGTTCGTAACTGGTCAGTTTATCTTAATTTAATATATTTGATCCAACTTAAATATCAGTCCAAAAGATAGTTACATGTACACATGGTGAAAAATTGTTCTATTGTGTCAGTGTTGTCCAGAAGAAAAAAGGGGCGACAGCGGAACTGTGTACGCTGCGGTGCCATCCTCGATTGAACGCTACACTGAACTGCGACTCGTCCAACATGGCGGAAGATCCAGTGCAAAGAGAGATTCACCAAGATTGGGCGAATCGAGAGTATATAGAAGTTATAACGAGCAGCATCAAAAAAATCGCTGACTTCCTTAACTCATTTGGTAAGCGCTTAAACTACCACTTTTACGGATAACTTCACTAACGTTGATGCGTTCAATGGCCACTCCTAGTTAGCAGTTAGCTTTAGCGTTAGCTGTGAGCTTGTTATTGTTACCCCGTACGAGTAGGCTACCGTTGCAGTTAGGCGTAACATTAGTTTGTTTCGCTTGTTTACACGCGTTAGCTGCCTAACAATTGTCAAAACATCGAATTAAAAGACGTCCGGAGTGAGGTTTTGAGACAGGCTTTTTAGGCCGCTGCGAACGCTAGTCTGCTCGGCTGTCAGTAAACGTTACATCAGCAGCAGCATAACCCCCTGAAATTAAATTATATCCCAGATATTGTTGCCAATAACACTGACGTTGTTTATTGTCGTCGATTAAACGTGGTTGGAATTTAACTACATCGTTTAGCTTCACTACCATAAAGTGACATGGCATAACTGTTAATGGTTCACTTTAAGTTACATGTTAAATATAATGTATCGTCCTCAGATATGTCGTGCCGATCCCGCTTGGCGACTCTCAATGAGAAGCTGACAGCCTTGGAGAGGAGGATTGAATATATTGAGGCGAGAGTAAGTATACTGCATTGTAGTTTAAATGGGAAGGTGTCTAGGTTCCCTCAACCCCATGCTTCCTCAGCTTTGTGTTCCCTAGCCCTTTGCTTCCTCAGACTTTTGTTCCCTCAGCCCTATGCTTCCTCAGCCCTATGCTTCCCCAGCCCTTTGTTCCCTCAGCCCTATGCTTCCTCAGACTTTTGTTCCCTCTGCCCTATGCTTCCTCAGCCTTTTGTTCCCTCAGCCCTATGCTTCCTCAGCCTTTTGTTCCCTCAGCCCTATGCTTCCTCAGCCTTTTGTTCCCTCAGCCCTATGCTTCCTCAGCCTTTTGTTCCCTCAGCCCTATGCTTCCTCAGACTTTTGTTCCCTCAGCCCTATGCTTCCCCAGCCTTTTGTTCCCTCAGCCCTATGCTTCCTCAGCCTTTTGTTCCCTCAGCCCTATGCTTCCTCAGACTTTTGTTCCCTCAGCCCTATGCTTCCTCAGACTTTTGTTCCCTCAGCCCTATGCTTCCTCAGCCTTTTGTTCCCTCAGCCCTATGCTTCCTCAGCCTTTTGTTCCCTCAGCCCTATGCCTCCTCAGACTTTTGTTCCCTCAGCCCTATGCTTCCTCAGACCTTTGTTCCCTCAGCCCTATGCTTCCTCCGACTTTTGTTCCCTCAGTCCTATGCTTCCTCAGACTTTTGTTCCCTCAGCCCTATGCTTCCTCAGCCTTTGTTCCCTCAGCCCTATGCTTCCTCAGCCTTTTGGTCCCTCAGCCCTATGCTTCCTCAGACTTTTGTTCCCTCAGCCCTATGCTTCCTCAGACTTTTGTTCCCTCAGCCCTATGCTTCCTCAGCCTTTTGTTCCCTCAACCCTATGCTTCCTCAGCCCTGTGTTCCCTCATCCCTATGCTTCCTCAGCCTTTTGTTCCCTCAGCCCTATGCTTCCTCAGCCTTTTGTTCCCTCATCCCTATGCTTCCTCAGCCTTTTGTTCCCTCAGCCCTTTGTTCCCTCAGCCCTATGCTTCCTCAGCCTTTTGTTCCCTCAGCCCTATGCTTCCTCAGACTTTTGTTCCCTCAGCCCTATGCTTCCTCAGCCTTTTGTTCCCTCAGCCCTATGCTTCCTCAGCCTTTTGTCCCCAAGCCCTATGCTTCCTCAGCCTTTTGTTCCCTCAGCCTTATGCTTCCTCAGCCTTTTGTTCCCTCAGCCCTATGCTTCCTCAGCCTTTTGTTCCCTCCGCCCTGTGCTTCCTCAGCCTTTTGTTCCCTCAGCCCTATGCCTCGTGTTCCCTCAGCCCTATGCTTCGTGTTCCCTCAGCCCTATGCTTCGTGTTCCCTCAGCCCTATGCTTCGTGTTCCCTCAGCCCTATGCTTCGCGTTCCCTGAGCCCTATGCTTTGCGTTTCCTCAGTCCTATGCTTCGCGTTCCCTCAGTCCTATGCTTCGCGTTCCCTCAGTCCTATGCTTCGCGTTCCCTCAGTCCTATGCTTCGCGTTCCCTCAGTCCTATGCTTCGCGTTCCCTCAGTCCTATGCTTTGCGTTCCCTCAGTCCTATGCTTCGCATTCCCTCAGTCCTATGCTTTGCGTTCCCTCAGTCCTATGCTTTGCGTTCCCTCAGTCCTATGCTTTGCGTTCCCTCAGTCCTATGCTTTGCGTTCCCTCAGTCCTATGCTTCGCGTTCCCTCAGTCCTATGCTTCGCGTTCCCTCAGTCCTATGCTTCGCGTTCCCTCAGTCCTATGCTTCGCGTTCCCTCAGTCCTATGCTTCGCGTTCCCTCAGTCCTATGCTTCACGTTCCCTCAGTCCTATGCTTTGCGTTCCCTCAGTCCTATGCTTTGCGTTCCCTCAGTCCTATGCTTTGCGTTCCCTCAGTCCTATGCTTCGCGTTCCCTCAGTCCTATGCTTCGCGTTCCCTCAGTCCTATGCTTCACGTTCCCTCAGTCCTATGCTTCGCGTTTCCTCAGTCCTATGCTTCGCGTTCCCTCAGTCCTATGCTTCGCGTTTCCTCAGTCCTATGCTTTGCGTTCCCTCAGTCCTATGCTTTGCGTTCCCTCAGTCCTATGCTTTGCGTTCCCTCAGTCCTATGCTTCGCGTTCCCTCAGTCCTATGCTTCTCGTTCCCTCAGTCCTATGCTTCGCGTTCCCTCAGTCCTATGCTTCGCGTTCCCTCAGTCCTATGCTTCTCGTTCCCTCAGTCCTATGCTTCGCGTTCCCTCAGTCCTATGCTTCGCGTTCCCTCAGTCCTATGCTTCGCGTTCCCTCAGTCCTATGCTTCGCGTTCCCTCAGTCCTATGCTTCGCGTTCCCTCAGTCCTATGCTTCGCGTTCCCTCAGTCCTATGCTTCGCGTTTCCTCAGCCCTGTGTTCCCTCAACCTTATGTTCCCTCAGATAAATAATAAAACTAAGAATTTCACCTGCTTTTCATGTGTTTCACAGATGAAAAAAGTAGCTTTAAAAAAGTCGAATCACCTAGAAAGAAAGAATGCCTTTATCTGTCCTGCAAGGGGAATTTACATTTTTTCACTAACCTTTTTTCCCACAGATGAACAACAACAAATTAAAAAAAAATCAAGGATGAGATATTAAGAAACTAAGAAATGTCGACTGAGGGAACATGGGGGCCTAGTTTTGATGTGGGGGAAATTTAATAAAAATCAAGGGGACATAGGGCTGTGGGAACAAAAAGGGATGACCTCCTTTAAACAATTAACCAACCTTTTCTGTTCAAATATTTCAATAATGATATAATCACTACCTACTTGTTTGTCTAATTACAGGTGACGAAAGGAGAGACTTTGACCTAGAAACCATCATGGGAATTATAGCATCCCATAGCTACCTGCCCATCCCCCCCTCTGATTTTTATTTTTTTTGGAACGTTTGATGGATTTCCCCCTCCTTTTTTGGGACCATGTGGATCATTTTTATATTATAAGGCTGATTTGTTGTTTTGTCATGCCACATTTGTATAGAAGATATGGCTCTGTCTTGGGTGTCAGTAACTCGAGCATCATCAATGTTATAAAACAAAAATAAGCTTCATACATATTGGATTAAAAAAAAATGTTGTCAATTATTGATCTGGTATCATCACAACTTGTTGACCTTCTGTGTCGTATGCAGTGTTATTACCAAATCTGAGATTTATGAAAGGGGAACATCCTTGTGTGCCAAGTTGAGCAACTAATTGTGTAGTCATCTTTATTGAGGCCCTGCTTGTACAGTGAAATGTTTGGTGATGTTTCAGGATTTAAATACTGTAATAAACTATAAACAATGGACCTTGTTTTATGTTGTAACTTACCCATAGTCATATAAAACTTTATTGACCAGGTATGTTGACACATAAAATAGAAATACTTTATTGATCCCAAGCTGGGAAAATTGCAGTGTAACAGCAGCATTATATACACACACGCACACACACTTATCAAAACTAATATAAAAGATACCTAAAATGTATAAATAAGCGAACTAATTATAGTGCAAATGTAAACATAATATAAGGTGCAACATTCAATTAGCTTAATTCTCAGAAGCTTTCAGTACACTCAATATAAGTTAAAAGGAAGATACACATTTCAACAGAGCTTAACAAATACAAGCCAACAGTTTTGTGCTCAGATTGAAGACTAGAAACGGGAATTAAAATTGCTCAGAGCAGAGCTACACATTCAAAAGTGAAGTGGGATTTATCAGCCACATGGGTTCTGAAGCTTAAAGCACTTTTCTACACATTGCAACCTACTGACATACATTTTGTGAAATTAATAGCACTAAAGTATTACAAAACAACATATTCTGCAAACACGGCAAGCTAAAAGCCCCATACCCAAAAAAATGGCCGAAATGTGATGCGAGGGTTCTTTTACCCGTAGTTCAGCCTTCCAGGCAGCACATCGCATTATGTTTAGGTAGAAGACCTCCTTCTTTTGCAGAGAGGAAGCTGTACAAACCTGTGACCCTCAAACCTTCTGTAATATCAATCCTGAACATAATGGTAAGAACTACTTTGGTGACGGAACATAGACTGTGGGACGGACAGAGCCCAGGACAAAGTGCTGCCTGTGAGGCAAACACAGGGTAAAAGTATATCTCACTACCCATAATGCCTCGGGTTATACACCAATGCATCTTGGGATAAAGAAGGTGTCGTCGTAGTGTTTTGACGAGTCCTTGGACGTGAGATGAATTTAATCTATCACGATTTTTCAAACACTATCAGAAATACTACTACTCAGTAATACCGCTGTCGACGAACTACACTGGTGAGTTATTTGCATTCAGACTGGAAACAGAATTGTTTTATGGCTTTTTACATAACTTGTGTCTTTTTGCTAACGTTTGACCCGGGCTCCATCATGGTTTACAAGCACTGTGTTGTGCCCATTGTGATCCAGCTTTTCAGACTGTAATACGTGGACGTGTTCCGTGTTAAATAATATTTATAAACTAAAAAACACAACAGTGCGTTTGTTTTAATCGACACTCATGGCATTTTGGTTTTCTAGAGTCGTGTGTGTGTGCAGTCGGGAGAAATGGGAGCTGACAAAAGGTGAGTAATTTAGTAACGTTTAGCGCAGTTCGCCGTGGTAGGTGTGGCCAACTGAAATGGCAGTGTTATTTTTAATCTTATTAAGAATACCTCCTCCGGGACAGCGAACGTTACACTGGCGTTAAATGGCATCCAGAATGTCCGCATGTACGTTAACTTCAACGGTAGCGCCGGTTAACGTCCGTCAGGGTTCGTGCGGGTGCTGGAAATCCTTGAAAACATTTGAATTTTAGTCTGGTGTTTCAAGGTTTCAAAAGTGCTTGACATTTGTGCAATATGCATTTACAGATTCAAAATAAAATCAATCTCCGCATTTGAGAGACTGAAAACAGCCCTTTCTGACAGTTTCGCATGAAAATGATATTTGATAATTAAAAGCTTATTAAAATAATTGGTTACTACATATGTCGATATATTTATTAGTCAAGTTAATTATCCTTTCAATTTGTAGACTCCTTTAGAAAGCTGTCTCAAACCATCATGTTGGTTGTTTGTAGGACAATAACGTCTAATGAACAATTTTGAATATTGTACTGTAAACAAATATGTCATTTTCCACAGCTGTAAGGTGCTGTAAAAGCATGACATGCACCTTACAAAATGGTTGAAAAGGTGTAGGAACCCTGATCCATATATATATGTTTTTTTCCCCGAAGACGGTATCATTTCAAACAGCACTTAAAGGGGGATTTCAGTATTTTTTAAAGTGGACCCACATCCCCCAATGCATTTCTGACTAATGGTGACTAGTGGCAATAACTGTTTTTTTTAAAGTGCTCTAGTATTGGCCGCAGTGAACCTACAATGTAATCAAATGGGGCATATGCGCAGGTCTGAGAGAAACCGATTTTCTATTCCTTTGTGTGTCTTTCACATATTGCGGGAAATGACAACAAATCTGCCATGACTACTGATGCCAGGTCAACAAAATAACTTTAGCCAATAGCATTCGCTTACCCCTGCTGTCTGCAGCAAGTGTCCCCACTCTTGCAATAGCATTTTTCTTTAGGTAAATGTGCTTTGCTAGGATGTCTTCTTCTCTTTGGCTGGCAGTAGTGCCCTGATCAAACTGCAGACCCGATGGGCTTCAAGGTACAGTGTACCCGGAGTCATCTGTAGCACTTTTAGCCGCAACATCTGCAAGTCTGAATCTATAGGTAATGTTGTCTATGAAAACTGCAGGAAGTGTAGCTCCAAATTATGTTGGCACAATTCAGAAATGCACAATGATGCTCAGTTTGTCTTTGCCACCATCACATACATTGAGAAATATTAGAACGGCAGAAAATTAGCATTTTACGATACATGAGTATTGCACTGTACACGTTTAAGCATTTTACTACTTAAGAAAGTGCCAATACAACAGGGGAAAGATATCAGGTTATGTTTGACTGATATTTTGCTTTACCTTCCAATGTCCTCCTTTTTATAGGATTAGTAGAACAGAACGTAGCGGTCGATATGGCTCTGACCAAGGCCGTGATGAATCAGATTGGCGCGATAGACGAGAGAGGGACCAAGAGCGTGATCACAACATGCGCCGCTGGGGCGAAGAGAGACGCAATGATCGTTTTGAAGGAGATCGTCGTGGACCAAGAGACAGTCCAGAGGTAGTTATCCTATATCAGCAAATTGTTATGGTAGTATAATGTGTTAGTAAAAAACACTTTTGATGACAATCCACACTTAACTGATCTGTTTGTTTTAAAGCAAAGAGAAAGGAAACGACGTAACAGTGATAGATCAGAAGATGGTTATCACTCAGATGGTGACTACACAGAACAAGATTACAGAAGGGAGCCTGGGGAAGAGAAGAAGAGCAAGACCATCATGCTCTGGGGTCTGTCTCCTCGTGTCACTGATGATGATGTAAGTCTCAAGTTTTGTTCTGCAGACATCCAAACTATTGTTCGGTGTAATGTGTGCACCACTCATTCCGTAAGATGAAATGCCCTCTAAAAGCGGGCAGGTTTTGAATCATAAAATTAACATACCATCTGCACATTGTTCAGATTTGTTATGCCATAGACCAACTGGAGGGACCGCAGCCAGTGGACGTCAGGCTAATGAAAAAGAAAACAGGTGAGAACCAGACATCTGACGGACCTTGACCTCCCCCCAGTCTATGACCATAGGGCAAATCTGCTTCCATTCAGACCCATTTTCCCATAGCAACTAGGGGAGAATAGTATCATGGTACTTGAAAAAGGAGTAAAAATGTTGATTTAATACTTACAAGTTCAGTTCACTGTGAATGAAGGTAAGTAAGCTCAGCAATAACAGTTTAAATAAAATCAATTGGCAGACACATTTAGTTGTTTAGTGTATTTCAAAAAGTGGTATTCAGCAGGAATACTTGCTATGGTAAAACTCCTAAGAAGTGACCTGTTGTGTACCAAACAGGACCTGGGTCGTGAAGCAGTTTGTGGAAGAGTTTGAATAATATGCCCATGGACTCTTAACTAACACGCCTCCCGTCTATATTTGAATGCTGTCTCTAGGTATAAGCCGTGGTTTCGCCTTCGTGGACTTTTATCACTTGCAAGATGCTACCCGATGGATGGAGACCAATCAGGTTGCTTCACAATCGCCAAGTCTAGTTTTAATCTTGGGGATCTGGAAAAATAACTCAAATGGCAACCAAAGTACATTGAATAAGTAGTGTGGAAACTACAGATCTTTTTGAGAAAAACAAATCTCATGGATTGTATGCTACAGATCAAAAAGATTTTATTTGGATATTTGTAGTGATGATTATATACATGATTTACAACGTTTTTAACAAATATTTTAGTTTAGAGCATTGTGCAGCTGTATTGTGAAGGATTCCTCTTAAGGAATCTGAATTTAAGATAATGAACACACTATCTTTACCTTGATGACAGAGACATTATAAATTATATTTCAGTAGAATATAAACTCAGCAAAGTTTTTTTTAAAACCTCCCCTTCAATAGACTAGGATTAATCCTCCTTTTTTTTTTAGCAGTCAAAAATGTCTTTTACATTGTACATTCTGCTCCAGCTCAGCCTTGGCACTCGGATCCCAAACACCTTAATACCTCTATACATCACGCTCACATATACATCACGTGCCTGTCTTGTCTTTAACACAAAGGCTATCTGATGGGTGTTCCTCTCCCCTTCTTTCCCTTCCAACACTGCTTGCTCTGTTGATGAGATTGATGCTTGCCGGGAATACCTGAGTGACTTTTGTTGTCCTCTTTCAGAAACGTCTGACCATCCAGGGCAAAAGCGTGGACATGCACTACAGTCACCCCATAAACAAGTATGACGACTGGCTCTGCAACACTGTAAGTTAACAATGTGTCTTGGTTTCATGGCCACATTATCCAAACAATGCTATTCCAGAACACGTCTCACACATACACACACAAACACACAGGCCTATAAGTATATATGTTGGGCCTCTAAGTTACAATTCTTGCAGTCCTGTCAGCATATTTTGTGGTACACCCACATTTGAATAAGTGGTAATGGTTAGGTTGTGTCTCAGGTAAGTATGGTATGCTGCACCAATATAGACTGGTTCAGTGCTTTAGTAGGTGTATAATAAAAATGATGTGAACGGTTACTTGCAGTGTGGCCTGTACAATTTCCGGAGGAGGCTGAAGTGCTTCAGGTGTGGAGCAGCCAAAGCCGGTAAGTAGTTAAATCAACAAGAGGCCACTGACTGCTGACTTCCGGGCAGTTTGAGTCAACAGTGCTGGGATGCAAAGCAAAGTTTGTGTTTTTTGGTGTTGTTGACACCTAGTAAACCAAATGATAAGTGTTTCATGTTCATTGTCAGATATAGGCAAAATGCGTAGATGGGGAAACAGCATGCATTTTTTCCTCGCTACCTGACAATAAAACATGGGGACAAAACACAATACATAATGGAGTTTATGAAATCTGATATTGTAAATACTGACTCATTTTAGATCAGTGTCACCTTTTTTCATTTATCACTTTACACCCCATTTCCAGCTCTTTGATTACACGGTTCTGAATGTTATGTTAATGCACCTCGTACTTCTGTCATTCTCTGAACAGAAAGTGAAACCAGCAATAATACTGGAGTCTCTGAAACTCAACCCACTGGAGATTTCTATGGTGACAGTAAGGAATTCTCTTTCGTAGCGGCAGTGCCCTACTTTTTTGGAATTAAAAATATACCTATCCATGGTAGGTTTTTCTTAAATATAGACTCTTCTTCCTGTACAGCAATCATCCTGAGAAATATTGCTCCTCTGACCACCGTTGACGCCATCTTGACCTCCCTGGCACCCTATGCTAATCTTTCATCAAATAACATTCGCCTCATCAAGGACAAACAGACAGGCCAGAACAGAGGCTTTGCCTTTGTACAGCTGTCTTCTCCTCTGGTAAAGCATCTTTTAATGTGAAAAAGGCCTATTTTCACGATTAACTGTTATCAGTGTCATTATTTACTGCTGTAACAATTAAGCACTTATCAGTGGCTTCTATTTGTCTTTCTACTCATGCTAGTCGTCTTAAAGTTTTCTCCTCGATGAAATTACCACTTCATCAATGCCTGCATATCACTTAACATTTAATTGCAATCCTTTTACAGGAAGCGTCCCAACTGCTAACCATCTTACAGGGCCTGCAGCCGCCTCTAAAACTGGATGGAAAAACAATTGGTGTGGATTTTGCTAAGAGCGCTAGAAAGTGAGTATAATGGTATATAACGTGCCTTGGTTTTACTTCACTTCAAACTCGAGCTCTTACTCATGCTACCAAGCTTTTATCGGCAGCGCTGCTGAATAAATTGTATTCATAAAACTCAGTACCATGCAAGTTACGTCTCGGCCCGGATGGCAGGTGATAGGCTCCTGCGTAATGATGCTCCTATGCCCGAGGCTATAACAGACCTAGGGCACCCGCCATTTTCATACAAGCTTTATTCAGCCCACTGCAGACATCTTGTCAAACCACCTTCTAACCCATCGATTAATTTGCAAAGAATAATTCCTCATTTTCGTCAGAACTGCTCCTGTACGGACGACCTCGCCTTCATTTGAGTGCCGAAAAATTTCAACCAGAATTGAGAGCAAGGAAGTTTCTTCTCAGCTACGGTAAAGTTGGTCAGAGTTGACTAGCACCCATAACCACTCCACCAGCTAACGTAGCTTATAGCCCACCACTGAAAAAGTATGTTGGAGGCTAAGAACCGTGTTGCTCCCAGTGCGGGAGGACCATGTCCGACAAGGACTGCCACGAGATCTGCGTCCTATTCTTAGGACAGGAGCATGCAGAGTTGTCCCTATGCAGCCCCCTTTTCTGCCTTTTATTCTCCCAACTGCCTCTCCCGATGCTCCACCATCGAACTCAACTTTTCGTTCCCGCCATGGATAGCACAGCTCACTCCGAGCCTGCGGGCAGAGTCTGACTTCCGAATCCTCCCTCCCTCCGACAGCATTCCCCCTCGGCGATGTCCAGTTTGTCCGTCAACACGAGGAGCTTGCAGACTTTCTTAGCGGCCAGTAGTCGGCCATGACGGAGGAGGAGGAGGAGGAGGAGGATGATAAAGATGGCTCAGAACGCTGGGAGAATTATGGGCTTCCTGGTAGTTATCCATCGTCATCTCACCCAGATTTTTCGACGGGGAGATGTTTCACAACATCATTTGACCCTATGTGCAATATAATGCGTTTCCCCGTTCGGTGCTCCTTCGCGATATCCATTGATGATTTTTCCATTCATGTCAGATACCATGTCCTTCGGAAAACAAAGAAGTTTGGTGTTCTTACTTCCAAACTTTCTCATACCTTTTGAGGCAGAGTCACCCACAATCAGAGTTTCAGGTCCAGTCATTAGCTTTCTCTGTGGCCTTTCTGGGTTTATTTTTGGCTCTTACCTAGTTGCAAGCAGATGAAAAATGATCCAGGTCGTCAGATGGGGATCCAGGATGCTGCAGCAGTGGAGCAAATTTGTTCTCCAGTTGGACATGTTATTCCTCCCTTTGGCAGCTGCCCGGGGTTCTGTTCTGCTTGGAGCAAGGGTTGATGAGGCGCTATGCTGTGCAAATCTCATTGCGCCAGGCTCTACCTGTTCTCCCTCGCATTCCCCAGGCAGATGATTTACTTTTAGGCTTGGCACCGAGAGTTCCAGCGATAACTTGTGGATTTATTACCTTGTACACAATCCTCCTGTTTCTTCGTAGTGCTAACTAGCCGCGTGTTAGCATTTTCTTGTCCACTATTTTGGGGCCATGTTAAGGTTGTATCGTTCCAGCATTGTCCATTCAGGACAAGGGAGGCATCTTGCTGCTAATTAGCTTTGGTTCCGTCTCACTGCAGGCTTTTGCTTAGGGTAGGCCAAGGTTGAGCAGCACTAAGTACTAAGGTAGCAACAGCTTGTGTTACATAGGGCTGTAGCGATACACTAATCTCACGATACACGATATTCAGCTCACGCTACCATATATATCACGATATTTAGCCAACAGTACGATTTGATACGATACACTTACATCATTTTCTGAAAGATTTTAAAGGGACAGTGTGATTTTGCTGACATCTTGTGGGTGTGAGTGGGATTAAATAAAGGTCAGAATCAGCTTTATTCGCCATATATGTGCAAACATACAAGGAATTTGACTCCAGATTATTTCTCTCCTCAGTGTACACAACACACAAAAATACAGAAAGCACAGAAAAAAAAGGAAAGTATTTACCAAAGAAATGAGCATGGCAGGGGGATTATGGGGAGATCAGGGAGACGACCTGGGGGAAGAAACTGTTTTTGTGTCTGGTGGTCTTGGCATACAGAGCTCTGTAACGCCTAACAGAGGAAGAAGTTAAAATAGTTTGTGTGCAGGGTGTGAGCGGTCTGCTTTTTCTGCAGACCTGATTGTCCTTTGCAGTCTGCCTGTCCAAAGTTGGTTCATCGGTCAGCACATACCCCTTGTGAAAGAGTGAAACAGCAGGCTTGTGATTACGCATCTGTGCCGTCAGACCCTGACAGCCGGGACAGACCCACACTAAGGGCGTGATCACACTGTCCTTTTGGCCGCGGTCTATGGAAAGATTTGTAAACAAAGCCACACACACGCGATCAATGCGTGTGACGTGTTACGGCTTGATGGCGTATGGACAGCAAGAAGCATTGGCCGAGGCCCTGGCAGTATGAGTACAAACGGGGCTTGGGCGCGGGGGGAGAGGGAGGGGGGGACAAGTACCCTAAAGTCCGGGTCGTGGTCCGGGAGGACAGTGTGAGCAGACCCTAAGGGCGCGCTCACACTATCCTCCCGGACCGAGACCCGGACTTTAGGGTACTTGTCCCCCCTCCCTCTTCCCCCGCACCCCAGCCCCGTTTGTACTCACACTACCAGGGCCTCGGCCAATACTTCTTGCTGTCCATACGCCATCACGCCGTAACACGTCACACGCATTGATCGCGTGTGTGTGGCTTTGTTTACAAATCTTTCCATAGACCTCGGAGTTTTTGTGCGTCTTGTCGACTGTTTTTGAATATTTTCATCCGACCAAATCTGCAGTAAACACTCCATCTCCCCATCACACCAACGTGAACCTTTCACCACCATTGTTGTTGTTGTTAAATGTCCGCGCATGGTCCGTCCTTCTATTTACATGTCCGAACAGGCGGACATAGCGCTACTGCCGTAGGGCTCGTGCTCGTACACGTGCGCACGCTCGTGCTCGTACATGTGCAAACGGCTCCGCTAAAGCCCACCTATTTCAAGCGGGCCGTGGCGGCCCAGCTGGCCCCAGTTGAGCGCGGAGCGGGTGCGCTCACACTACTTAAAGGTACTAGACTTTAGCTGAAAAACCGGTTTTGGCCGCGGCCAAAAGGATAGTGTGAGCACGCTGTAACTGTCAACTGGTATCCATCTGGGCCAGATTTCATAAAGACCGACGCATCCCTGTGGGGATGTGGCTCAGTATGCGACGGGCGCTCTGTAAACAGGCCGTCCGCGGCGCAGGAAAGCCGCTAGATAAATGTGCTAGAGCTGGAAGCAGTTCGCCGGGCTCTGGTATCATCAGCGGAAAAAAGGCCACCACGTGTTGGTACGGTTGGACAACACCGCCACAGTCTAGTACTTAAACCGACAGGACGCAGTCCGCTGCCCAGCAATGAACCAGGTAGCAACTCGGGTGCACTGGTGGGCGCACAGACACCTGCTTTCCCTGTCAGCAGCACACATTCAAGGCCTGCTGAATTGGGGAGCAGACCTCCTATCAAGAGGCTACCCTCACACTGCGGAGCGGAGTCGGTATCCACAGGTGATAGAGGAAATTTCGACTAGGTTCGGCCGAGCCCGCGTCGATCTGCTCGCATCGCACGATGCACTGCCCACTGTTGTTCTCTATTCAAAACGACGAGCCTCCGCTAGGGCATAGCGCACAGGGGCAGCTGTGGCCAGAAGACGGGCTGTTTCACCCCCATCCCGCCTATCCAACAGGTCCTGGACAGAGTGAGGGAAGTAAGGTTGAAAGCCATCCTGGTGGCGCAGTTGAAATATCTCTCCCTGAAGACGGTATTATTATTAGCCCTGTCCACAGCAAAGAGAATCGGAGACCTGCCCACTTTTTCTGTGCAGCTATCGTGTATGACCTTTTAAGCTGTTAAGCGGTGCATCACGCAAAACCTATTGGGGCTAGTTTCAGATCTATGTTTGTGGATCTGGTAGCGCGGTGTGCCGTTCTGACCAGCCGTTTTTGTGTTACGGGCCTCAGTCCCAGTGTTGTGCCTGAGCGTGTTCATGAAACGATGTTTCAATGTACTGTATTCTGCCTGATGAACATTACTGTAAATGCGTTAATTCTGGTGTCTGTGAATGGCACGCTCTCTCAGTTTAACTTCGTTCAGTTGGGCGCCAGATTTCTATAGAGCCTTCCAGGCAAACCCAGGCTAAAACACACCGTAAACAGGCTTAATATGGAGCGGAAAAAACACCCAATCTGGCAACACCTGCAACCAGTGTTTCACCGTCGCATATGTCATCAAAACAAAAAAACAACATGAAAGCGAAAGCAATGTGTAGGGGACAAAGCAAAAAGGAGGCGTTGTATGAGTTTGGTGAGGACAGGAAAAACATTACACTTATGTGCAAACTTAGCCCGCTGGCTTTCAAAAGGAAAATCCACACTTCAGTCACATCCACAGCAAACCTGAAACGGCACATTCAACGGAAGCGCCCGGCATTTCAAGTTATGTGCAAGCAAATAAAAAATCAAGAGACAGTCAAGACAGATCCTCGACCCAAATCCCATTAACTGCATACAGTAGCGGATCCGCTGTCATCTCCCAGCCACTGCTGGACGACCTTGTGGTTTAGTTTGTTGTCGGAGACCTGCAGCCTTTGAGTAAAGTGGAAAGGGCTTTCTTAAAATTAATTTCAAGTCCAACCTTAATTTACTACCTCAGCCTGGTTCCTGGTTTTACTATTCATGTAACTTGTTGGTTAACCAGGTCTCCAGTATTCCTTTTTAGTATGTACTGAAATAGAAAATGATTAAAATTGCAAATTTTCACCGAAGGATTACTGTCATGTTTTTCTTTTTATAATTCCTCATTAAAAAGAACATTCAAGCAGCCAGTATTTCCTTATGGTTTTGAGAATAAACTGTAGGCGTGAAAGCTGCAGCTTCTCTTGTGTGGACTGAATGGAAAGCAGCAAGTGTTAAAGCAACAATTTTGAAATGCTGTTCATAAGGATTCAAAATTGGATATAAAAATAAAATCTGACTGAACTAGTTCAGAATTATTTGAATTTTTGAAATTTGAATTATGAACCATGGACTGAGTTCATTTTAAAATTTGTGAATTGAACTTTGAACTAGTTCATGTAGAAAATCTACTTTCCCAGCACTGCTCAGTCCCATGGTACGGCTCTATCCACAGAGCATCTGTCTCATTGGATAAAGAAGGCCATAGCATTAGCCTATTCCTCTTTGTGTACAGATCCCCCAGAGGGTCTGAGGGCCCAATCTACCTGGGGTGGTTCTGCCTCATGGGCGCTTTTACGCAGTGTATCTGTGGAGGACATGTGCGCTGTTGCGTCATGGTCGAGCCCATACATGTTTGTGAGATACTATGGTCTGGATGTGTCAAACACGTCCTTTGCGCACATGTTTTTTTTCCGCAGCCAGACATTGATAGGTTGGCCTCATTAGCATACCAGCTTTTATGCTGCTAAACAAGGGCAGACATGGACAGTTGCCATGGTTCCCGTGTTGCTTCCTCCTTGGGTCAGAAGGGTTGCACAGTGTCCTCTTAAGGCCAACAAGGGTGGTGGTATGCATTGTAGCATTAGTAAGAACTTGAGTTTGATATGAAGTAAAACATTAGGGTTGTGCCACAACCCAGGTTTTTACGAGTGAAGAACGAGTGTTCTCACTATTTCAGCCTTGCTTTCCCACTGTTGGAGCGGGCTGAAGTAAAGCTGCTAGGAATGAAGATGGCAAGTGCCCAGGGTCTGTTATAGCCTTGGGCATAAGCGAGTCATGACGCAGGAGCCTATCACCTGCAATCCGGGCCAAGACGTGACTTGGGTGGTGTTAAGTTTTATAAATAAAATTTATTCAGCAGCGCTGCCGATGATAGCTTGGTAGCATAAGTAAGAACTCTCGTTCTTAACTCGTAAAACCTGGGTTGTAGCACAACCCTAATGTTTTTTGATGGAAGAAAAGATTTACCCACTTTTACCCATACTTTTTACTTTTTGAAATCCTTGGCAAACTGATTCACAATAAAAAAGATTCAGTCACGCTCATATTAGAATGGGAATAATATTGTTTGGCTTTGTTTGCACTTTGCCCCTTTTAGGGACCTTTTACTACCTGATGGAAATCGTGTCAGTGCCTTCTCTGTGGCCAGCACAGCCATTGCTGCAGCTCAGTGGTCTTCAAGTCAGGTAGGACAATTTCCTGTCATCATCCTGTAACTTATCATTTCCCACTGTCAATGTAACAGGCTCGTAACCAATGCTTTACCTTTTCAGCCACAGCAGAGCTCAGAGGGAATGTCAGAGTACAGCTACTTGCAGGAAGGGTATACTCCATTGTCACAGGTTAGTAGATCAAATGAAACAAATATTGTAACTGATCAGCTACAACTTGAGAACAGATACATTCTGATATCTTTCAATGTGTTTGCTTTAAAGAAGCACTCCGATAGACATGACTCTGTAGTAACATCTAGTGGCAGCTATAGGAGACTACAACACATGTCCAGTGTCAAGCTTACTGACAATTACATACAGGACCTCAGAATTAAGACACAACGGTGTTACTGTATATCATAACACTGTTTTAAATATTGAACATGTGTTACATATTTTAAAAGCCTTTACATCTTCCTTTAGGTAAAAAACATGGGATGACTTAGGTGAGGTTTCTCACAGCAAAGG
Source organism: Echiichthys vipera (assembly GCF_963691815.1). Lineage (NCBI taxonomy): Eukaryota > Metazoa > Chordata > Actinopteri > Perciformes > Trachinidae > Echiichthys > Echiichthys vipera. The sequence continues at coordinate 24,222,693 of NC_139825.1, read as the reverse complement.
TTGTAGCCGATTCTGTGGTCTGTCCAAGGACCATGGTCTCTGGCAGGGACCAGTGTTTACAGCCACTAGGGGCGCTAGAGTAACTGGTCGAGACCATAGACTGTATAAAAAATGGACGTAGCATTTCCCCATCATATTTGCCTCTGGGAGCTGCCATCCTGTCAGAATTTGACTCCCCCTCATTTCCTCTTTATCAAAAAAGAGCGTTGGGGGGGGGGGGGGGTACGTTGACGTTTACAGAATTAGCCACATTGGCTCTACCGCCCCTGAGGCTAGGCAGAATACGTTACTAGATGAACGGGAGTTTGAGTCCCATGTCTCTCTCTAGCGGAGACTACACCGGCTCTAGGATTGAAGTGCAGGCAACATTTATGGTATATGATTTAAACTGATATTAAACACAGTACCATGCTAATAGACTGTAAAACACCAATCCTTACGGCCCAAATCCTCCTGGTGCTCCAGATTAGCATTTAGTGTATGTGTCATAGATAGCAGGCTGTATTGCAAGTCATGGTGCAAGTGCTGTAATTTAATTAGCACAACAAAGTTAACACGGTGTGTCCCAAACCATCCATAAACCGTTAATACAGTTGATCGGACAGCAAACCATTTCGTCACTTATGGTAACACCACCACACGAATGACCAAAGTCGAGCTTGAGATGACAGAGTTAAAGTGCTAATGATGCTAATCCTGATAACTAGCCTCTGAGGAGAAGTGAGGGCCAGAGGCTAACTGTCACTCAAGAGGCCACGCCCCTAATTATTCATAAACTTTAACCTCCAATAAAAAAAAACTAACCTGTTGCCAAAGTACTCACCCTCCAAGTGTATTCATGGAGATATGACTTAAACATACAGACTAGAATGTTTTTTGTAACCCAGTTCAATGCAGACCAGTGGTCTCTGGCAAAGACCAGTGGTCACAACCACCAAGAAACTGGTCGCGACCAGCTTCTTACTGGCACAAACGCAACTTTAATGACTGGTCCTGACCACCTCCTCTGTGATCTGCTCTGTTGTTTGGGCCAGTTGAGAGATATGTGGAGTGTGTGTTTTTTATTTGTGTGTATTAATTCTACATTCAACAACTTTACCCGTTTCTCACTGTTAGCAGATTGGCCAAAATGTGAGAAGCCATAATCAATCCAATGTTATTGCTCACTATTGTTAATAGAAATCATAAAAATAATGATTAAATTAATATTATTAGTTGTAGTTGTATGAGTAGTACTATCAATTATGCACTAGTCCGTCCTGTGGTCTTCGTCACATGTCCGTTGTCTTGACCAGTTACTGAGTGGTCTTTGGAGTAGTTATTGTACATTTAATACACCTTATCCCATTAGCGCAAGCCTTGTGCGGGGCCCAGGCAGATAGGTAAGGGCAGTGCTTCCGGGGCAACGCACCCCCCTCACACGAAAACGCGGAGCAAGGTTACACTGCTAGTCTGATATGCTATGACTTTCTCATACATCACAGTCACGATGGTATGTAATCCCGCCCAACTCATCTATTTTCTCCATTTTCTTTTATGTATGTTTATTTGGTATCAGTAATGATACTTTGGCTGTGAATAAGAAAAAAATCACAATAACTTCATTTATTTTGTTTTATTCTCAACATTAACAAAAGGCCATGGCCTGCTGGGAAATCTGTTCAACCAATGTTTGAAGAATGGTAACAGTAAGAAAAGTAACAGTCAAATCATCTTGATTGATCCAGCACGTGTTCACTCTATGATCGCTCCAAGGATTTTCTCTGCTTAAAATATGGAAAACCCCTCAAGTCTCACCAGGATGTCAATTGTGGCCTGCATAAACTAAAACATTTTAGTTCAGGACAACATAGGAAAAAAATAGGACACATTACCAGCTTTATTAATGTTAAATTGACTCATGTAATTATATTTATGAGTGATCAAGTAACACTAAGCTACATTGTGTTAACCATGATTTTAATGGATGACTTTATTCAACCAAAGTTGGAACATACATCTGGCTCCATGACAAAGTCAATTGTTTGGGAGGAGGCTGTAATCCAACGACAATGTTGGTTTTATCAAACCAATGAGGTCATTCATCTGTTGTACATAGTAAGGGTAAAAAAACATTTATTTATACACTCTTTGAAAATTTATTAAAACAGACAACTAGCACATAGGCATATAAGATAATAGGTTCGAATTATACAGCGCTTTTCTGGGCAGTGAAAGTGCTTTAAATAAACCATTATTCTCTCTCGCTGTCTTTCTCTCTTTTATTTATATTTATATATATATATATATATATATATATGATAAAGAAATGCTATCTTCTGATTGGCTAATGGGTTCTGATAGGGCCTCTCGCGGCTTTATAAGCTATTCATTACTAGATAAGATATTCCTTTATTAGTCCCACAAAGGGGAAATGTCTTATTTACAGCAGCAAAGTGGGTAGCGCACAGTCTGCAGAAGTATCAATAATACTATATGTATTTATTATTATTATACATTTGGGGTTTAAATTCAGTGACATTTCAGTTAGACTATAGTCAAAGACACACAAGCTGGCTAAAATATAAAAAGAGTCTGCTCACATAAGCATATCTCGATGAAAACACAATAGAAGTCAAAAATTACTTACACAAATCATTGAAATGGGCCTGGGAATCCAAGCAAAATATCCTAGCCTATATATTTTGCTCTTCGCGGTTTTACAATGAGCATACGGCATATGATCGCACCTAGCATCAAAATTGGAAATGGCCCCTGATTGGCCAGAAACTGAATCTCCAAACATTTCCTTAATTTCATTGGTTTAAAGCTAGTGATTGATATGATGGAAGACACTTTGCATAACATAACATTTAATTCTGGAGCACTGAATTTCTTTTTTTTGGTTGTTTGTTGTTGTTTTTGTTTTGTTTTTCTTCTTTTTTACTGTTTTGCTGTGATTTGTTTTAACCCACAAGCCAAATCAGATACAGACTGATTCAAACTGAATTTTACTTTACAATTAATAATTATAAATATTTATAACAATAGGGGCTAGGATCAGAAAAGTTTTTAACTTCTTCCTAACCCTTTTGAACATGAACTATATAATTTAAGCCATGTATTCATCGCTTAGGATAATAAGGATCCCATTTGCTTGTTTTTCTTTTTTTTGCTTTCTATCTTACTGCTCATTCGCTTTATATAGTTTGTATTATTATTATTATTATCATTTTTAACATGTTCAATAAAGATTTTTATTTATTTATTACATTTATTTAGCACAATGTTGCCGCACAATGAAAACGGGGAGACTGTGCATTAAATGTACAATAAGTACTCTAAAGACTACTCAGTAACTGGTCAAGACAACAGGCAGGTGACAAGGACCACAGGACGTGCCAGATAGAAGCATGTCGCAAGGGGCTGGTCAGGTCTGTGCGTCAGGTCAAGAACACACTGACCAGCATAATCGATAGTACTACTCATACAACTAGGACTAATTATAATTGAATAATTGTTTTTATGATTTCTTTTAATAATAGTGATCAATAACATTGGATTGACAGACGATTATGGCTTCTCACATTAAGGCCAATCTGCTAACAGTGAACGGGAAAATATGTTTTACAAATATATACAAACAAACAAACACTCCACAGATCACTCAACTGGCCCAGACAACAGCACAGATCACAGAGGAGGTGGTCAGGACCAGTCATTTTAGTGCCCTTTGTGCCAGTAAGAAGCTGTTCATGACCGCTGTGCTTCTGGTCGCCAGCGGTGTCTTGGTGGTTGTGACCCCTGGTCTGTGCCAGAGACCAGATGGTTCTGACCACACGGACCTTCATAATCAATATTAATAACAATAATACTCATAATATAGCTGATGTAGTGCATTATATGGACTAAAGATTATGATCTCTGTCATTTATAGTGCTGCTAAAACGACCGTAAAGAGGAGGAAATACTAAAACCGCTTCACAGACCACAGGGCAGACCACTGAGGAGCTGGTCGCGACCAGTGTCTATAGCACTCCTAGTGGTTGTGACCCCTGGTCTGTGCCAGAGACCACTGGTCCTGACCAAACTGATCTTCATAACCAATACTAATAATAATAATCATAATATATCTGATAAACTGTATTTTATAGACAAAAAATATGATCTCTGACTTGTATCCAGCTAACATTACTGCCAAAACGACTGGAAAGGGGAGGAAATACTAAAGCTGCTTCGCAGACCACAATGACCACATTGCAGACCACTGAGGAGCTGGTCTCGACCAGTATCTTAAGCGCCCCTAGTGGTTGTGACCACAGGTCCGTGCCATAGACCACTGGTTCCGGGACAGACCACAGAATCAGCTACAACCTCCTTATTTCTCACCACTGGAGTTATTCTGAACTAAAGTAATTCTGTATTTCAGTGAATGATTTTATTTTTTTTCTATAGGACTACCAGGCGTACTACCAGCACGGAGCAGGAGCCAGCACGTCCCAGGGAAATGGGATTCTGGGAGGTATGAGATGCTTTTACACCTCATGCAGGTGTTTGTGCAGTTACTGACCCTTTATTGTGTAATAATATTGGGAAAACGTGATGATATTACAGTGGGTATTTAAGGTTGTAGGAACAATAAACACAGCAGGTTAAATGGATATTAAACCGAGCCTTTAGAAGACAAGGATCTCTGCTAGGTTCTGAATAATTTGATTTGATACATTTGTTTTCAGTGATATTGAGTGTTGAAAAGATTCTTACAGAGCTTTGCTTTTCCAATTTAAGCTGCCCCAGGTGTAAAGATTGTTCCAACTGCAGCTGGAGTAGTAATTGCACAGGGTGCACAAGTCTACCAACCCCATATCATTTCTCAGCCAGCTGTTCAGGTAACATAATCACTTTTTTTAATTCTGTTTGTAGCTCCTTATGCTTAATCGGAAGAACACACTATAACACCTACGATCTCTCTCGGTTCGGAAAGCTGGTAATTGTTATTCTAACACGATGGCATGAAGTTAACAGTTGACAGTTTATTGCAACAGGTAAATAATATTTTGCAGTGTATGAAAATAAAAGATACAGAAAAAAAGGGCTCTCAAATAGGTGAAAAAAATGATAAATTTTAAAAATTTCAAAAGAAAGTATCCGTCCTTCGTCGAAGGTCAGAGTTCAGTTTCAGTGCTGTTCATATGGTTACTACCCGGGTAGATTTTATGTTATATTCTTATCTGTATCACGAGTGAAGTGAGATGCTGTCTGAAGTTCCTCGGAGTGGACCCCACAGTTGGCCAGACCGTGCATCGTTCCGTCAGAACCGATGGTCCTTTTTGGCTCCCCACCAAACCTTCAGGGTTCAGAATCTGAATCAAGTCCTAATCCTTCCTAACTAAAAATCAGTATACACAGAGTGCGGAACCAATAATCATTACTCTCTATTCAATTCATGACATCTTTTTATTTTTAATTCTATTTCATTCTATATCTTGCATATCTATACCCAGATTCAGAATATACAGCATTCAAAGCATGCAGCAAGAGTCTGTATATTTTTACAGTACAGGATCAGCCTTTTGCAATGACAATTACCTGTCATGAACTTATATTTCAACATAAATGCAGTTATTTATTTTAATTATGCTATATTTATATTTATATTTTTAAACAGCAATATTTATCTTTTAACCATAGACTATCTCTTTTTCACTCTTAACCGTAAATTAACAATATTAAGTTATTCTTTTTAACCAACATGAATATTTAAACAACTTCAGTGCAGTAAAAAACATTATACACATTACTTTAATAAAAATAAAACACTTTCTATCACAACTTGCATCATATCAACACAAATATGCATCATATGCCATTGCTTTCTCTGTACTATGCTGCAGTAGTGGCAATTTAGCTTAACCAGTCACACCATTAGCATTCCCATTACATTTGACACCTGAGTTAGTTTAGCGGCGCTAGCCGTGATTAGCATAAGCTTTGCGCTAGCTCGGTTAGCGATCTTTTTTCAGTTACTTTTCAGTTACAAAGTTCACAATGATTCTGCAGGTAGCACGGTGGGTTTAAAACATTAGGAAACATATCGGGGACTCCGACTGGTTTTATGGACATACTTTAATGAAAGGAATTTTATCACATCATGCTAACATCAGCAGCTAACCTCAAGGCCTAGCTTTAGTCCCTTAGCATGTAGCATGGTTCTTACCAGAGTTCTCACAGAGGCTTAACACGGTGAAACCGGCTCCTCTGTCTCTCTCTCAGGCAGATTCACACTGCTTTCCCTTAATAAACAGAAGATTTATCAGGATACTGCCCGAGGATTAACAGTTAATATACGTGTTGTGTTTTTCTTTTAGTTTTTTTTTTATCGTGTTGGATACCCCAATTCGTCAGCAGTTTATGTGCGTGTGCTCGGATTAGTAGCTCGGCTCTGTGTAAGATGGCGTTTGGCACAGACTGAGATCAAGATCAATTCAGATTGAGGTCACGTTCAATGGTCATGACACTGAGCAAGGGGCTGATGCGTCACCCTGTGGTGGGTCTAATGCTGCGTTCCAGTACTGGAATGCTGGTCGAAGTGGAATCTCCCACACTCGAACTCGGGGGAGCTCAACCTACCCCGACCTGACAATGATAAGTCGGAGAACAATGGCGGAGCGCGATCATCCATGTTTTCTGTTTATGTTCGACTTCAATTTTCTGGAAAGCTTTCAAGTCGGAGCTCGTAAACTCCATATAGGATAAGTCCCATGTCCCAGTGTTTAGGAATGCAGCATAAGGTACTGCATGCAAATCACATGAATTGGTTTAGTAACCATGTTATTATACTATTCGTATGTAATGCTTGTTGTAACAATCTCTAAATTTCAATTATATTAATTGCAGGCATTGTCACTTGCTCAGCAATTGGAGGCAAACGCCCACAAAGGACTTTTTCCAGGCATTGATGCTGTTTCTGTTGGCCATGTAACTGCTACCACTGTTACCACCGCTACTGCATTAGCAACCTCAACTGCAACGACCACTGGTATGAGCACAGGTGTCTGTGTGTGTCCTTTTCAAATGGTCACTTTTTTGTTTTACAGGCTATAATGATAATGTATAAATATATTTTTCCAGCGTGATTTACACCCTTTGCCTTAAAACACTCAACACAAGAGAAATTTTTATTTTTTTAAAATTTCTGAAAATTAATTTAAAAAAATGAATAATAAATGAAAAACTAGAATAACTATTATAAACATTATATAGAAGATATAACCTTCCAGATCACACACCAAGTTAATTGGCCTCCACCTGACATCAACTTTGCTGTTTCTGATTTTACTTCAGAATAAAACCAGCTGTTCCTTGAGGATTCCACTCCTAGTAGTGCACACTAACACTATGGTTGGAAAGATGCTTTTCAAAAGATCTCCAGGAGAGAAGTTATGGATAGGCACAAGTTAGGAGACGGATATAAAAATATTTCAAAGGCTTTAACTATCCCTCTGAGTACCGTTTAGAGCACTGGTTCTCAAACTGTGGTACCACTGGTGGTACTCAAACTCTCTCTCTACTTTAACTTTTAAGATCTGCAAAATGTAATTTAAATTAAGTTTAGCATTTCCTGTATATATTCACATTTAAGGCCCACAGCTGGGTGAATCAAACACTATTTGTCACTGAATGGTTGGTTGTTTTTTTGTTTGATTTTCGTCCCATGATTTTCTTGAAAATAACAGGACAGTAAGTGGGGCTCTGACACAAAGAAAGATATTTTTTCTTTGTGTCATATTGATATTTGTTTCAATATCAGCCTGTTATTTAGTCATGGTCATGAATTACAAACTAAACTGTGATGGCAAGATAGTAAACAGAGGTAAAAGGATTGGTTTGGAAACCCTGACATGTCATGTAAAAAGTTCGAGAACCACCATCCAGACCTTGCCTAGATTGAGCCACCCCTCCAAACTGGATGGCCGAGCCAGGAAAAGATTGATCAGGGAAGCTGCCAAGAGGCCCATGGTGAAGGAGTTACAAGTCTTAATGGCAGATATTAGTCGATCTGTGCATGTGACAACAACTTCACAATTTCTACATGTATGGCAGGGTGGCAAGAAAGAAGCCTTTTCTGAAAAAAATGTCACACTGAGTCTGTTAAAAAACATTGAAGATTCTGATGCCATGTGGCAAAACGTAATGAGATAGAAATGGGTTTTGGGCTGAACTCTTAAATGCTATGTTTGGCAGAATGTCCTAGAGTGGCCCAGTCAGAGCCCTGACCTGAATCCTACAGAACATCTGTGGATGGACTTAAAGAGTGCAGTCCATCGCCGCTCACCACAGAAATTGACTGAAGTTGAACAGTCCTGCAGGAACAAGGACATGTGGAAATATTTACCAGTCTAGGTGCACAAAGCTAGTAGAAACATATCCAAATAGACTGTGGAGGCACCTTTTGCTTTATTACAGCCATCAAAGTATAGCATCTGAGGACTGATCACTTTTCCAACCCTGCTATTCTAGTTTTTCATTACTTTTCAAAAAAATCCACTGGAATGTTGTAAGGCAAAATGTGTAAATCACGCTGGAAAAATATATTTTTTTAATGTATTATCATTTTAATGTTCATGCACAAATTGGAAAATACACAATGGTGTGAATATTGTCAGCAAAGCTGACTTGCTAGAGCTTAAAACTCTTGAGATCAAAAGGTGACTGCATCTACAGGGACTTAAGTAGGGAAGGCTAGTGAGAGTTAGGCCTGGGACCACTTATTGCTTCATCAATCATTCAGTGATACTGGTAACTAAACTGGTATTTTTCTTAATGCACAATAACTTCTAGAGTTGTCTATAGTAGTTGTTAATAATCTTATGTTTTATAAACAACAGTTCCTGATACATCCACCTACCAGTATGATGAGTCCTCTGGCTACTATTATGATCCTCAATCTGGCCTCTACTATGACCCAAACACTCAAGTAAGTAGTGCATGGCCACCATGTGTTAGTCACTTGTTTTACTTCATTGTTGCTAGGAGTCACAGGAGTTCATATTGTTTTTGGTTATGTAAAATGAGTTCATTCTCTTTTCAGTATTACTACAACTCTCAGACCCAGCAGTACCTTTACTGGGACAGTGAGAAGCAGACATACGTACCTGCATCAGCCGACACAAATGCTGCACTAAATGATAACGGCGCAGCAGGCAACAAAGAACCTAAAGAGGGCAAGGAGAAAAAGGAAAAGCCCAAAAGCAAGACTGCTCAGCAGGTATTGTGATATGGATTCTTCCTCAGCACATATTGCTTTTTACGGCCGGGCTACACATGTCGAGTCAGCACCATGTGTGCATCGTTGAATCTGTTGCTTTTTATTTCGACATCCATGTTATAATGTTGGATCACTCGTACAGCCCGCCTGAGCAGCGCAACTCAGGCCCAGTCTTGGTTGTTAACCGTATGTTCAAATCTGTTTGATTCTTTCAGATTGCTAAAGACATGGAACGGTGGGCTAAAAGTCTCAACAAACACAAAGATAACTTCAGGAGTAGCTTTCAGCCTATTAGTCAAGAAGAGAGAAAGGAGGCAGCAGCTGCTGATGCTGGCTTCATACTGTTTGAAAAGAAGGTAATCCAGTAGGATTCTATGTCTGACAATGTTTTGAGAGTGCATGCATAAGATTTAGACTTCTATATCCTAATTCGATTGACTTTATGTTTGTTTTTGTTTTTTTGTTTTTTCAGCAGGCAGGCAGTCTAGACAGATTTATGCCAGAGGTGCCGAGGGTCCTTGAGGAGGAGCCACCCACCAGCTCATTCAATACTTCCAAGGTGAGTGTTTACTCTTTTCCTTTTCATTTGCACTGTTAACGTATCCACTCAGTTATACATGTTACATTTATGTGAATAGCATTTACACCTGCATGTGTTCTTCATGGTGCGTTTAGTGTGGCCTTGTGGCAGCCTACACTGGAGACAGTGACCCTGAGGAGGGGTTAGCAGAGTCTGATGGTGGTGAAGGAGGCCAGAACAAGCTGACAGACTGGACAAAGTTGGCCTGCTTGCTGTGTAGGAGACAGTTTCCAAACAAAGAGAGTCTAATTCGACATCAGCAGCTCTCTGACCTCCACAAGGTAACATCACACATATTATATTCAAGACAAAAAAGTTAAAGTCCAAAGTATCAGTCAAGAAAAGATTATCAATTCATTGAGGTATTCATCTCATCTTTCCTAGAAAAATATGGAGGTTCTCCAAAGATCAAAAATGACCGAAGCAGAGCTTGAGGAGTTGGAGAGAAAAGAAACTGAGGTTCGTCTGAATAAAGTATCACCCAGCTGCTAGTGAGTCATATTGTTCCTCTATGTAATTTTCAATTTCAATATGTTTCTATCCTGCTGGTGAATAGCTGAAATATAGAGATCGTGCAGCTGAGAGGAGAGAAAAATATGGTATCCCTGAACCCCCAGCACCTAAAAAGAAGAAGTTCAGCCAACCAACACCAGTCATGTAAGCAACTTTGTGTTTTTAAATTACTGATTTGAGCAAAATACTATTTGCTAGTTCCTGTAAAGCTCAAGTTATTTTGCCTGCTTTTAGTATTGTTTAAATCATTAAAACATCACTTTTTTTTCCTATGCAGAAACTATGAACAGCCCACTAAAGATGGCCTTAACAGTGACAATATTGGGAACAAAATGCTGCAGGCCATGGGATGGAAGGAGGGTAAAGGTCTCGGTCGCAACCAGCAAGGCATCACTGCACCAATTGAGGTATTTATTCACGCCGATTACCTGGTGGTGTCAGAGTGTTTGCAATACCCATCAGCATCAATACCTGCATGCATCTCTAAAAGGTACATACGTTTGTTTTTTCCTCCTCAGGCACAGTTGAGAACAAAGGGTGCTGGACTTGGAACTAAAGGCACCAACTACACCCTCTCTGCTTCAGATACTTACAAAGATGCAGTCCGCAAAGCCATGTTTGCGCGCTTCACTGAATTGGATGAGTCTTAAGCTAAACTGTTTAAATGTATTTGCTTGCATATGATTTGCTGCTTTTCTTCCGCATTAACAAATGATGAGTGAATTGGCATGGAAGCAAAAGAGAGGTTCTCCTATATGGTTTCTCTCCATGTGTGATGAGTTTGCCTTTTGTCAATATGTTGAAACCAGTTAATAGGAAAAGAAAATCTCTAATGGAGTTTTTTTTTTTTAATTTTAAAATGGCTAGGAAAATAATTTATAAATTGTACATAGGCAAAGTCAATTTACTTCCCTTGTTTACATATTTCTTCTACGTTAATGCCATTTTTTTCCTTGTATTAGCACATTCAAAACATTGTACAGTTTATACAATGATCTTTTCAGTTTGTACAGAAAATAAATGACATCAGTGATTAATGATGGTCTTTATCATGTTTTATTACCAAGCAGAAATGTTTTTAATAAATTCTGAAAATATTACTTATTGAGGCTGTCTGGTATAAAATGGACCAGAAGCTGTATAATCTATCTATTATTCTAATTAACATTAAGTAATAAAAAAAAGCAAAAGTCGGGAAATCAAATGGACGCCATCACTATGCACAGAACTTTAAGTACTGCCATGTCCTGCATTTTAAATAACATATCCCTGATGAAACTTGCAACTGGACAAAACACCTGATGGAATATTAAGTTGGTTGGGGCTTTATGATATAGGACTGGTATCATTTTTCAAAATGAGAAAGCAAAGTTTATCAATGTTAGATTCCTTGAAGTAATACTAATACTATTTTAAATTAAATGCCTGTTAAGGCACTGTCACTGAATGAGGTGACACAATGGTGATTGAGCCTTTGGCCCACTGATGAAAGCCCTGGCAGAGAGGGGAGGCAGAGCTAATGCAACAGACTTGTTTTGACTTGACCTCACACTGTTTGACTCTCTAGGATGCTAAACCCAAAAACACATGCATGCTCACTGCCATAGAAGCCACCAAATAGAATGAAACGGGAGATCTGTAATATATTATATTTATAGATTAAGTTACTGTGTGCCACCTCGGGTTTTTCAGTGTCCCCATCTTGACACCCCAATGAAGAAAAATCTGGGTGCGCCACTGCCCCTTTGACGACTATTAGTAATTGAAGAAAAAATCTATTTGTGTTGCTCCCATCCAGTGTTCTGTTGAAAGAGATCATTATCCTGTGAGTTCAAGGTATTTGTGTATTTGTTTAACAGACGGTCACAAGGAGAAAATAAAGCATCCTGTAAACGGAGACTAAAAAGGCTGCTATTTACTGGATACTGCATATACTTTCTATTTTCAAACTAATCCATAATGGATGCATTCACCTGGGTCTGTAAAGTATATGGCAAAGGATATTGTTCATCCACACAAAGAGGTGGTCCGTCTGCAGATCCTGGTAGTCCTTGTACAAACAAAGTGTGTTACACAATAGAACATTATACAATATATCCCCTGGGTTGCTTCTTTGTCCTCACGGTGCCTCCATCCTTTCATATTTCCATCTCTCGGAGAGAAATGTTCTTAACCTTACATCATCCTTCTCTGTTACATAAATATATTGAAGAAATACAGCCCAACTCCTGTGATTTGAGGTGGAAACCCTGCTGTTATATTCCCCTCCTGCTCTCAGAAAAATCACAGAAATCCAACATTCATCTGCAGCTTGAGGAAGATGAGCCAGATCCCTCTCTCTAAGAATGGCTTTATGTAATTCTGCTCATTTGCTAAAGCAATGCAAGAGGTGTGTAGAGTGCTGTAGTGTGTGAGCAAGCAGGGGGCAGGAGTTATGAACGACTGAATCCACTAAATGTAATATATGTTATAATGTACAGTATGTTATCCAAGTAATGTTATTCCAATACCACCAGGGATCTCCAGACAGCTCTTAAACCAGAGTGGGATTACATGTCCTCATTTTGTTCTGTGAATCTGCTCTCTGTAAACTGTGCTGCCAAACGCCACACCTAAAAACCCTGCTGTGCAACGGAAAAAAACAGTTAGTATATTCTAAAGCATGTATGTGGCGCTGCGCTGTCTGTTCCTCTCATGAATTACCATTACATTCAAGATGGGTTTTTTTCTGAAATAACCACATATTGTAGAAAAAGATCTTTAAACAACACTGAAAAACTCTTCTAACCACATGGGTGAAAACATTAACATATGTCCATGGCCTTTTTGTACATGCAAGAAAAAGAAGTCAAGAGACGAGGACACTCAGTGTCAGGTGACTTCTGTTCTAGCATGAATGTATGACTGAAATTGTTTAGTGTGAGTGCAGGCAAGCCTGTGGGGTCATCAGGTGTGCACCCTAATAAGTGCCGGGAGTTGGAGCTACTGCACCAAGAATTGGGTGGTATCCTAAAGGTTAGAGAAGCGCGCTTATGACCGGAGGGTTGCCAGTGCAGTTCCCAGGACCGGCAGGATAAATCTGGGTGGGAAATTGAAAAGCAGAACTTGCTATTGGTATTCTGACATATATTTTCCTTCCAATATCAAGCCATCAGCTTTGTCTCTCTGTCCATTAGATAAAGAGTCTATCTTCCTGAAAGGAAGTGAAACTGTAACAACACACATTAAGCTTCTCCGGAACTCTGCTGATGGAGGATTAAAATAATGGAAACTGAAACATTAGTATCCTTAAATTTCATTAAGCCAACATGCCCTCTAGAGGCCGCTATAAGGGCCATTTATCTGCTTTATGCTGCAGTGATAATACATTGTAGATGTGTCCATTTTATGATCAATGATTTCAGTGAGTTTATGTACTGATCTAGTCTGCGTCTTGCTTAACACAGAGAGGTGAGGTTGAGGTCATCATTTTGCTTCTGGCAGACATTAGGCCTACCGTGTAATAAATGAATGTATTCATTTATTTTAATTTCATATTTGCACAGCAAGCTGAACTGCAATATTCTATTTGATATTCTTCATCTTTTTTTCAGCGTTTTGTTTACATTTTTACCAGTGGTCATTCAATTAAATTAAATTAAACTTTATTTATAGTGCCAAATCCTAACAAAGGTTATCTCAAGACACTTTAAGTATAGAGTAGGTCTAGACCACACTCTGACTTATTTATGATTTACAGATACCCGACAATTCCCCCGTGAGCAGCAGCAAGTCTCACTATCTTTAATAAGAATTATTATTATTATTGTGGTTATTATATATTACTAGTATTAACCCAGCAATTTTCTGCACACGGTGGCGACGAAAACTTTCCCTTTAACAGGCAGGAACATCTAACAGAGCCAGCTGGAAATGGCCATGGTCTTGATTGGTTGGGGAGGAAGAAAAAGAAGGAGAAAGAGAGAAAGAGACAGACAGAGACAAAGACAGAAAGGCAACTAGACATAATGACAGACAGATGGACAGACAACCCTAGAGATGCATGTTTTGTATTTCAGTGGGGGGTTTGTTACTAAGTTTGTATATTTATTACATGTTATTGTGCTATTTATGTTTTGATGAACTTAAGTGACAGTTTTGACACTGCAGGACCATATGATTCTATTCTGATATCTACATGGACAATAACTGGTTACATTTCAGCTGTATTATCTCCAACTTGTGTGAACTTACACCTGCACCGTGACATAACCATCTCCATCACTTGTTGCTCAAAAACACAGACATGGACTTTGGTTCAGCTTGCTGTGCAAATATGCAATTAAAATAAATGAGTACATTCATGTATTACACGGTAGGCCTATTTGTCTCCCAGAAGCACAATGATGACCTCAACCTCACCTCTCTGTGTTAAGTGCCCAGCTTCTGCTCTTTCATAAGTGAGCAGGAGGAAGCTCTCCACATTCCACAGACTCTTTAACTGGTGCCAAATCTCAGGCTGCACCTTGCTGGGAGCTGCGTGGTCGGATAGGTAACACTACAGACATAGAAGCGGAAATACGCGTTTGTGCTTCGCGTTTGTTCTGGCAGTTGTGTATTCAACATGTTTCTGTCTGTTTTAATGCCAGTTAAGAGACAAACGTGTGACCCACCCCCTCTCCAAAATGATCTATTTGATTGACGCACCATATTCAACACATAACCAGGTGTATAGAGGCATTTATGCGCAATTCATTCGAAAGGACTAGAGTAACCAGTATGTCATTTACCTTGTAACTCACTCCCCTACAACAACGAAAGCAAGTGGTGAAATACAGAGAAAGGGAGCACTGAGCGCAGCTACAGGAGGGGGGTTGCAAAGGAGGCGGACCTAAATGCGACCCCCACAGTTGAGCTTCAGAGGGGTTTCACAATGCCGACCATTTCTCAGAGCGCGATTTGTGCTTGTGGCTGCTGACTTAAAGAGCGACGGTCCAAATGTGCGTAAATACGCGAGAAAATAAATACGTGCACCTTCACTGAGAAAACGAAAGAAAAAAAAAACAAGCAAAGGAGAAAGAGATTCTGAGCATCACATTCATTCCCACACACCGAAGGAACTAATTTGGAGGCTTCGTGGTAAGAAAAAACCTTTGGTAAGACTGAACACATCAGCTTCTTTAAACAGAGATGATGCCGCTGTGTTTGACATGTTTGCATTTAAGCGATTTCATTGAAAGGTTGCGGCGCGGGAAGTAGGCAATAGTATTTGAAAAACTCGGATGTAATTTTTCCAAATTGCACAGGGACGTGGTAGGGATTGGGGGAATTAAAACACATAGCCTATTGTGAATATTCCCTATACAGTATGTGATCCCATGGCACACAGTAGTTTCGTGGGACATATGGCTTTGCTTCCTATCGGAGGGTGATCAATAAAGAAATAATAGTATTGGTCCTCCTGCGATGAGCGCCCAGTCCAGATGTCAGGACCATGTGCCTCAAGGAGTCAGTGACAGACTGTCCGTCTATTGTCTGTGTTGTATTTTGAATCATTCTCCTAATACATGCTGGATCAGCCTGGCGTTAAGGTCGCTTTGCAACAGGTAAAACAATAGCTGGATTGATGGCACAGCCTACGTGACCAATGCATGAGCAGAAAATACTTTTTGTTTGGTCAAAGTATTGCGTAAAAATGTTGATAGTGTCTGTTGAAATGTGCATTTTTTTTTAACAAGCAGCTGAATCAAACCTATTGATGTGTCAGCTTGGTAGCCTACCTTGTCCTCGTGTCATTTTAAAAGATAAAATAAAAATCAATATCCTGTGGTTTCCTCAGCCTAGAACTTGTGTGTGTGGTGTCACAAGCCACATGGCATCGAGTAAACTCAAAGAAAATCCTTTTCTCCTCCTACCACCAAAACCACATCCGACCCAAAGAAATTGACCAGTTTGTTCTTGTAGCTCACAGTCTGCGTCAAAGCACAAGTATACACAGCTTTAACAACATGTAACGTTAACAGCCCTTTAAAGCACTTCGCCTTTGTTATTGCAGCCTAAATATACCCATGTGGAGGAAGAGCGCCCTGTGTGGGAAGGTAATGCTTCTCATTATCACTATTTCCTGGCCGAGCCAATCAAATGCGATATCGTGTTATAATAATTATGCCCCTGGCAATGGTGCCAGAGAAGAAATGTATGATTACCTTCCACAGACTTCTTGAGAGACACGTCTTTGGAACTGTGTTCATATAATGAAATTGTGCAGTAATGCCGTTTCTTATTCTCATGTTCAGCACAAGAGTCATTTTTCAAGCAAAAATGACAAACATAGAGCCAACTGTTCAACGGTAAGGGTTTTTTTTGTGTGTGATGTTAAACTGTAAATATTTGGGTTTTGGACTCTTGGTTCAGACAAAATATTAATATTATAGAGATTTTATCAACAGAAACATTAGTCTTTCTTTCTTTCAAATCTTCATTTTGAACATGTAACACAAGAAGCCATGTTTAGGTTTCCATTCTACATTTTTTTCATGGGTATCCATCAATCTATAGATAATTAAAATGACTATTGCAAATATATTTTTATTTTATTTATTAGTACAGTTTATATCTTTCGACCCAGCTCCATCGTTAATGAAGCATTTACAGTGAACTTGCCCTTTAAAGTCTGTGCTATTGCTCCACTGCTAAATATTTAACTTTTACTCCAGTTCAAGTATGATAATTAGAATAATGATAATAATATATAGTAATATAATATTATAATAATACTTAAAGTTTAGATATTTATAATGTTGTCTAACTCTCAGACTTTTGAGGAGGAAGAGGCCTCCGTATCTTTTGGGCCCAGCATCGTGTGTCTGAAGGTTGGAAAAGTGTACAGATGTAGTTGCTAGTTGCCAGTTGCTTGAATGCAGATGTTGAGTGGTCATCATTAAAAAAAAAACTGTACAAGTAGTGCATGTTGAAAAATTCCCAAGTGTGAGGAACTTAGAGTAGAAAAAGATTTTTAAATACCAACCGTATTAACAGATTCTGTGACAGACTGTCCAGAGAACTTCTGTCTGTGTATTCAAGGTGGTGAGAGGGTATGTTTTTGACTTTGGCCCCCTATCTAAACAGCAACACCCTATATGGGTTTTCATGCTGGGTTCATCACAGTGGAGAATGAGCAGATAAGCCTGCCTGCGGTCAGTGACCCAAGCATGTGCAGTGATCAAAGCGGTGGAGAGTTTGAGGAGGAGCTGGACAGGTGTGCGGCGTGTGGAGGCACGATGTGTTATCCATGTTGGAAGCAGCTAGCTATGCTCCTCTGTCACACGACAGAGACCTGAGTATATCTGCATTTGACAGGCCCAAGTGTTAAGTGCCAGACACACCAGAGGTTATTATTATTCGTGACCCATGGCAAATCATGGAGCTCATAAGCTGTGGGGCTGAACTTGACCATACCATGTGCTGTTGTCTATTTATATTTAAGTCATTGGAAAGTCCTTTATTGATGTTGTGTATTCAAATGGATAAAATGCATTTATTTATTTAATGAATTAAATGCCCTTTAATCTTAAAGCTGTTTTTTATGGCAATTGTCCAAACAAGGGTACAGTCCACAGTTCCCAACAGCTTACGTTTTGTTCTTCAACAAGAAAGTACAAACTACACAGCTATACAACAATACAACATATATAAGACATCCACAACCATATTGTTACTCACCTTAAATATTTAAACCAGAAATAACTGTTGTTGTTTTTTTGGTGTCCACCTCACGTACATGTCCAGTATCCAATATATACTCTCCTTGTAGCTTGGTTTTGGTCTACACCTACTGCTGAAGGAAATATCTGGCTCTTTATCTGCTAAATGCTCTATATGTTCACTAGTTAGTTGCTAACTTTGTCTCCTGAGCAGATAGCATATGTTTAACAGAGCTTATTCTCTGAAAACAACTGCTTGCTGCAGCTGAAAGACAAAGCAACATATCAAATGAGATTATTTTCCATATCATTATCTGAACACTGCAGAAATTAGGGTATACAGTATAAATTAATAGTCTGGTCTACAAGGCTGGCTTTACAGTAGAAGCAAACTGGTTCACACTTGACCACCATCAACATCTCATGTGATGTGTTTCTTCTGTCATGTGTTGTATGCTACAGAGGCTCACTTACAACAAATAGAAATACATATGCTGACAAAAACATGTCAGTCTTGAAGATGTTTTGGATTTATTTTACAATATACAGTATGTTGTTGTGCAATTATTAGCAATAGTAACATAGCATTATTAAAACATATATATAAGGCATTTATGATTGTGTTGACACATTAAGACGGACCTACGCTCAAGTGTAAGAGCAGCCTGAAATGCCTACCTGGAGTATAATTACCCTGAACCTCCTGCTGATCTGTTGGTTACCAAGCTATTTCTAGGAAAAAGTGCCATGCAGTTTGTCAACATGTACTCATTATTATGTAACTGACCAGCGGCATATTTTAGTAAACAAATACTGATTCAAATGAAGCTTCTTTTTCATACTCAAGTTTACCATTACACTCAGTTTACTGTTGAATGAAAAGACCAAACTATTTGAATAGTTGTTTCACTGAAACATTTGATCTCAGCTGCTCCTTAGATGCTTCTTACTTTTGGTTACTTTTATGCATGCTGTTTGGTAGTAAAGAAAAATGTTGTTGTTAT
Organism: Echiichthys vipera; assembly: GCF_963691815.1. Lineage (NCBI taxonomy): Eukaryota > Metazoa > Chordata > Actinopteri > Perciformes > Trachinidae > Echiichthys > Echiichthys vipera. The sequence goes on along the minus strand of NC_139825.1, from coordinate 24,203,667 downwards.
TGTTTTTTACATTACATTCTTATTTATGGCCATTGTTTCCGTCAATCATAACATTTCATCTGTCATCCACATTGTATAAACTGCAGACACCAACGTGTAATGGCAGGTATGGCTCAAAGCAACCTGAGTAATTTCCCATTGCATAGCAGGCCTACTTCCTTTCTTCTTTATTTTTATGTTCAGAGGTTGGACAAAATACCTAGAACACCTTTGCAGTTCAGTGTCAAAAAAATTAACATCACAAGGTTTGCAAAGGCAGGATTTATTGTGGGATCACTGAATAAGATTGCACTACATTTTACAGGTGTCCCTGTGCTTGTGGCTACCCCCCTGTATTACAACCATGATGTATCGTCACCATCACCCTCATTATTTGTATCTGTAGCACTCATGGTTTCCTGATCTTAAACTAATAGCCCCAAAGGATCTGCACCAATGTCTAACTTGATGAAATCACACAAATCTGGACCTCCCACGGCTGAAGCCACCTCTGCATCTCAGCTCTCCACAGGCTAATTTAGATTCTGAGTCATGACTTTCTAAAATGCGTTTTTACACATTAGTCACTCCTTAAATAAAAGAATATAAGAAGGATGCATGTTACCTGGATTAACATAGCACAGGAGGATTGTCAGGTCTGTTTGATGTCGCTCTGCAAGTAATCGTATAAATGACAGAGCTTGATATTCTCAGCTAAACTTTTCAACATAGCTTGTGTTGGCCGCTTGTAAAAACAGAGTATTAGATAATGTCTTACCGCCCCGTTTACACTCTGGTAGTGCTGCTTCCTTTATGATCCCTTTAAAGATTCCTGTAAAATATGATGGATACATTGGTTTTTGATAAATGCTTGTGTTCTGTCATGCGTTGATTCTGCTTTAATATCCAAGCATAGGCAGTGACGCAGAAGGCTGTCTTTGTTAGTGCGAATATCAATTGTTGTGTATATTATTTGAAAAATTGTATTTAATATACTTTAATCATGCTCGTTATTTAAAAAAAAAAGAAATTCATTAATTTTAAGGCTTAGTCAGTTCAATTTAAGTGTTTTTGAAGTTGTGCTTTGTTAACCATGGAGTGTGAAGGGCCCCCTATTAAGTTTTTGCATTGTTTGAATTTTTGGTGATTGCTGATTGCTAGTCAGAAAGACTGAAACTAACTAACTGACTACTTTTTGAGATAGTATCAATGCTTTTGCAGTTTATTTTCTAAGGTATAGTCTATGTATTGAAATGCGAGTTTAGGTGTTATTTTGTGAATTTGTATGTCTATCTTCCTGTCAGAATTATTTTGAATTTTATTTTGAATAAGGATAATTGTATGACAAGTACTACGTTACTGATGTTTGTTTGAATACATATAATAAGAAAGAGGACATATAAAGAAAAATAAATTAAATGAAATCTACTAGCAGCAGAAAACAAATCAGTTCCCCAGAACTGAAAGGGTTTGTATTCCTTGAGAAATAATAATAAAAACAATCCCCGTAACCCGCTTTGGCACAGTTAGAATATGTGATCAGGTGCTGGCTGATATCGCAGGACATGAGCATGTGTTCCTCTGTCCCCAGCAGGCACGTGGCTGAGATGAGTGGTGCTGCCAGGCGCTGTTGGCTGAACCTCGTGCCTGTTGATACACCACCACATGGGCATCTCCTCATCTACATGTGCTTGCCCACTGCCCCCCACTTGTCCACCCTGTTTTATGTCCAACTGATCTGAGAAGAATTAGGAAATAACTGTGGATTTTAAAGTGTATAATGTTTCATAATTAGCCATTATTTCACATTAACATTGAACGAAATGGAAAAAACAACAACTGACAGCTAGTAATTATTCACCCTCCCGACTGTTCTAACATTTCAAATGTCACCTAATTTCAGTAACTCAGAAATGTCGCTCTCATGCTCTTCAGGTCTGATTTGTTACATAACACAACTCACTTTGGGCCGCAGAAGAGTGTAAGAGTGTAACGTGACCCTCCTGGTGCTCAGTAAGAGGACATGCTCTCTGCAGTTTCTTATATGGACAAGGATCAGTATCGCCAAATAAGAGGCTGTGTTATTCATATAGAAACAGCATGTTACTCACCGAAAAATAATTATCAAGAAGCTGATGCAGATGTTATTGAATAGAACATGTGAACTCCAGCAGGAGGAAACAAGACATGGAGGTCGATCAGAAGAGGCAGTATCAAGGGTTATTTTTTATCCATAACATTTTGCAGCTCTGCCCCCCCCCCCCCCCCCCCCCCCCCCCCGCACAGTACCAGTCATTATTGTTCTACTGGTGAAAAACAGTCATGCTTATGTGCATAATCAATTTATTCAGACATTGAGCATCATTCCAACTCCCAGTCTTCATCTGAAATATAAATATTTATACTATTGGATCAAGCTCATCTTTTGTTTTCTTTTTGATGTGTCCATAGTTCATATAAACAAATAAGATATCCTAAAGATGACAGCTTTGAAGATCTGCAAAGTAGTCATCTTGTTTCTGTACCTAGCACCGCAACAGTCCCTTAATACATCACATCTGTCGAGTCTCTATCTTGGATCGTCTTGGGTGACACGGTTAATAGCACACATATGGCTAAACGGTCCTGCCTGCCTTAGATAAAATTACCCAGCAGAAATAGAACCAGCGATGCGTCTGTTTACTGTACATACAGAGTTCCCGTTTTTTCAGTTGTGTTAGAGCTTTTAATGCTGTTTTTTTACTCTGATTTTACTTAAAATGACATGGTAGTCGGTCTCAGTTTACCTTGTTGGTTCTCGCATCTCAAATTTTACTGAGAAATGCAAAACATTGATGTGGCCTTGCAGGTCTTCATCACACTTCTTAAAATCCAAAACAACACCTGCTAGTGCTTTATTTTATTTTATGGCTGTATGATTTTCCCCAACAGCCTCCAATGGAAAATACTCTCTAGCTTATGCTAACAAATAATTGAACAGAGCATTCGCTCTATTTTACATGTAATGAGCAAAAAAAAAAAAAAAAAAAATATATATATATTTACAGGAAGCATTTTAAAATAATGCTTTTAGAATTGTGTTTGTGTGATCATACAGGAATGAAAAACAGCAACAGCATGAGAGTCCATAATGAGCATCCCGCTTTATTTACTGTAAATGACTGCAGGCTCATCTGCTGTTTTCTGGTTCTTCACACATAAGAACAATGATTGGATTCTCCTGGGGGCTGCAGCAAGTACATTATTTTGTCATTTACAGGGGTAAGAGTAGAACAATTTCTTGATGTGATGCTAAAATCAGCTGGTTTATCGTTGATGATGCAAGACACAAAAGAGTGTAATGAGCTTTATTTCAAAATGACATACACGTCTTTTTTTCCCTCAGATTCTCTGGAAATAGCAAAGTCTGGTATTGCAACAGAAAGTATTGGCATCAAGGGCTGTTACTTTTGTGGCTACATTACGGGACATGTTAACTTTGGGCAAATAAAATGACCCACTAGACAAGCCAATGGAAGTTCTCCCTGAGGTTAGATATTTGTTTTTTTAATGTTTAAAGAGCCCATATTATGTGCTCATTTTTAGATCTATGCTTCTATTTTGGGTTTCTACTAAACATGTTTACATGCTTTAATGTTAAAAAAGAAACACATTATTTTTCTCATACTGTCTGTCTGAATATACCTGTATTCACCCTCGCTTTGCTTTAGCGGCTGTCTCTTTAAGACCCCCTCCTGAAAAAGCCCAGTCTGCTCTTATGGTTCCGCATTTCTAACCTTTTACATCTTCACTTTTTGGATCTCTGCATCCTACGTTGCAGCTGGGGAATGACTGTAATGGCACTGCAGCGTCATTTCTTATAGTATAGTTGTGAAATCACAATTGTCCTGGCGGCTTGTTTAAAGGCCCAATTTCTGAATACGGGCTGTGAGCACCTCAACCTGCTTTATAATAAAACAAAGACATGGCAATCTCACAAATCTTACAATATGAGACCTTTAAATTAAATTTTTATCCAGATTACGTTTTTTTATATTCAGTCATTGATAGGCTTCTGTACCTGACTGTTGTGTTTAGTGTTGTTCAGCGTGACTTTTTAAAATGATCTTTTTGTAGCTGCAGTGGCATGGTATCAATGCCCCTCTTTAACTGTACAGTGTGAATGGCAGTAATGGTGATCTTCTGGCTGAGAGGACACTGTGAACACAATTGAGCTGCTGTACCTTTGTCACAGAGGAAGCAGATAACAAGAAACTATTGTCTCTCTGAGTTCACCCTGTGAAGTGGTGAAGAGGATTCATAGCGGGTCATTGGAGGCAAGTGATGAATGGTTCTTTATCAATAATAATATAATTGTATGTGAGTGATGTGAATGTTCCCACAGGAATCATTACTGTTTGCCAGGGATAAATCGTTTGACAAATTAACCTCCTTTCTCCTCACACCACCAGAAAACTCCACACTCATTAAGAAAAGATACTGTTGAAATGTATGATTATATCACTACAGTAATAACTGTTTTGCAAACTGTTTTCTCAGTAATCTGAGGCCTCTTGTTGTGAGTGATTTAGCTTTTTGTTTGATCACACTGCTTAAAATCGTCATAAAGACCATCATGTCATTTTGTGGGATCTCAACAGTAGTGCAGAGAATCCGCAGGCTTCTGACATTAACTACGCAAAGGACAAGAGCAAACAAAAGTGCAAAAAACTCTGACCTTTGACCATGTGGTCTGGACTTGTTTGCCTAGCTTAATACTGAGGTTCGGAAAAGCACAAAAAATTCCCATACTTTTGCAGCACTTTATCTCAGCCTGTGATCATTTACAGCTTTGTACTATTCATGCTGGTGTATGTATTGCAAAGGTTTCGGTGGATGAATCGAATGAGTGAGCGAATGAGGTCAGATCTCGAGTGTTGGAAGTCACTGTGTCAATAGTAGAACTGAGTCAGATGTTGTACGGACAAATATTGAATATATAAAGGACATCATGACTCTCATCATTGATCATAGAACTTACAGAAATGTCAGTACATTTACACAAGAGCTGTTGCTTGAGCTATACGAAGATAACACTACTCTTTGTAATTGAAAATGTATCGTAAATCATTAAAATTGAGCAAAAATATAATATTTTATAGGGTATTTTATCCTCACCACACCAATGTGAAAAGGCAGTTTTGGATCAAAAACTGTATTCATTAAATTCATGTTTTGTCAGGTCTGTCTGTCTGCAAGATGGTGAGCAAACAACTTTTAGAATGCTTGTACTCTGAAAGGAGTTTGTATCGATCAGGACCATGCTATGCAGGAAATGTCAAGGTTTTCGACAGATACACAGCGTATTTTGTGTATTTGCATTGCCTGAAAGGTTTGCGTCACGTATTGGTGTGAACATACCATTGAGATGGAACAAAAATATACAAAAAAAATCTCTGTTTGAGCTTTACCAGAACATTTTGTGTTTACATAGGACTCCGTGGACCATGGCAAGAAGCTTACAGAGAAAACGTCCTTTAAACATTGAATGTGTGCTGTATATTTTCACTGGTGTGTGCGGTTAGTTCACGGCACAAACAAACCCACTCACCTGTACCTTATGTGCTTCATAACTTCCCTTTGCCCTAGATATTCAAGATATCAAGCGACTATAAAGGATCATCTTCATCAAACACATACAAGCAAAAAAATAACCCTGTTACGACGTGAATGATGGAACCTTCTCAGTCAGAGATGAACATCTTATCCAACGGGAAAAGTCACGACCTTGGAGTTGATGTGGGTGTGCCGATAAAGACGTTGCCAGAAGAGGATCAGTGAGTATTCTCCCTTTATTTTAAATAAATGAATGGTTGCTTTGCCCTTTGTCACTGTTAATGGCATTTTAACACAGCATGCATGAAGCACTTTTTATACCTTTTACCTTTCTATATTAGTTATGTGAAAACAACATCCTGGATTATTTATTGAAACAACTGTCTTTTAAGTTAAGTAAAAAAAGAGACTTTTGGACTGTTTGATTTACGTGCATACCTTCATCCGTGTGATAATGGATGTGGTGCGACATGCAGTATGACTTGCTTCCTGCGTAATCTACCCTTCTTTTAAATGCATGTTCAACTTGTTTTTTGCTTGCCCCATCGGGTGGATCCTTATACAGAAATGGCACTCAAACAGTCAGGTATGTCTGTATTTGTATAATGTTACATGTTTGCAGCAGATATGTGCACATTTTTTGGAGGCAGATAGAGAAAACCGTCAGTTAATGGTCATCAATTTGCTCCCTAGATTCGATGATCCTGATGGAGGACATGAGAATGAGGAATTTTTACCCAGTGCAGATGGAAAGAAGCCTTTACGCTTCACAGATGTAAGTGTAAAATTCCATGAAACAACATAGTAATAATAACACTTTTTTTTTTATTGACGTTCATTGTATGCTCTTGTGCCCCCCCCCTCCAGTTTGAAGGAAAGACCTCTTTTGGCATGTCTGTCTTCAACCTGGGTAATGCTATTATGGGCAGTGGAATCCTGGGATTGGCCTACGCTATGGCCAACACTGGCATACTCCTTTTCTTGTGAGTAGATAAATGTTGTTTTTTTTAATAAATTTGTGACAAAATATGAGCTATAATCTACCCACTTCTCAAACACAGACAGGGTCACTGACGTTAATGGTTGCAGTGCTGAATTGTTTCTTAACACATCAGTATGTGTTTGTAGACCTGTACCTATAGCTTTACTACTCCACTGAAGGTTGGAGTCTGTTGAAAGGTTTAAAGCACATGAAAATGTGACAAAATAATAAATCAAACTTTTTTCCAAAAGCACTATCGAGTCTGGATACTCTTCCTGAGGGATTACAGTGGAGGAGTGGTGGTGTAATTAAAGGCCATGCTGATGCTGGTTACTTACAGGAGTAACATCCTGTAACATATCATGTGCCATGATGCCCTTATACCAATTTTGTCAAGCTCCTTTCCCCACGCTGGTTGCCATACAGACCCCAGAAAGGCCACAACCCAAAATAACCAAACCAGACATCTGTATTCCTCTTTTATCTCATTCTGCCCCTTGCAGAATGCTGCTCCCAGACTGTGACCCTGGTTACCTTTACCATGTGGTCTGTGTTTGTGTAGCTGCGGAGACCAAGTAGCAGGACTGGAATAGAGAGAGGCCTGTGCAACACACATTTACGTTACAATTACATGAGTTTGCAAAGACACCCAAGACAACCAACCTGAAGGTTAACAGTCTGTCATTTAATGACAACTTGTGTCAAACACAACATACAATAAACAGCACTTGCATTTTTGAGTTAAACAAAAAGTAATTGGTAAACTGCTTGTATCTAAGGTCAACACAGTGGATATTTTATACCTGCTATAAGATGCAGAAAAACATAGATATATGCTAGTGATAGAAAAGCTGTAGGTGTGAATGAGTCATCAGGTGTAGGTAAAAAAGGACATGCTTATCCAGTATGATAAACAACAGGACATCCGGATGTAGTTCGTTATTGTTATTGATTATTATTGAGATAGACAACATGAGTTCTTCATATTTCTTATTTTCTGTTGCGTTGTCACCTGAGTTTATAAAATCAAGCATTATTAAATCAAGCATTAATATAAGCTTATAGTGCATTGATATTTTAAGAACATATAACAACAAGATATATTAAGAATATCTGTATAATATTATAAATATTATAATATTTTACCCTATAGCTACTTTTTTTATTACAACATGTGCATATGTCTTAGTTCAGACATATGGATGTACTAGATGTTTGGTCCTTGTTGCCTCAGTGGCACCTCTTTGGACCACCAACTTTCTTTTTCTCCCTCATTGTGGCTGTTGTGGAGATTATAGCCTGTAGTGTCAAGAGAACCCTTGATCCACCAGCAGAGTTACAAATAGACATTCTTCTTCCTCGTCAGCTTATTTACAGTGAGACACAGAAATAGAGCAGTCATGAAGGCGTCAGGATCCAGAGGAGGATATTTCATAATTTCCACAAAGCATCACACTGTGATGAAATATATGATATTTCCACTTGTTTGTTTGTGAGCTGAGGGAGGTTGGGCACTTTGCACGGCAGCTCCAAGGCAAGGCATCTTTATTTTATATAGCGCATTTCATACCAAGGCAACTCAATGTGCTTTACATAAAGACAAAACATATTTTTAAAACAGCATAAACACAAAAAAACAAAGTTAAAAGCAGGAGTAAAGAAGAATGAAAACAAGTAAAAGAAAAGAAAATAGATAAAGTTTGAAGTTATCAAAAAGAGCTCAGCTATAAGTACATGAAAAGAGACATGTTTTTAACCTGGATTTAAAAGTGCTCACAGTTGGGGCTGATTTCAGATCTGCTGGTAGTTTGTTCCAGTTGTGTGCAGCATCACAGCTCAATGCTGCTTCACCATAGTCTGAACTCTGTGCTCCACCATCTGACCTGAGTCTGTAGATCTCAGCTCTACTGGGTTTATACTCTACTAACATGTCATTCATGTATTCTGGACCGAATCCATTCAGAGATTTGTAAACCAGTAGCAGAACTTTAAATCTGTTCTGTAGCTGACTGGGAACCAATGTACGGTCTTAAGAACTGGGCTGATGTGATCTGATCTCTCCGTTCTGGTTAAAACTTGAGCTGCAGCTGTTTGATACTTTTTGGGGGAGTCCTGTCAGAAGACTGTTACAGTAGTCGAGTTTACTGGAGAGGAAAGCATGAATCAGCTTCTCCTGATCAGTTTGGGACATAAAACCCTTAATTCTGGATATGTTCTTAAGTTGACTGATTTGATATGGCTGTTGAAGGTCAGGTCTGAGTCTATCAGCATGCCAAGGTTTTGGACTTGGTCTTTAGTTTCTGAAAACAGTGAATCGAGGTGTTTACTGACAGTAACCCTCTTTAGTGCTGATAATGAATCTCAGAGTTCGTCCTTCATCCCTCTGCCTACAGACCGGTGGTAGATTCTCACCACAGGGTACAGAGTGGGCGAAAATGCCGGGAAAAAGTCTGAGAAAGATGATGGATTTGGGATCAACCTCTGACCCATCTGGAATGCTGATCTGAGAACCCTGTGCTGACATGACTCTGTAGGAGGACCACTGCAAAAGGGCTGTGGGAAATATTGTTTCCATTTGTAGGACTGTGGATTTCTATCAATGGAGAACATTTATATTCTATTATAAAAAGACTGAATATCTGCTTCAGCTGTTGGTAGTGTGAAACAATTATCCACACAATTAGCATTTTGAAGCAATAGGCAGCATCATGCGTTGGCAGGGCAGGGACATATAGTGGAAAATCAGCTACCTCTGCAGTCCAACTTTGTTCCCCCTCATTAATACATAATGTCAGATGAAGCAATACATTGTGTGCATACGTTAAGTCACATTGGCATCTGAGAACATGCACAATACATAATGACAGTATTGCAAATGGTTGATTGTAATGCATGCGGAAATAGATGGAAGATGAATACCAGGATTATAATCTTTGAGCGAATGCAAATTTTGTGTGATATTATAAAGATGACATATATAGAGGTATAATAATAAGGCATAATATAATATCATATAATATATTATAATATAATTGTGTCACAGGTTTCTTCTGACTGCAGTAGCAGCTTTGTCATCTTACTCCATTCATCTGCTGCTCAAATTGTCTGGTATTGTGGGTAAGCCCTGTTCATGTCTAAGCCTTTTGGGAAGAAATAGTGCAGCTGTATATTACAGTGTACAGTTTTGTTTATTATATGTAGACTTGAAAAGCCAACAATTTCTAATATACATCTGATACAGTTAAACTGTTTAAAGGACCAATTGTTTTCCAAAAGTAGAAGCTGTGACTTGAAATTAATGTAGAAATGGGAACAGATTAGAAGTTAAAAGGTTAATTTAGCCTGACTGTTTTAAACATTCAATATAGCAATATAGCTGAGCAGTAAATTTTCAAGTAACAGTTAAATTGTCGTTTACATGTAATAATGATTGATATTTGAATTATTTGGTTTCTAGTCTGGTTAACTTTTCTAATGATTTAGACTGATTATGAAGAGGAAAATTAATGAATGAGTTTATTTCATGACCATATGATAAATGGTCTTCACCCGCCCATCACAGATAACCTTTTTATTGTTATTTTTTTAGACATATTTTATTGTGTTGCTCTGAGACATCTCAGAAAACATAACTGAGTGACTATTGTTGTTCGTAATCTGTTTTCAGGAATTCGTGCTTATGAACAGCTGGGCTTCAGGGCCTTTGGCACTCCTGGAAAAATGGCTGCTGGTATAGCAATCACCCTGCAGAATATTGGAGGTAAGGAGCCAAAGTGACTAAATATTTCATGTGTCAACTGTGAACTTCCTAACAGAAAACAGGAATTATACTTAATTTATATCCCCCTCACCTAACCATACACACAACTAAATTCACTTAAACCACTAGTATTACTCTGGCTTTTGTTCTTGGCTGGAATATGAGGATGTATTATGAGGAAAGATCCGGCCTGTTGGTAAACAGCTGCGTTCCCGGTGCTGCTGGTTCCAACCACTCACTGAACAGCATATAAGGCTAGCTGTTCCTGCTCTGTGGATTCACATTAGACTGTCATTTATTCAACACCATGATTTAAGTTGGTTAAATTTGTGCTCAAATGTTAAATGCAAGGTTTTCATAGGTCCAATAACTACACATGGGTTGAGATTGATTATCACTGACTGGTGTTATGATTGGCGCACTGATGCCAATAACTCTTTTCCCAGTATATTATAGTAATATTTATATAGCTAACTGTTCAACCTTAGTCAGTAAGAATACTCTCTCTGTCTGAAATGACCTTTGATTGGCCAAAGTTTCCTGAAGCCTGAAAACAGAGCCAAGAGGAGGTGCAGAAGTCTAGTTTTCTCTCAGAACACATGAATTGCAACATGATGAAAGATTATTATGGATTTTTTTTTGCCCAACAACGCCGAAAATAAACTGCCTACCCCAAGTTTCATTTTCTCAATGAATCAACCAGTTGTTTGTAACATGTCACAATATAATAAAAAGCCAAAGCCAAAGAGGGTGTAATTAAATAGTTTGTTCTGACCAACTGTCCAGTCAGTTTGCTGTCACATAACAAAACAGAGAAAAACAGCTTTCTCACAATGTAGAAAGCTGGTAATGAATGAATGGTAATTTTGCTTGAAAAATTACTGAAATTATCTGAAACAGCTCTAGTACGTTTTTTCCCCCCTATGCAATACAATTCTTACCCTTACCCATCTAAATATACGCAAATCTGCCAGTAAAAGAATTATTTTAAATTGTAAAGTAACCTCCCCCAGGTTGCTAAAACACAGGTACATGACCTCTGTGTCCTCAGAAGTAGCTACTGCTCTGTAACTTACACAATATGTGACATGGCTTAGATAATGTCTGTTTGCTCTATATTCAGCGTATTTGCACACGAGCATGCTTGGCCACACATTTTCACCTGTCCTCTGTCTCCTCTTTCACAGCTATGTCCAGCTACCTGTACATTGTTAAATCTGAGTTACCACTGGTCATCCAAGCTTTCCTGAAGGCAGATCCCGAGTCTAAGTGAGTATTATCACTTAAGTACTTTCAACATCTCTGCTAGTGAAAATTATGTGACTCATGTCTGCTGTCCGAGGTGTGCAGGGTCAAGGGGCCTGGCAGACTATGTGGGCGACGAATATTTCAGTTTGCAACATTCATTGATTCAGTCAGTGGGGGGGTGTGATGAGAATGGCAGTCAGTAATTGGCTGAGCTGCGGCGGGGGAGGCTGGTTGGGCTCTATCTATCAGTTATGTCTACATACAACACAAACCCTCAGTGCTGTCAGCTTGTGGAGGCAAGTGGTGTTCACATTAGACAGAGTCCTGCCACAGATACAGACACTCTGCATAAGGTCATGGAGGACTCAAGTAGATTCCAGCTGCCTGTTCATATCTAAAAACAAACCCTGTGCTCAAAATGGATTGCAGCGACTGCAGCAGTCCCTCTACATCCAGACAATCCTCTTACATCCAGGGTTTGTACAAAGCTCAGAAAGTTTGGAAAATGCTTAATTTGAACCTTTTATGTTTTCAAGTTGAGGAATATAGTTGAATTTAAAAAAGAATACTTGAAAAATCTAGTGTTTCATCAACAATATCACACATGTATTATTATTTGAAATGTAAAAATACCCAGATATGATGATAAGGACTTTAAGAAATGCTTAAAAAGCTGTCAAACCCATACACCCAATGAATTACACAGCATAACCTCTTCACTATATGCATCAATGTATCTGGCCTGACGTGTATGTCTATTGTCAAACTGTTGTTGAGCTGAGTGTGTGCCATGCCCTTTAGACAAGTCTTGCATCCAAGCCTCCTGAAGGGCATGTCAGCTCATTACCCTTTATCATTGATTAATAATGGAGTGGAATAAACTAAAACTGTTACAGTGTATTCATTTCAGGGTCAGAGGCTTAGCTACAAACGTATGAAGTATTACGACTCTTGCTTTTTGTGTGTGTGTGTGTGTGTGTGTGTGTGTGTGTGTGTGTGTGTGTGTGTGTGTGTGTGTGTGTGTGTGTGTGTGTGTGTGTGTGTGTGTGTGTGTGTGTGTGTGTGTGTGTGTGTGTGAGAGAGAGAGAGAGAGAGAGAGAGACACACACACACACACACACACACACAAATGACAGCAGCAGGTGGTGTAACATGGGTGCCAAATACCGAGGTTGAGCATATGGACAGGTCAGCTTAGGGCCAGCTCTCGGCAACCATGACACACACTGTTCCACTCAGTGGCTCCTGCTGTTCAGATCCATGGCGTTAGGTGAACAGGGGGAAATGAGGAGTGGGTGGTGTGGCTGGGGGGTTTGCCCGGACACACAGGGAGAAGGTCAGATCTTTGGAAGCAGCGGGAATTTACTGATGTCACAAAAGTGAGAACTTGAGACTCAACTTGGACTTGAGGCCCAGCAGAGGTCCAGACTTAAGATGATTGATAGCATTTACTTTACCAATACCAATTTGCTTATTTTTTTTAGCATAATCAAATAACACAAAGGGATTGCCTATACAGCAGCTACATGTCATCTCACAATGTGAAAGCTGATCGTTTAAAATTACCTACTGGCCAATTGTCCGAAGAGGACATGACCTATGATTCACTTCTCCTGCTTTCAAGGGACTCCCATGCATGCGCATGCACACACGTGTCTGTGTGTGTGTGTGTGTGTGTGTGTGTGTGTCTGTGTGTGTGTGTGTGTCTGTGTGTCTGTGTGTCTGTGTGTCTGTGTGGTCTGGGGGTTGGTAGGACACAAATAAAAGGACAACCATGGCAATTATGTGCTGGAACAAGTTAAGTGGACATTGGTTATATATTTACTGACATCTTCAGTGCTGCGTTGTTTAGGCTCCATTATGTCTTCCTTTCCTGAAACAGTGAACAGTCACATAAATCATCAGAGTTATGTAACATTCTACTCTACACCAATCAGAGCAACATTAAGTAGACACGTTTTTTTCCCACAATCTCAAGGCCAACGATGTTCCCAGCAGGTTGCTGCTGTTGGTCTGGCAAAATGCAGCACATCAAGCATTTTGACCAGTACACTTTTAACAACTGTCTATTGCTCTCAATCTATGTGAAAGTAGTGCCAACACTTACCATCTAACTTGTGTTCCACATATTTTTGTCTCAGACTCTACGTACACTGCATCTCTGTGCCAATGTTTGAAATATTGAGCTCACCAAAGTAAACTATATTTTTCTCCAAACAGTCTGTGGTACTTGAACGGGAACTACCTGGTCATCATGGTCTCTGCCAGTATCATCCTGCCCCTGGCTTTAATGAAGCAGCTCGGTGAGTACAACTTGTACAGTTGGACCTGGTCTGTGTCCTAAATAAACTGAGATATTTCTATCTACCACAAAGAACTCCTTTCTGACCTGTTAGACCGTTGTCATCTGTTCACGCTGCAAGCAGGTGAACAGTTGTGGTTCTTTTCACCACAGGAACGTTTTCTGGAACTCACCTGCATGTCGACTGCTGGGGCCTAGTTTCTATGGAAGACAATTTCTGCCATGAAAAAAAAATAGAAAATCAGAATTATGAGATACAAAGGAAGGGGTTTGGAGGTTCTGGGTTTTATTAGGTCAACTACATGAACACTTAAAGAACACTGAAGTAGAGTATCTATATATATTAAAAAGTATACAAATTAACTTTACATGAATTAACTAAATCAAGACATTGCGGACACTTACATTTACAGACAGAAATTTAACTCAAATGCATTTCGGTGTAGAGTCTCCAGTTCTTAGGCAGCGGCAACTGATGGTCGGATATAAACAATAACGAAGATAGCACATGTAAACGTCCTCTTCAGATAATATGGGCAAAGATAGAAAGCTTACAGTTTGACGTCTGGGGTACAGATTTTTTCATTAACAGTAACATCAGTTACACCGCAGCCCCCCTTCCTCTCTTCTTTACCGCTCATCCCGAGTTCTCTGTCCGCCTGTACCATCTGAAAACCAGCGATGGTTTCCATCCAGAATAAGTCTGTGTCTCAGTGAAGCACATAACATCGCATTCACGAGACTGGGTCACAGAAAACACAACATGAGACCGTGGGGGTTTGTGTTGCGGATTTCAGTCTTAGTTTTAGAACCATTACAACCCTATGAGTGTTTTTATTTTCATCACACATAACTTTTTGTATGTTGTTTCTTTTTGTGGGAGAATTGGGTTTCCATCATTGTTGTTCCTGGGCGTAGTTCCTGCCTCCTAATGTTAACGTATAATAAGTAAATGATGCTCTTCTCGCCTCTCTGTCTGTTTTTACTCAAGTTTTGTTGTGGATCTTGTAACCAATGTTTAAATCCTTAAGGTTTAGTTAATTCATTTAAAGTAGTTCTTCAGAGCATTTAACATTTAACTTGAATATTCTTACTCAACATGTTTTATACATTTGACAACTTATTATTACAAGACATTTTCTGTCTGTAGCACTTATTAATTAATATTGGGTTTTCTTCTGATTTTGAGCCAAGTTAGATGACATTTTGATGGAGCACTAACCTTTAAGTCAAGCAATTAGTGTGTCTTTATTCCACCACTTGCAGCAAAAACAGCAGGCGCCCAATTAGACAAAATTTTCTCTGATGTTAATCCCACACTCTCCCTCTACAGTATTCCAGTCTGAGCTATTCATTAATACACAAAATAAACGTGTTATTTTTGCCCTCTTTGCGCTGTGAAGTCATTGTGATGTGGTCGTTTTATTTGCAGAAGCCTCATTTATAGAACATTAGGAAGCCAGCTTATAGTAGTCCCAAACAACACAGCAAGGCCAAATGGATCACAAGCTTTAACATTAATTGTCTTTTTTTCTTTATTTTCAGGTTACCTCGGCTATACCAGTGGATTTTCTCTGAGCTGTATGGTGTTTTTTCTCTCAGCAGTAAGTTGGTCTAGTTCACACAGTGGCACACAATCACAGTGACTCTTCACAAAGAGGCTCATTTGTTCTGGCATGTCATCTTGGCACACATGTTTCTCACTTTCCCAACCTTGTCTTTTTCCCACCCATGTCGCTTTTTTCAGTGGTATGTGGCTACGCTTGATAAGGCGAATATAAGCGCCGCTTAATACACATCAAAGGTTGAGAGAAAAACCTAAGTACTTAGAGGTTGAGTCGCACTAATCTGATGTGAAATGTTTCTTTTTTTTAGCTTGGCAGTGGTGGTTGTTTACTGAATCTGATGCATCCATGTATGCTTGAGTCTTTTCTTTGATTATATCTGTTTTTTCATTCTTTTGCATCTTTCTGCAGGTTATCTATAAGAAGTTTCAGATTCCCTGCCCATTCGAAGAGTTCTCAGCCAACAGTACTGCTGCCCACCATAGCCTCAATATTTCAAGCCATGGCCATGAGTACAACAATGGTCTGGTCCATGAGGATAATGACTCCCACTGCTACCCACGCTTGATCACCATCAACTCACAGGTAGGCAGCCCATGAGAAGACACAGACTGCTTATCTGGGTTGTTTTTGAACATTAAGGCCCCAAATGTTGAGTTCCCATTCCTCTTTTTTGGAAGGCTCTGTTGCGCTGCTAATCATTGAAAGTCACTTGTTTATGTGTTCTTCACAGACAGCATACACCATTCCCATCTTGGCTTTCGCCTTTGTTTGCCACCCTGAGGTCCTCCCCATCTACACCGAGCTCCGCAAGTGAGTCCCACCTCTGAAACCTGCACATATTTTTACAACGTCAAGTATGTGGCATTCACATATCTTTCAACTCTCTGATTTCAGTCCAACGCAGAAGAAGATGCAGAAAGTGTCCAACATCTCTATCTTTGTCATGTATAGCATGTACTTTCTGGCAGCTCTCTTTGGGTACCTGACCTTTTATGGTAAGAACAGTTGTCCCACAACTAAAAGAGTGCTGCTTTAGTTTAAAGGCAGCTAAGAGATGCTTTTTTGTAAAACAAACAAAAGAAGAATGGGTCAAGGTGACTGACTTTGCTGCCGTCTTGATCTTACAAAGTTAAAGCTGCAGTCGGCAAGTCTGGCAGATCGAGTTGACTCAGTCAATTTTCAAATGTTTACAACTCTCCCTCCTACCTCTACTACCAACGAACTCCTCAGATCCCTCCCATAGAGTGCTCGTCAGTGCGTGTGCACCAGATTCCTGTGAACGCACCTGTCCGTTCTCTTATTGATAAATTGCATGGAGTACATACTACACGGAGGTAGGCTGGCTAGGTCACTAATAGATAGCAACTTCTAACATCATTCAGCGTATGCCTAACTTGAAGCTTGTGCATATGACATTGTAACAAGCACAAGGGGGTGGGTGGGTGTGGGGGGGATATGTGGTGTGTGCACAAACTGTGCCTGACAGTCAGCTCTGACACAGCCCTGCGCTGACTGGACAGGATGATACGGAGACGGTTAATTTTTGCAAAACAAACAACAAGCTCTAGGTGCACGTAGAGGCGCATTTTTTTTAAAACTGGATGATTTTAATTTGTTCTATCGAAAGCATAGGGTGAGAAGTTCAGCCATCCGTGAGGAACTCGGATTAGAGCCGCTGCTCCTTTGCGTTTAAAAGGAGCCAGTTGAGGTGGTTCGGGCATCTGGTAAGGATGCCCCCTGGGCGCCTCCCTAGGGAGGTGTTCCAGGCAAGTCCAGCTGGGAGGAGGCCTCGGGGTAGACCCCGGACTAGGTAGAGAGATTATATCTCCACACTGGCCTGAGAATGCCTCGGGATCCCCCAGTTAGAGCTGGTTAATGTGGCCCGGGAAAGGGAAGTTTGGGGTCCCCTGCTAGAGCTGCTACTCCCTCGACCAGACCCTGGATAAGCGGTTGAAGATGAGATGAGATGAGATATCGGAGCATAGTGTCGGTTTGAGTGAATATGATCAAAAAATATATAATAAATATAAATAAAATACCACATCCAGGTTTATATTGCTGGTGTGCTTCCTCAAAATGAAAATAATATTTTACTGACACACATTGTTTACTTTCTTCACCCAGCGGCGATTTCTCACTGGTGACCGTATTGAAAGATGATGATTTAGTCAGAATCAACGGTCTGATATTGTGATGAAGGGATGTTGTTTTCTACTGAAATACATTTAAAAAAAACAGAAAAACTTGCCCTACTGCAGTTTTTAAAAATAGTCCGATATGTTTTGTGGCAAAATACAGTGTCAATAAATAGATAAAACATTTATTCATTATACATTTTCAAAGCAGAAAGTCACCTTTTTTTAAATGGTCTAATCTATGGTTGATTTCACTGTATGTTATTTGGTGATATGTATTGATTTACAGTATTGATGGTTATATTTTTCGGTATTGAAGAAAATCAGAGCCTTGTACGGTTATCTTCCAAAACATAAAGCCCAAGCTCCCTCTTGTGGTGACAATGTGCTACCCAGTGCTTGAAGGCATTATCACTGAGTGACGTTCATATGGGAATTTTCTTGTCTTTGTATGTCTTTATATGGATCTATATATCTTCTTTTCCTATTATTTTCTATAGACAAAGTGGAGCCTGAACTGCTGCACACTTACAGCCGGATTGATCCTTACGACACTTTGATCCTGTGTGTGCGAGTGGCTGTCCTCACGGCCGTGACGCTGACCGTCCCTATTGTGTTGTTCCCTGTAGGTTTGTTGTTGAATTGTTCCCTGTGATGCTCAATGAATAATATATTGCGGTTATTTCCTCATTGAATTCTCTGTCTGTATCTGTCTACAGGTACGTAGAGCCATCCAGCACATGTTATTCCCCACGAAAGCTTTCAACTGGTTGCGTCACATCGCCATTGCTATGATTCTGCTCACCATCATCAACATGCTGGTGATATTTGCCCCCAATATTCTGGGCATCTTCGGCATCATTGGTTAGTACAGCATTGAACATGGAGCTGAAATTCTATCAGAAGTATCATAGTGATGTTCTAGTCAGTTATCAGTGAATCTAAAAAGGCAAGTTACTTCTAAAGACTTATCAGATCCTCCTGTTTTTGACTAATACGTTTAAGGAGGACTCTCCAAGAAACCAGAAAACCAGCATTTATTGTTTCCCACAGGTCTTATTTATCCTCTTTTCTGGATTTATTTAATTATAGATGGTATTTGATGTGGTTATGGGTTACATGTTCTGTCTGTTTATAGACTGAACCCTTTTGTTTGACATGGCAGTGCTTTCTGTGTTTCAAGCTTTCAAAAACATTAAAAGCAAAACTAAAAAAAACGTGACCAGCATGTTTGTGCACGGACAAACCAATGACCCGAGTCAATATTATTGTCACCCTCTGTCCTCGTGATTTACAGGTTATAGATCAAAGTTGAAAACCTTAAAATCAAGGGCATCTTCAAAGCTACAGATTCTGCTTTCACAAATTGCAAAAACCTTTGTATATTGGTAGGGCTCATTAGTGGCCATTTTGAGTTAAAAAAAACAGGTGAACTCTGGGGGCAGCCAGTGGCTCAGTGGTTAGAGCAGTCGCCCCATGTAAAGAAGGTCCTCGAGGCAACGGCAGCAGGTTTGACTCTGACCTGCAGCCCTTTGCTGCATGTCTCCCTTTCTCTCTCCCACCCCATTTCCTGTCTGTCCTATCTAATAAAAGGCTTGAAAACGGACAAAAAAATAATCTTAAAAAAGAAAATGGGGGAAAATATCGATCACTGTTTCCCAGTTTCCTTGGCACGTAAATATACATGCATTTATTGAGGACTGGTGGTATTCAGCCGCGACATGACTAACAGTACATAAGTATATTCTTTCAGTTTGTGGGTAGTTGTGAAGTTGTCATCTCTGCATTGCCAGTCTCACCCTGAGACCTCCTCTCTGTAATGAGAAGTGAGTCATGTCTGTGAAGCACTGTTATTATCGTCTGTCTGGGGTGAGAATTAGAGAAAAGCTGCAGTGGAAGCTCATTTAAGGAAGGTATAAAGGAAAGAAATTGAAAAAAAATAAAAGTGAAAATATGTGACAGGGAAACTGCCCCTCAGATAGGACAGTATTAAATTCCCTTGTGATAACAATGTGATGGAAATGAAGAAATCACTAATGTGTCTCTCACCCCATTTCCTGTCTGTCCTATATAATAAAATGGCTTGAAAAACTGCCAAAAATATTATCTTTAAAAAAACAAAACAAAAAAAGGTGAAAGTCTGGGCTTCTGGATCCTTTTTTTGTTTTTACTGACAGGGGAATGGATTAGGCAGCTATGTGTTTGTATGCATCACCTGTACCGCTATATCTATCTGTAAACATTATTTAACAGTGTCCTCTTCAAACCATATTTTAGGTAGTTACACATAGTAATACATAAAACAAAGATGTAAGTAGATTAAGAAGATGGATGGTAACATTTGTTGCACAGTAAAAGACAAATACAGTACAATAAAAAAAAGAAAATGGTAAGTTGATAAATAAACATTCATAGAAATGATCCATTAAGTGCATATTTAACTTTTGTCGAGTCATCTATCAACAGTGCTTGGATTCATTTTAGCTTTAGCTACCTGATTTTGATACTCACCACACTGATGTCCTTTATAATCAGATTATAACTATCGCAGCTAAGACATCATCATCCTAAAGATCAATATCTATCTAATAGCTTTTTTTTGCCTTTAACTAGCACTTTCTCTTTCTCTTTACAGGTGCCACGTCGGCTCCCTGCCTCATTTTCATCTTCCCCGCTGTCTTTTACATCCGCATCATTCCCAAAGATGATGAACCCCTGAACTCGACTCCTAAGATTATGGTGAGGCCTTGAAATCTTTCTCCTTTCAGTCATTTGTGACACTGATTTGGTGATTGTCCTGTGTTATACAGGCTTCTGCCAAGCGTCTGTGCCACTGATGTGCTCTTTTCCCTCATTCTAAGGCTATCTGTTTTGCTGCTTTGGGCGTCTCTTTCATGGTAATGAGTCTGAGCTTCATAATCATCGACTGGACAACAGGGGGCGGCCATGCTGCAGGAGGCCACTAGATGCTGCTTTGGTGTGTGTGTGAGCCCTGGAAAGGGGGGGAAAGCACTGGTCAATGTAAAGGGAGCACTTTCACCTCAATGGAAACACACTACAGGCTGCCCTAAGCCTGGGCTTAGTAACAAAACATACAGCACATTGGTTGGAATCACACTTTTATCGTTTGAGTTAAATTAACTTTTTGAAGGTAACTTAACACTTATGTGAACAAAATCCTTGTATGACGAAGTTCTAGAATTAAATTTAACATGCAATGGTTATGGATTTTTATCTGAATAATCATAATAATCAAACAGCGTCTTTATTTATCACCATCTGTTAGTGCGACTAAGTCCATTCATGATGGTGAATTGGTCCTTACCTGTTGCTTCCTCTTTATTTACACACAAACAACTGCAGCTGGTACTGTACGGAGAAAGAAGACACGATTGTCTGAGAATATGAAGGCATCAAGATATATGAGAAATAACTCAATAACGCACAAAAGAGGACAGTCAGATGATCTCATCCTGAACCAGCTGCACTCTGAACTGTTCTATAAAACAAAAGAAAGGGCTTTAAGGAGCAGGTAACATTTTGAGTTGTTATGTCATGTATCATACAATGCTTTTGTTCCAGATCACCTAACCCTTCAGAAACCCTGGGGCCTTTTAGCATTAAAAAGCACACAAACACACAGAAAAAACAGGAGTTTATATTTATTTAGCTACTATATCTGTGTTTTTAATTTCAAATGGTCTATATCTAACTACTGTATATGATTAAGTTGATGATCCAAATATATCATGTATGATATTAGTTTTTTTGTTTGTTTTAGCTTACACTTTATAAATAATGGAAAGAGTTACAACTGTTAGATATGTTAAATGTTTGATAAAATACAAAGAACTTGATCGTAGGATTTCATACCTTCCTTTGTAGAACACATGCCAAAATCTGACCTTGACTTTAAGCCAGTTAAAGTTTTATCCCTGTTCACCTTTGAGTCTAGCCCATTCATTTCTTAGATTTCTCAATAAATAAATAAATAAATATATAAATAATAACAACTAGCCTGGTACAAAAAAGATTCAACCCCCTCAGTGTTGTCATGGAGATATGACCTAAACATACAGACTAAAATGCTTTTTTGTTCCAGGTCTTAAACAGGTTTTATTACGATGTGAAGACGGCCTGTTTAACATGGAGGTCAATGAGACATTGATGTATTACGAAACCTGCCCATAGTGGCCACTCGGTGAACTGCAATATTGGGCACTTCTGTATTGGATCAACCAGGAAATCGCTGGGATGGGGGCTTGATTTGGCATCACCTTAAATAGAACGGTCACATGTCACAGTCATGTGATCATGAAAAGTGCCACCATGTGGTTGTTATTGGCAATCGATCTACTCTGTCCTTTAGGTACAAGGATGTGTTTTCTGTATCTGCATGTTTCATATTATGGCTGCTCTGGCAACTTAAATGAAAGGTATAGTTTGGGGAAATACCCTTATTCACTGTTTTGCAGAGACAGAGTGATGGAGTAGATGAGAAGATTGATAGCACTCTCACATCTATGTGTGCAATACACAACTGCAGCAAAGCTTAGTCTAGAGACTGGAAGATAGGGGGAAACAGCTAGCCTCGCTCTTTCCATAGTTTAAAGGCTATCACGACCTCTAAAACTCACTAAACTTCAATTTATGGTAACCAGCAATGCAGATAGTTTTGGTTGTACTTGTCCAGGTTAGATACAAAAGTAAGAGGAAACCGCAAAATCAATGCAAAGAAAACCAAAAAAACTATCTTGACTAGACACTACCAAGGGTCAGCTATAAACAGTCCATTTGTTTTTATAATTTGGGTGAACCCACCCATGCTACATTGGTTTGAACAATGCCAAAATACATGAATTTATAAAGATGAACCCGCTGGTGGGTCTGGCAGAGTTTAACAAGTTAATTGTATTAATTTGAAGATGTATTATGCTTTTGTGATTCTGTCGTAATGTTTTTTGCTCTACTGGTTTGTAGTATTTTGATCTGCTTTCACCCTTGTTGACTATTTAGACTCAAACTTAATGTTTTGCATGTCATTATTTCCAGTCTGTCCTGTAGTTGGTGTAGTGAACACAGAGATTTTGCTTCTGACACAAACATAGATGTTATTGTACTATTTGGCATCTTACAGTGAAGTGTATTGAAGTACCATTCTGTGTTATAGATATTATAATGTTATGTTACCATTGTGAAGCCCTTCTTAAAAGATGCTACATGAAATAATGAATCAAACATCACTGATATGTCATCATAATTATGATATTCCGTCAGTGATGACACATTCATTTGAAGTTTGATTTAGTGATGTGGATCTAGACTTGCAGTAATTCTCAATTCACACGGTACTACCTGCATATATATCCACTTTTTTATAGATTACAGGAGCATCTCATTAAAGCAATTCTTACCTTTCTTTAATGCCTCACAGCGCCTCCCTCCAAAGTCCCATCCTCTTCCTCCTGCCTGACCTCTGATGCTCCCCTTCTCCCTGACACGTGCGGTGAGAGATAAATGCTGCATTCTAGTGCCATGGGCACTCTGAAGTTTCAGACCTCCAACTAGGCAAAGTACACTGGAATGCCTGTGAAAGCCGAACCTCCTTCTATTAACTTTTAGGGAGATCGACCTACCCTGAATTCACCAGTGGGAGGTTCACTTTGACAGGCATTCCAGTGCACTTTGCCTAGTTGGAGGTCCAAAACTTCAGACTTTCCATGGCACTGGAACCAGTGAGCAGCGCAAATGAAACGGAGCAACGGAGGACAGGCAGGAAGCTAGGTAAATAATTTTATTTGGACTGAATAAAATGATTGGTCAGACTTTTATCAAAAATATATGAGAATTAAATATTTTTGAGTTTTAACACCTGGTAGATTTTAGTGTGTCATACACTTGTTATGGAGCATTTTAAGATTACAAAAGAAAAGTGTAAAAATGCCAGAAAGGTAAGAATATTACCCAAAGATGGTGTTTTATTGTATCACATATCTCAGGCTTCAGAATAGTCCTAGTTAAATAATCACTTCTTTCATTTTATTTATATATTAATGACAAATGATTTGTTTAGCCATTTTGATTGAACAGCAGAGGAAATACTTATGCACGTATCAACCTCCGTCCCTTGCTTTTTCCACGTGTATTTGCAGTGGTGGTTGTGGTGTTAATGAAGGTTTAGTTTGGTCATGTTTAGTGAACAGAGTTTTACTTCACTTTAAGGAGATCATGCCAAAATAACAACTGACTACCTACTGCTTTGAAATGCCTTTAACTTTTAAACAGGTATCACAGTTTTAATACCAGACACAGTATATCAAATATGCATTTTTCATGTACCTAAACAAGTCTATAATATTTTATTATAGCTGATGTTCAAGACATAATCTATGGAAACGACACGACTATATAAAAAAGGTATACGAATTTTGGTGAATAACACTTGGCTTTATATAAATAATGTATATAAATGTAAACCTTTTATATTTGTGATGCCTATTTACAGTAGCTTGTAAAGTGTAAATAGCAGGGACAGTATTAGTTTGGCAATAAAATAATTATAGATGTTTTTACATTGTCTCTGTTGTCATCATTTCCCATTAACTGAAACAAATTCTTATATCCTGTAGCACAGATTTGTGGTTATTGTGTTTAAGCACAAATAACAAATCAGCCTCAATCATTTGGGTTTTTTGTGTTGTAATAGACATCTACACATTCTATCAATGTTATCTTCTTGTTCAGTTTGAAGGAAGTCTATATTTGCCTGTCAGTGGTCCGTGTTCGCCAAAAAACCAAAAAACCTGATCTCCTCACTTTTGTCCCTGTTATGTCATCATAATGCAAGTTTTTTTGTTACTGTAACACATCAACACTACTTCCCTCAAATTCGCTGAAAAATAGCAAACATAGGCTTGTGTAGGACGTGTCAGAAATAAATGTCCTGCTACGTTTAAGCAGTCACTGGAGCAAATGCAAAGAAAGGAGAAGGGAAATCAATTTTTTTCACTTTTTCATATTAAAACACAGATGCATAAACAGGACCTATAGACATGTATTAAATAAAACTGTCAGAGTGATGGAAAACACCCAGAGAAGTTGGGGGTCCAATGCCTTGCTCAAGGGCACCTCAAAAGGTGGACTGGTACTTCTCAAACTACCATACTTTGTCCCCACGGAGACTTGAAACAGAAATCCTTTGTTTGCCAAGCCAAGTCCATACACACTGAGCTACTGCCAGCCCTTTGAGGAAAAACATTCATACTGAATTAGAAATTGGTCATAATAATGTTTTAGTATTCAAACATTTAATAAATTCAGTCGAAATATCTTAAATCTTTCCAGCATTAAAAAAAACAACTACTTGTGGCTGAATGACTGTGTAACGAGACCAGCAATTGTTACTTTTTGCTTTTTTAATGTTTATTATTTTGTTTCCAGTTTTTAAATATTTTATATAGGCCTATTTTCCCTCCAAACTTTTGAAATTGCCAGCTTTTATCATTTTTGTATAACACTTTGAGATTCATTACTTGTCTGAAAGGTGTCATATAAATATAACCTACAGTATGTCATCGTAGTTTACGGTCCAGTAACTGTCAGTTCCAGAGGAAATAGCCTATCTATGTATGTCCATATGGGGGCGCTGTCAAACCAACTCGTATGTGGTATTTCATAAACATGTGACTATATATATATATATATACACACACAAATATATATATACATTAGCCATTTTAACAGCCCGTCCTGCATCCTTGCAAATAAAACTGTAATCCAGCCCAGTTCAGACAGTCACTACTGAGAGCAGCTGAGCTTGCTGTATAGCCTAATGTTGTATGTCGTCTGTCTCTCAGAGAGGCAGCCTCCATGTGAAATGCAGAGGAATGAAGCTGGCACAGCGCCCACTGCAGTCTGCACACCACGCTCCTGAAATCACGCCTCACTGGCTTCCTTTCTAATTGGTTCCACACAAGCTACCGAGGAGAGCCCACCTGTTTTAATTGGACTATCGCGACAAGTTGTCCAAGTGACGTCGATGCGACTCATCGACCACTTGCAGTCTTCAGAGGGATAGCTGAGGAGCCCACTATTGAGCACCGAGGAGGACTGCATCAGCAGTTGCACGACCGAGGGGACGTGCTGCCAACCAGGCCGACACAGTCTGCAGCTGAGCAGCGAGAATATCAGCCTGTGAATGGTTGCAGGACAGAGAACTGTGAGCAGTTCGACATGGACCAGCGGTGTTAGAAAAAAATCCTAACTGGTGTATTAAAACAAATGATTTGGGTGCGTCTGCTTCATCTGTGAGGTCCCATTCAGCAGGGGCTTTGACTTTTTTGGGGTGCTGGAACTGGGAGCAGCTCCATCGTTATTCTTGGGTTCGATTAGCACGCTGACACCATCAACATAGAAGCATTTTTTAGTGCAAGCGGTCGGTGCGCTCCTGCGTTTGGAGCCATGGGTTGTACGGTGAGCGCTGAGGATAAGGCTGCAGCGGAGAGGTCAAAGATGATTGACAAAAACCTACGAGAGGATGGAGAGAAGGCAGCCAGAGAAGTGAAACTTCTTTTATTAGGTAGGTCATACTGCTGGTAGTTGCATCTCAGGAAATGTGGAACTTAAATGAATGCATGTTTCTGCAGATAAAACACACTCCACTTTTTAGAGTGAAAATCAGTGAATCCACCGTAAGACCACCTGATTAAACGACCTGATGGGTAATCAAGTAGCTCAACATGATGCTGTTGTAAAAAATAATAGGAATAATAGGAAAAATAAAACTGTAGGTGCAAGAAATAAAGTTTAGACTGGACCAAGCATCAGAGACTTCAAACCACCTGGAGTTCCTCCGAACAGCCAATATGGGCCTGTGCATATCAGCACAGACAAGAGGTAATTCAACTGCTCATGGCTGCATCTAACTGTGTTATTAATTAGCCGACACAGGTGTCCATACACTTGGAGATAAGTCAGATATCATCATGCCTCACAGCTTCTAGCAGCTGGAATTTTGCCCAGAAAGCTTAATTCAATACATCAACATGAGACATTAACAGTGTGACACTTCGGTACTTAACTCATAAATACACATCCGTCTGTTCTTACAAAGAAATACAGCAAAAACAATCCCTGACTAAGTTTTTATTAAATTGATACCAGAGCTAAAAAAAAAACACAAACTCCCTCCCTCTGGATTTCACTCTTTTAGCATGTACACACACACACACACACACACACACACACACACACTCACTACCACAATCTCACTTCACCTCTTATCCAATACAACAGTTTTGTTTGACATCATCTTGCTCTTGATATGCGTTTTTCTTTCTTGTCGCCTCAATGTGCGCACAACTCAAGCTGACCTGGAATATCTTAAACTCAATAAGGCGGTGTGTGTGTGTGTGTGTGTGTGTGTGTGTGTGAGAGAGAAAGAGAGGGGGGGGGGTGAGGTTGGTGTGGTTGGACTCAGACAGGAGTTATCTTGCTGTGACATGCTGTTAATAGAGGACAGGATCAGGATAAGTACTGCATGATTGTTAGTTGTTTTTAGAGATGCACCGATACATTTTTTTCCGATCCAATCTGATACCGATACCTGGGCTGAGCGTATCAGCAGATACCCGATACCGATCCGATACTTATGTTGAATGAATGAACCGTATACCTTGCAATGTGAGTGAAGGCATCAGGCTTGACATAAACATGTAGCCTTGTTAAAAAAAAGGTAACACATTAACACAGATATACATTTACTTAATATTATTTATTAACAAATAACAAATTGTACATTAGCAGCAAAAATAAATAAATAACACTTCCATGTAAAGTGCACTGCAAAAAGATATTTTAAAATGTAATATAAAACTCTAACCGGTGTTGCAAACATAAAATTACTACTGACTTGATCGCTGTAACTGTATTTCTGTGTATGATATTAATAAAAAAGAAATGACTGGATTGGAATGTTGGATCGGCCTCATTAATCCGATATCCAGCTAATTAGTCAATATTGGAGCCGATATCCGGTCCAAGTATCGGATGCATCTCTAGTTGTTTTGAGGTGTTTGGCTGGACATCATATTCATAGACAAATTCATCATTAATTATCAGCATTGGGTATAATTACCATTGATAAAACAGAGTTTTGTCCTTAGTTTCAGCCTTCAACTAAACCGTTTGTGGGCGAACATCTTTAAAAGATCTGACGGGAAGTCAAGTTTTCTGTCTGAAAACAGGCTCCTTTTGTCATTTTTATGCCATATGTTCTTCTACCTATCAAAAAGCATCTGTTGGTTAAATCTATTGTAAAGGGATGTCAGCCACTCTCAATGTGCTCTTCTTCGCACACTTTAAAATTAGATGTGTATCTGTGTACACTGTGTATAATGTCAATGCGTGGTTCCCCGTATCTGTGCGGGTTTTCCTCCCGCAGTCCAGAGACACACGTAGATTACATTAATTGGCGACTCTAAATGGCTCCCCTACGTCTTATTGTAATATACAGTGTCTCTGCTTTTTTGGTTCACATCTTAAATTTAATAGGTGTCAAAGGGATCTGGTATCTTGAATAACGTGTATGATTAAATCTCTCTAGCATGGGGGGCTGTTAGACTGTGATTAAAGAGTCACACCGATGAATTTCAGAGACCTTACAACACACATGATCTGATGTTTTTTATGTAACACTAACATTTTACAAGGTGTACAGAGGAATTCAGTCACACAGTTTGACTTAGTTTTGGTGGTAATGGTCCGGACTTTGGACCATACTGTTAAGTTGCCAGGCAACCAGTAAAAACTTACAAGAAATATTCCTACGCACAACCTCCTGTAAAACCACAATTTGTCAGTTTTACACTTCAGTTTTTGTATGGATAAACAACTGAGATATATTGTCCTAATCAGTGAGCTTTAGAAGTGCTAGCAGGTGGATTTTGTCACCTATGGACAGACCCAGACTAGCTGTGTCCTCTTGTTCCTGGTCTTTGTGCTAAGCTAAGCGCCTGCTAGTTATACCTTCATATTCAACACACAGACACGAGAGCGTAATGGATCTTCTTATTGAACTCTTGGCAACAAAGTGAATACATTTTTTCCCAAAATGTCTAACCATTAACAAACTAGAATAACACATCTCACTTACAGTCCCACCATAACTTGGATAATTCGTTTTTTTGGCGCAGGAGTCCAGTGTTTAGAGTAATATTTTCTCTATTGTTTGAATATTCTTACACGTAACACCACATAATCACTGTAGGTTTACAAGTTTGCACTGCCACATCATGACATAATGTCAGTGCTTTTGGACAGAGATGAACAAGATCACTAAATGAAGACAATGTGACAACACCCTCTGACTCGCTTCAAGTTGACATTTACTGAAAGCACTGAGAAGGTTTTGACTTTTGACTTTAAGGTTAAACTGAGGACTTGTATTGTTAGGTATTTGTCTTGTTTCTGTATGAGAAGATCCCTACTTGTTCTGGAAAAGAGAAGATGAATCACTTAATGGTAGCCACTGAAGCATGGGCTGAATTTCAATCTTTTTAATGGCTTTACGGCGTTTGGCCAAATCTGTTTTTTTTCATCATCATGAGTTCTCGGGGGAACTAAACAGCCTGTTCCCTTTTTTCTTGCAGAATCAGTAAGTTTTGTCTTTTCCAACAGTGATGTTTAGGAGGCAAAGTGTCTCATTAATGTAACAGCTTTGTGTCTGAGAGATCTCAGGATGGACAGCTGTTTCCAGAAATAAAGAGCTTTCACATGTCCTCTCATTGGCTGAGATGAGACTTTAAGCCGTATTTCAGCACAGAGCTAAAAAGACAAAAACTTGTGTTGTAAGAACTATTTTCACCATGTTGCGCCATACTAGAGAGCTCTCTGTGTAACTTAATAAGATCTGGAAGCAGGAACAAGAACTCATGTTGCATAAATCTATGATGCAACATCTCAGGAAATGAGGATATTCAGTGCTTTACATTGTATACACAAAGACATATATTGAGAATTGATTTGTAAACATAAGTACTTCCCAATTGTTAACTTTTTATTAATTGGATGTTATGACGTACGACATAGACATTTTAAACGGCCCATTCAAGGGTGTCTGATTGGGCACGTGTGAATTCATGTTCTTCAACTGATAAAGCAACAAAAAAACAACAGCTCAGTATCATTAAATCGGTCACCAGGCTTTTCAAAGTAATTGTTGTCTAATAAAGAAATCGAATGTAATTTGCAGTATTATTGATATCAGATATTATTAATATTGTATTTGCATCTTCAGGACCGTCTTTTACTTCCTTATAAGCATCTTTTATAGGAGAACAGCAGCATGGTTTGCAGTATTTATTTTCCCGCCTTAAGTAGAGCCTACAATCTATAGCCTGAGAGGAGAAACCCAGGCCAAAGAAAGTCTAGCATTTGCCGCTGCTGGTAAAGGTTTGTAAGCATCTTTCATCTGCATTGTGGTGGCTGGGGGTGGTAATGGTTTTTGTGAGTAAATCAAACTAATTGGAGACTTTTGGATTACTTGGAGAAGTTGGAATTAGGTTTGGGCTCAGCCAATTAAGGCGCGTCCTCTATCACAGACAAATACTGTACCTATATGCCAACTGCCTAAGTGATAAGAAAGTATTAAGTTTCGAAGGACAAAGACAGCTGTTTTAACTTGTAGAGCTGCAACAATTAATCAAATTATTTATTAGTTGTCAACTATTAAATTAATGGCCAGCTAATCATTGGTTTGACCATTTTTTTTAAAAGAAAATTGATTGATTAATTGAGAAAATCCTCGCCAGATTGATCATAATAAAAAAAACATTAGGTGCTGCCCTACTAATTTGTGTATTTTCCAGTCCTGACTGCGTAGTGGTAACACGATTATGAATGTAGCGAAGTTACTAATGTAGGTGCAGAAAACTGTGCAACGATTTTGTGCACAAAGAAGTTAATATTGTTACCATTCAGAAACAATATGATCGAATCTAGCTTAAAAGCAAGATTGCTTCTTATAATTAACAATAAAATGAACAATTTCCAGATTGATTTAGAAAATTATTATTTCTTACAATCATTCCTAATTGTTATTTTAGCACATTCAGTCATAATCTGTCACATTAGTGATTTCTTCATTTCCATCACATTGTTATCACAAGGAATTTAATACTGTCCTATCTGAGGGGCAGTTTCCCTGTCACATATTTTCACTTTTATTTATTTTTTTTAATTTCTTTCCTTTATACCTTCCTTAAATGAGCTTCCACTGCAGCTTTTCTGTAATTCTCACCCCAGGCAGACGATAATAACAGTGCTTCACAGACATGACTCACTTCTCATTACAGAGAGGAGGTCTCAGGGTGAGACTGGCAATGCAGAGATGACAACTTCACAACTACCCACAAACTGAAAGAATATACTTATGTACTGTTAGTCATGTCGCTGCTGAATACCACTAAGTCCTCAATAAATGCATCTGTATTTATGTGCCAAGCAAGCAAAAAATGCATCCTCATCGCAGCCTCACTTACTATGCAATTTCGACTTTGATTTAGATTTTGCACCTATATGGATTACACAGCTGAGAGTCCTTGGTGAGTTGTCTGTGATGAGGAAATTAACAATGTCCCATAAATCCCCTGATACAGATTATTTCTCATGGCAGCATAAAAGAGTGATCTCGACTGAGAGGCGATTTAAGGACTTTTTCTTTCTTAATGAGGCGGCTTGACTCAGGGTCACAGTGGACTAATGAGGAGAGGCATTGCATATCTTTCAGGCCGTGTGTGTGTTTGTGTGTGTGTGTGTTTGTGTGTGGTTTTAGGTCTATGAATGAGATAATGTGTGTCTATATGTCTGCATTTACTTGATATTGGGGAAGTGAGCACTGAGGGAGGATGATAGTTTATGACATCCTGTAAGAGTGTTAATGCAGTGCATGCACAACTCACACACAGCTTCTAGTGTACTTTTTAGAACATTTATTTTGTTCATCAGTTTGTATGATATTGTTTGATATTGATTAAAATTTTAAAAACGTGAGGATTTTTTAGGCATGTTCTGCAGTTATAAGGATAATTACCTTAATTGCTTAGGACTTTGGTAAGTCCTGTTGTTTTGAGTATTTTCAGTATCTTTGCCATTCTCAGACTAATTTAAAAATGTTGCTTTAAGTAGGTTCCAAAGAGCTGCTTGCTTTCTGCCAATTAATTGCAACTTCTCTTCATAGTTTATCCCCACGGTGCTGTGTGATTGTGTGTATCAAAGAGAGTAAATTAAGGAAAGCCGTCAGGCCTTTATGTGATTTTGAAGTAATTTACAATATGCATTTTTCATCTTGCCACAGCAGGAGAATATTTTTCTGATGACCCTTTTATGATACCTGAAGTTGTTATCCTCTATTTTTCTGCAGCCTTTGAAGTTATAATAGAAGTTTTAGTTTAATTAACTTACATATTTATCACAGCTCATCTTTTTCCAAAGTCTATTATCAATCCTGAATGGTGCAGACAATTTCAACCTTCCCCCTGTCCTTTCATTTTTCAATCACATTGCCATTATCAGCCCCATTTATAATTTAGGTTGATTCTTTTATCTCTTTTACCCCCTAGTCTTTTCGTATTCCACTCAACCTCTCTCAGGTGAAGAGTGCAAGATTGCCTCAAAGTCTTGTTAAGACCAAGACATTACCTGTGTCAACATCAATCCACTCACATTAGTTACACTTACACACGTAGAGGTGCGGCATGTAATCTGGCATGATCATTGGTTTTCATAAAAATGAAGAAGGATTGAGAGTGATGGCGAGATGATGGACCGTGGAGGCAAAGAATAAGGTAGGGAATAAGGCTTTTTCATGAAATGGGAAACATTCAAGATTCTCTTTTATAATTTTGACTCAGAAAAGACATTTTCGCAGGTCAGATCTAAAAATGAACAATATCAAATATTAAGGAAGTTAATATTAAAACTTGATGTGACAAGAA
Source organism: Echiichthys vipera (assembly GCF_963691815.1). NCBI lineage: Eukaryota > Metazoa > Chordata > Actinopteri > Perciformes > Trachinidae > Echiichthys > Echiichthys vipera. Next base: position 24,171,105 of record NC_139825.1, on the reverse strand, counting down.
CATTTAGCAGAAAACAAGGCAACTAGCATGTAATTACGATTGTTAAATGAAAGCATAATCCCGACTACATAAACAGAAATACCACATTAAGTGCAAACAATCTCCTAATTAGATAACGCCTAAAGAGATGCAGCTAATGATTGCTTTCATGACCGATTAATTACAGAACACCTGCTGCTTATTGGCAGTGACACTGTCTTACCTGTTAACATTATTAATTTTGGAGGAGCAATTAGCTTCACCTACGCCACCAGCTGCTGAAAGATTTGAAAAACTCATACACAGCATTTGCAACAATTTACATTCAGCACATCCAATAGCATTTATGATCAGTGGCCCTGATGCATCAAGTTGAATATGCCAGTGTTAAATTTGGCTCCCAATTGATTCCTGGAATAGCTTTCCGCCCCATCTCCACAAACACACATTCGGAAATATACAATAGTTTCACCACTTACATATCATAGCACTGACCAAAGTATACAATGTGCATCTGTTGTACTAGTCATTAGGGTGCACAAAATATCAGGTTAATAAGGTTGGGTCCCATAATGTGGCATCATTTTTAGACACAGCAGTTGAACTTTTTCGGCTTCATGCACCACTGTGTACCTTGAATGAATTGGCCCCCGCTTCCATCGCTGTATCAGTTCTCTTTCTAAATACTTTCTACATCTTAATGCAAAATAAATTCTAGACACAATGCATCTATCTCTTTTCATTCATCGGGGTAATCATTTAAAAAAAACAAAACATGAATAGCCTTTGTCTGCTTTAGATAATTATTATACCCTTATGAATTTCTCAGAACTGTAAGAACCTGCATGCTTTTTTAAATTCTGCCAGCTATGGAGCTCGGGGTGGTGCATTTAATTTAGTGTGTAGCGATAGCATCTCCAAATAGGCTGCAATCATGTAGCCTCGCCTCCCTCTCCTCTGGAAGCCTCCCTCTCCTCGACTCCTTCAAGTGCATTTAAGTAATTGGGAGATCTGTAAAGAATCAAGTGATTGAAGACATAGGATATGAGGAAGGATTAGGCTTGAGCCCTAGATTGAGGTGAAATACACTACAAATAATTTGTTAACATGACTACATTTCCGATATAGAATCCTAATTTCTCTGCTATATAAATCCTGTACAAGAATGGTTTCCTAAAGTGTGTGTATTTGCAATGGAAACGTCATCAGACAAGCAAAGTGTCATTAGTGTATTGAGTATGTTGAATTTTGAAGCTATAAAGATAAATCATTCTTCATTCCTCTCTGCCTGGTTGCCATGGTTATATTCATAGTGAACGATACCCTACATTTTTCATTCTTCATTGTGTAAATGTAACAGCGGGCACCAAATGCTTTGATCATATTTGAATGTAAAACAAGTCAATACTTAAAGCTAGCTGATATATTTCAGAGATGTTTTATATGAACAAACAGTTCATGCAGAGGTAAAAGATTGTTATGTTTTGCCAAGAAAAGGTTGGTTTATTAGCTTAAAACGAAGTTTTCAGGAGATGTATTGTTCTCTTCATGTGAAGACTAGCCAACAGTGTTATAAATACAATCGTACAGAGTCCCAAGTGATTAAAAGTTTAGTCTTACGCTGAGAGAACTAAAATCCTACAGCTTTAACACCTCTGACTGGTGAACACTGTCTATCTGTATTCATAAACTTTAGAGGTTGTGTGAACTATCAATTATTAATGCATCACCAAAAAGTCATGCAGTACCTGCATGAGTGCCTGTAGTCTAAGCTGCACATGTCCAAACTAGTGTAATTACAAAAGCCTAAATTCTTTATATTAATTAACAATTAACTTCATAAATGTGCCTGTTAATGTCCAATTCCTACAAAGACTGGATTTCTAGGAGTCACAAATTGCTGGTGAATGATAATGAAGTGGCTTTTAGTATAGTATTTGGTAAAATAGTATTTTGCTAGGTGTCTATTTGCCTGTGGACAGATTTTGTCACAGAGATAACAATGCAACCGTGCAAGATACAGCTAAGAAACTTTACGGGTTTGTAGTTGAGATCAAAATGAAGTCAGAGTTTAAAGATGGGTGTGGTTTGAACAAGAGTGCCAGAAGCAGAAGGTTAGGAAGTAGGGAAGGGGCCATTGCCCCACCATGTTTTATACCCCTGGCCTGATTTGCTCATGGCTGGTGTGATCCCATCACAAGATGTTCTCTACAGTAGTTGCACTTAAATTCTTATTAAATGAGAAAATTCTCATTACTTTCCATTCGTCAAGTATTTAATAGTATAGTATCCAAAAAATAGTTTTTACCATGTGGTTATTTCATATAGACTGTTTATTTAAATACCAGAAAACATGCTTTATTGTGATATAAAGTATATCGTTTTGGAGGTATGACATGACCTATATTGGGATAGAAGATTTTGGCCATAGTCTAACCCTAGTTTAAACTTTTTTTTAACTTGGATTCTTACCGTCTCCTAAAATAATATAACTGAAGTTGTTGTTTTTGAAACAATGTAATATCTGGAAATCTTCTTGGTCAGATACTGATGGTAACTTCAGGCCAGATGGATGAGGAAATTAACCAAGAAAGAGATGACATGATACAGTGTCCCAGAGGTAATGTGATCCCATTCCCCATGATCAGCGTAGCATCACGCTAAATTATAACACACAATGGGGAATAATTAAAACAGTGTGAGGTAAATGAGAACATTTTAAACACACAGTGTTCACAGTCACTTTAATGCCATTTCTGTTTTATAGATAATGGTCAGAGACAGACATCAGAGTTAATGCCTATAAGTAATAGCCAATTTCCATCTGATCAAAATCTATTAATCATGATAACATACATGACACAAGTGTGTCTGAAAACATCAGTATTGCCAGCATTTGTAGCTCTGAGCAAGATTGAGAAAGATGGCCAGGATGCTTTGAACACAGTGGAATATTAACTAACATTACTCAAAGTTGTTGTTCTTTTGGGATGGCTAATTTGGTTGGATCCAGCCTGAATTATTGTGCCATTAATCAATACTTCATAGCTGTCCAGTGCAGAAGTCAGGCTGCACAAGTTTTTAATGTAATTAACAGACATTAAACCTCTATTATGAACTACATTCAGTTTGAGACTGAAATGTAGGTTTTAGAAATACATAGTTTTAACAAAAAAAACTGTTGTTTACTCATTAATTCTGTTTTTATCTATCATCTGTCTGTTTAGATTCAGCTTGTACTTGATATCATTATTTCTGCCTGTTTCTCTCATTATAATAAGTTGTATCCAGTCACAACTTCTTTGTCCTTTTTCATGGTTGTATTTGTAATCTATGTTTCATTTACTTATAATAATTTTAAGTTACGGTGAATATCATCCCACCTGTGTTACATTTAATATCAAACTTTATGGTTGCATACATGCCATTAATTAAAATTTCCCACGATCAACAATCCAAAAATCCAATGTCAAGAATAACTAGTTACTGTTGTTTTGACTCATGCCTTGGCCTGTTGCAGCCTTGGCTGGCCCATGTGACAAACTCTTTCCAGTGTTTTAAAGTATTATGTGGAATAACCCCATGTGATGTGTCAGATCCCATTTTCAAGGGGGTCCTCTGCAACAGTAATATATTATAAGCACAATTAGATAAAGACATTTAACAAAATAATTAAACAAAAACAAGTGTTACAAAAAAACAAACAAAACAATAAATATAGAATAAAAATACATACAAAATCTGAAGATCATACTCAAGCAGAGCATGAAAATTAATAATTTATTCATAGATTATAGAAAAGTATTAATGTCAGTGATAGAATTTAGTAATTAAGTTCTATCACATAATTTTAGAGATGATATCATGTACTCCTGATCTTATAATACAAATACATGGCATTTTAGAACAAGTGGAAGGATGTTATGGATTGAGACTGTGTTAATTTGATCCTGATGCCAAGAAACAACACATCTCACTTACTGCTATTCTGGAGAGGCAGGTGGACTGGCGGGGAATTACGGGTTCAAAACTCAATTAATTGCAATTAATTTATTTTAATCAAGTAATTTCTTATTGACAATTAATCGATGATCGATAATCATTAATCGATAATCGATTAATTGTTTGCATCTCTAATGGTTACAGATAAATGTATTGTAAAATACTAGATTAGATGTCTTATCAGATAAGTTTATTACAGATCTTACTTGGCTATAATAAACCATTTTGTTCTAAGTGATGTATTTGAATTGTGTGGTATGTCAGTGGCGTCCCATTGCCTCATGTTGTTTTACTGTTAGTAGGGAGTCGGGATTAACCAGTTTTGCCCTATCAACGGATATATTATTTCACAGTTTCATAACTGTAAGAATCGTAGAAGCTACGATATCTATGGTGTCCAGATTCCTGCATGTTGCTCTGTGAAAACAGTCACGTAACATGTGTGTGCGCTGGTTTGTTTTGTGAATTAGAGAGTCCATATCACTCACCTGAAGTGTGGAGAAGAAGAGCTGTTATAATGTCATGGGGAACTTACATTCTAGCCTTATGTGAACCAAAAAGTGCCTTAAATCGGCAACATGGGAGCATTTTGGACATCTGTAAAATGACCAGAGAGTAGTTGTAGAAGATGGATATCCAATTTGCAAAACATGCCATCTAAAAGTGACTGCGAGGAGTCCAACACTTTGAATATGTTTCAACTTCTTTGAAATAATCATCCACCCCTTCATGCCAAAATCAAGGTAAAACACAACAAAACAAAACATAATTAGCAAATGTAACGTTATTAAGCTGGAACAAAACAGTTTAAACTCGTGCGGGAGTATTTCTTTCTATGTGTTGCCCTTTACTTTCTGAATCTTATGGCAATATTTAGTAGTGTAACCCCAGATCTGCGGAGCCCCTTGTTTTCAATAAAAGTAGGACTACATTGTTTGTGTGCAGTAAAGAATAAAAATAATGCTTATATGTCTTTTCCTGTCAAATATTAAATTCCCTGATCAATTATCGTGAAAACTGTTAAATGAGATATTTCCTCTGACAGTACATTGTGACACCCCTAGCTGTGAGTCAAATGAGACTTGAAACTAATCAGTGACTTGCATCCTTTAGTGCTCCCCTCCAAGCAACTCAAGAATCAAGTTAATAGCTTATTGATTTCCTGTATCGCCAGATGCAATTCAGATTAAATTTAATACACACACAGAGACCCAACTCTCCAGATGAATGGATAGGTTAAGTGTTGAAGTAGTAAAGCACATGTTCAGCACATTTCACTGGGAGTCATGCCTGTCGACTTTGTTAATGGACTGTTACATGAAGAGATCATTAGAAGTATTTGTGTGACAGTGAATAAGGAGTCATCATAAGTGACAAGTAGGGTTGTCCAAAAAAATGTATACTAAAAATAAGTATCGGATTTAGATACTAACTTGCAAAAGTATCGATACTTTTGCCGTCAACAGTGCAGCCTCTGCCTCCTTTCAGTTGACCCCTAACATCACCAGCTGACATCATAAGTCCTGTCCTTCTAACGTTAAGAGGCGTTAATTTAACAGGATGATACAATTATGTGTGTCTGAAAGGTCAACCAGCAAGGAAACAGACAGTGGCAGCCTGCTTTACCACCTCTATGTAATCAGCAACGATACTATGGTACCAAGTCATCAGAAATACGGAAGATAAACAGGACTGTAGCTGAATGCATTAGCATGGAACAGATCCCTCTTTACACTGTGGTGAAACCTGACTAACAACAACTTATTCACCAACTAAATCCAAGGTTTACCCTCATTCATGGAATCATTTAATGTCCACAGAAATCCCCGAGCTTTACAACACAATAAATCAAATGAAAGAATTTGAACATATTTGTCATATTTATATACACCCTACAGTTACCCAAAATCCTATGAGTGACTATTTCAAATAAAACTGACAAAAACAAACATATTAACACTATGAAATCAGTCTCAATCTTCATCCATTGACTGTTAACTTTAGTTTCAATGTCAAAAACACAAAAAAGAAAAATCTGTTACTGAATGAGAGTATTTTGGTTTTGGTCCACGCAAAAGTGTAAATGTGTTGATGTTCGTAAATTAGTTTTGGAAAGGCAATGTGGTGCTATCACCGTGGCAACTTACACGCAAGGCCACCCCTCATTTCAGTGGTCTTACCTTCACATACATGTTTTTCAGCTCTCTAAAAATATCAGCCATCAGCAGTTTCGTTAGAAGTAATGAAATGGCCTCCTTTGAGGTTTTACAACATAGACACTTTTTTGCAATATTTTATGTTCCTTGGCCTACCAAAGTGATCAAAATGTGTCTCAGCACACACAGACATGAGCACAACTGCATTTGCCAGGTGCAACTGATTCGGGTAAACAAAGCCCCCACTCTTCTTAACAGTCTGGTTTGCTAACAGAATGCAGGATGGTTTCATGGGATCCATCTAACACTGCAGCAGCTTTCACCACTTCTGATGTCTCATCTGTTTGCTGACATGTGTGTGTGAGTGCATAGAGTATAAGCTGACATGATGGTATGCAGGAACATAGGGAGCAGTATGACTGCCAGGCGAACACCAGCTGTTGGATATGTGAAGAATCACACAGTGGACTGATTAGAGGAAAGGATAAGAAAGCCATGAAACTCATACTCTTCTCCATACAGTCTGTATTTCATGCAGGCTTTGATTTCCTAAAAATCCGGGCTCAGGAACAAAATACCAGCATGTGGGAAGCTTCTGTTTTCACACAGTCTCGGTTTTAAGATTAGTGGACCTGCCAAATTAAGTAAAGAGATGAAATTGTTATGATTAGCACATCCTAATCTGCAATGGCAGCCAGAATTTAAGGAGTTACAGTTATTAGAAATATATCAACTTGTATGTCACAGTGTGCTGAAGAATGCGTCTTCACATGCAAACTACGCCTGTGCGTCAAAAATCCATAAGGGTATATTTGCCTCTATAAGGATTATTTTTCCTTAAGAATCGTGGCTAAACGCGCTTATCACACTTTTTTACTTTTTAGTCCGCTTTGGACCATTCGTCCGGGCAGGTGTGAACAGAGTAATTGCACTCTTATGCAGAGTAATGGCACGGCCCAGTTCAGTCAAAAGATTTAGAACATGTTCTCAGTCCTGACCCAAACAAACTGTGAAGCGGTTTATTTGTGTTGTTAACGTGATCCGACTTCGATTCTAACCCAACTATGAGGTTTAGTTTGAGATAAAGGGCTCCTGTAGCGATGTAGTGATGAAAAGAAACCAAACCAAGGGGGAAACGGAAAGGTTTACAAACTCATCAACTGATTCAAACCAGAGCAAACCTATAACTAATTTGCTCTGTAATGTTTTATTGAGCTGTTTGTTCAAGTGGGACATTTATCATTTTGGAAAAAAATAATTTAAATGGAAAAACTGGTTCTAAACTTAAACATGTAGTTGGTTATAGGATGACATAAATACAAGATATAGATATGTTGGCGATTTTTCAGTAGGGCTAGTCTACACTGACTTTTTTTTGCGTATTTTATCTGGCTGCTTACTCTGCTACAGTATGTTTAACTGTGCAGGAATGACAATTTTTTGGTGTTCGCACGGCAAGTGTTGGTATCAGTGATCAATATGCATTTATTTAGTTAGTGTAATTAATAGGGACTCTAGCAAGGCTGAGTGCATATTGATTTTGTTGTAAATGACCCATGTGATTGGTGCTAATTCTGTGTGATACCTGATACAACATCCCTTCAATCAGAGATGACAGAATCAGAGAGGTCCTCTTTCAAAACATGAATCCTGTTATTGAATAGTTCATAATCCAGTATTTAAATTTAAGATGGAAATCCTCCTCTATGAGGCAGTGCTTTCTATCATGACCTGTTTTGATTGGCAGCCATCAGATACCCAGTAACCATTGAAACTGCAGCACAGTAATCTCTATAAACTTATATCTGCACATGAAAGCAGAAAAACACAGAGTAGAGAGCAAGAAAGGTGGAACGCATTGACCAAAAAATGCAATTTTGGGACACACCAGCTACAACAATTTAGCTTTTCATTGGCTTTTTGTATTTGTATTTGTATTTGCATTCATATGCAGATATTTGTTTATAGAGATGTGCTGAACACCTACAGAAAGTATCGACTCTCACTGTAAATAACAACTGGTGCTGCCAGAACCCCAGAAATATTGACTGTTGGCCCCAGGGACTAAATCATGGTCAGACTGATAGCTGATAAGTTCCAAGACTGAGAGCACTGTTTCCATGGATGCTTAGAAAGTCTTTATGGTCACAAAAAAGACAAGAATTTACTTAGGTTTTACATATTACATTTGCTGATTCAAAATGAGAGCCTCTTGTTGAAGAACAAATCAACAATAAAAAACAGTCCACTGCTGTGATTTTAACCCTTGTTTAAATAGAACCAATTACTTATTTTGGAACTTTAACAGTTTTTATTGTGAGAGTAAGTATTATAGTTTGTATAGTTAGATGCAAAGTTACTATGACTTGTAGAGCGTGAATTTGTGCAAAAGTTTCTCTTGAAGGTAATATGAGCTCAACATTTTGCTCTCTGCAAGTGTGTCTGAGCCAAGGATTTCGATAATGAGTAGAACAGTGTCAGAAAGCTATCCAAGCAGATATCCCTCTAACTATTTCCATATTATCTTTGTAAGCTCACTCTTTTTTTATCCTGAATATGCAGGGTCATACCTGAGGAATTAGAAAGTGGATATTGGTGGCTCATCACAGGGAACTGAAAGGTTTATGGAAGTACTAATTATAATAAGAAATGTCAAAACTGACCAGTGTCTCACCTTGTTTTTGGAAATACAGCAAGTAACTTTTAGTAATAAATGTCTGTCTTCTTTCTAGTAGTCTGACCTTCATGTGGTCCACTTATCTGAAGACACATGCCATGTGGTGAAATATCTCTGGTCAAACCATTTGGTTTTAGGTGGCTAATGTTAGCTAATGTTAGCTTGCTTGCTAATGTGCTACTACTGCCGAATCGCTAGCTAGCTGACGTGGCAAAAAACTGCCTTAACTGGATAACATCAGCCAATTCAATTAAAAAAAAACAAAAAACATCAGCCAATCCATCTAGACTTTTGGGGCTTATCTGACATTTTAAAATGACCTTATCGGCTACGACGGTTAAGAAGCAAGTAATGCCAGATCCATGCAGGATAGCTAAGTTACGGCTAGCTGGCAAGCTGTGACATACTTTACGGCCCCACTGACTTGTGCTGTCACGACTTTGTGCTAGTCAAATTACCACAGTACATGGCTTAATGCCCTCCCTATCCAATTTAATTTCTATGTATCCAACACTTGACATCATGAAGTCTTAAAATGTAAAGAGTGGATGTATCATTGATGAACAATGACATAATGTGTTTCAATTGCCTGTAGAAAGAAGAGGATTAGACAAAGAATGCTGCCTTGTTTCACATCATGTGCATGTGGTTTGCTGAGGAGGAGGAGGATGATTTGCCAATGGTGACTGCAAATGTTGTATTGGAAAGGTATGAGGCAGTCAAGAGCAGTGCCGGTCACACCTACCCCCTACTTAGGCATTCATTTAAAGCAGGATGGTTGATGGTGCTGAAGGATGCACTGAGGTCTAAAAGGATTAAAAGTAAAGGCGCACTTGCTTCTGTTATTAAAGGATGTAATGAAGTGTGACTCTGCTACAGTATACTCCTCATTTCAGCTCAGGGATCTTTCTCAGGCAGCACTGATCGATTGCATTGCATACATAATCTGGAATTCACATTACAGGCTCCCTTATGTTTCTTTATGTTCTCACGGATGCTCTTTTACCCCAGACTGTACGAGTCTTTAAAATCTACATCTGTTTCTTTTCATTTGCTAATTGGTACTTGCAGAAGCGAATCCGATGATTAGGGTAGCAGATATATAAAAAGCTGCTAAACTATCATCACATCGTTTGTGTCTGACACATTGTGTTGTGCTTGGTGTGCTGCATTGATTTTTTTCTTCTAGAGAAATACTGCAGTAGATTCAAGATGCTCGTTAGCAATTTTGAGGATTGTGGGATATATATTAAGCATCCAGGTCACATAAATGTGTCAATACTGCTTGTGAGCACATGTAACACAGGATTAAATACTGTTAACATTGACTGCACAGTCGGAGTGCAGAAAGCATCCTACTCTGCAGAGCCAAGCAGTGAAGCTCCACTGCTCGCTGTGAGTCTGATGACCTACTTTTCCACTCCAGGCGTTAACATACTGTACCGTATCCAACCATGTAAAATTCCTCCGTCGCTTTCCACTCTGCATGTGAAAAGGGTTGGGGGGATTGGGGAGAGGGGGAAAATGGCTGCTGCCTGGCTGCCTAAAACACCTGTGCCACTAGAACCTGCATGTAGTGATACAGTAAGCTTAACTAGGTCTTTGTTCCTCCTGGCTGCCTGAACCTGTGGAGTAGCTTCGTGAAATAATTCAAAGACTGCTGCTATCTGCAGGCTAATAAAAGGAGGATAGAGACAGGCTGGACTTCAGGCCGGGTGGAAAATAGGAGTTTTTTAATAACAGCCTGCTGACAGAGTGTGTTCTACTTATGTGCTTTCTCTCTCACACACACATAAATAACCATAACTTGTATCCACTTTCACAGACAACCAAACAATTTAGTGAATGGTGTAATAAAATTGCTACCTAAATGATTTAGGTGACAATGTGCCCTTCCTAGCTTCCTGCCCAGCAGTGGGAATAATCTAAGAATAGTAAGGTTTGTCCTCAATTTGACAGCTGGCTTTTTGGTGTATAATGAGCATTATGTTGTCACAGATTGGCTGCAGTGTGTGTGTGTGTGTGTGTGTGTGTGTGTGTGTGTGTGTGTGTGTGTGTGTGTGTGTGTGTGTGTGTGTGTGTGTGTGTGTGTGTGTGTGTCTGTGTCTGTGTCTGTGTGTGTGTGTGTGTGTGTGTGTGTGTGTGTGTGTGTGTGTGTGACATATGTGGCAATGAGCATTATGTTGTCACAGATTGGCTGCAGTGTGTGTGTGTGTGTGTGTGTGTGTGTGTGTGTGTGTGTGTGTGTGTGTGTGTGTGTGTGTGTGTGTGTGTGTGTGTGTGTGTGTGTGTGTGTGTGTGTGTGTGTGTGTGTCTGTGTCTGTGTGTGTGTGTGTGTGTGTGTGTGTGTGTGTGTGACATATGTGGCCGAATATCACTTAACTTGGCTGAGCTTTTCCTGCTCAAAACAACTGCCTACTCCTGCAAAACAATGTAACGGAGAATGGTGAGAATAAACCAAAAGAGTTGAGGTGTGGTCTGCAGGACCGAAATAATTAAATCAATATAAACACTGATCAAGGAGCTGTGCATCCTGCTCAACTATATACCGGACAGACAACTTTTTAATAGAGCAATGGATATATTTAGTGATAGAACACGCTGGAGTCAATGGGGAATCATAATGTTCTCACACACACAAAAGATGAAGAAAACGTGCATATTCAGTGGCAAGTTACATTTTTGGCTCTGTTTATTGTGCACTTTTGTCCGCAAGTAATTAGACTTAATACTGCATCCAGATTTCATAAAATGCTAGTCAACACCAACCCCATATACACTCACAGAAAGTAGAAAGAATATTGCTCCTGCTTCAACATATGCTGCACAATATTAATGTATTCCCAGATGAGCTTCCTTATGGGTCAGGAAAAAAACTGTACTTACTAGGGATGCACCAGTTGTGAAATTATGGATCGATACCGATGCTTAAAATAGCTATTTGGCCAACACCTGATACACTATTTTATTTTTATTATTAAGTCCCCTTTTTCTATCTTCATAAAATCTTTAAATCTTCATTTAAAAAATCTGAACTGTTTTAAAGTTATCATCATCCCTTTCTTACACTATCTTTGAATGAGCGCAAATTAAATCATACAAATTCACAAAACAATCTTTAATGTATCCTTCTTTCAAAAAATAATTGCTTCAAAAGTATTTTTAGCTGCTATACAACTAATGTTACTAACTCAATGACAATAATTTTTCAGTACTTACATAGTACTTACATTTTTTTTTTACTGTAAACAAAAAACACAAATGTGCATTGCAGCCTTTCACCTCTACCAGAGTTATGCCCAGTCAGTGGCTTCTTTTCGGCAGCTGCAGTAGCAGCATATGGTAGTGCACAGCTGTCCTAGTGGGGAAGTGAAAAAGACAATTAACGGTCACTGCCATCAATGAATGCTATTTTATTTTCACATAGGCCGATGGCAGTCAACAGGGCTGATGAAGGCCAATACTGACGTTCTGCAGATAAATCGGTGTATCCCTTGTACTTACAAATGTATTTAGTCACGTCTGCTTGTCAGCTCCCTGAGAAAACATTGCCACAGAGCTTTAAATAGAAACAGCGTCATTGTGTTTTCTGCTCAGTATCATCAACGCCCAGAGGAGGTAAACCTTTTAAATAGCTGTAAAAGCCAGTTGGATGTGAGCAGTCATGACACAAACAAGGAGCAAAGGAGGAATTGTATCACAGCCAGGCCAGTGAGCCATTCTCCCATGGCAGTCACTCAGACAGTAGATGGTCTATGACATGACGCGGACATATGCTGTGATATGTTACATCTACACAGAAGAAATGCCATAGCAGTGGTCTGTATGACACAAAGATGTAAAACACTTGATAATAGGCTTCCCAAGGATGCTGTGATTGTTTTGAAATGGCAGAATCAATTTAGGACTTTGTTTGTGTGTGTGTGTGTGTGTGTGTGTGTGTGTGTGTGTGTGTGTGTGTGTGTGTGTGTGTGTGTGTGTGTGTGTGTGTGTGTGTGTGTGTGTGTGTGTGTGTGTCTCACAATTTTGTACAGGCATTCATAATTCCAAAGCAGCATGAGGTTGACATTTTTCATTTTCAGTTAAATATTTCAGCTATTGGATGGACTGCCATGACATTTGGAATACACATTCAAGTCACCCTCAGGATGAAGTGGAATTACTTCTGTGACCTAGCGCCTTAGCACTAACTAAGATGGTGCACATGCCACATGACGACACAAGCATGTTAGCCCTGTTAGGCCTACTGTGAGCGTATTAGCATGCTGCTGCTGCTAGCATGAATCTCAGCTGCATTAGAAACTGCCTGCTATGCAATACGTACTGATTTGGCCATAATATAGCTTGTAGTATGCAGTATGCAAACAATGTGTCCCACAATGTAAAGTGCTGGAACGGTCACAACAACGGTCACTTCTGCTTTCCAAAACTGACTTAATCTGGCCTAGCATACTGCAAAATAAATTGATTTAACAGTTTCATACTACATACTAGCAACAACGAAGTATGCGGGAGGCCTACATGTCGTATGTAGTATGTAGCATGTAGTAGATAATGCATTTGTCTGTAGTTTCCAATAGGCACTTTTGGATATAGCCATAGTCCTGTGACTGTCAGAGTCAGAATGATGCTGCTTTCAAGAGTGTGCTGAGTGTTCTTTGCCTGCCGCCGGAGCAGGACCTCACTCTTACCTCCAAGTCAACTGTGCAGGTTGACAGGTTTAGTTTTTCTTTGAGAGTTGAGTTGAGTTTGAGTTTTTCTTTTTTAATTGACCTTTTCTGGTCAGTGCCCTTGAGATGAGTGGACAGCCTTTGTTATATGCATAATCCAAAATGTGACATTTGCTCATCTCAGAGTCCTGAGAGAAGCACGTATCTTCCTCCACACAGTTTAGTTGACACCGGTCCCAACTGTTGTGGGATATCTATGGATCATGTTGCAAGACCAGCTCCTACTGCCCATCCAGGAAATAAGTTTGTATTGGATGGGATTTCAAATATCCCCAACAACTGCAAGAAAAACAAAGCCCTCTCTAACTTTGTATCAGATATTTTGAAACAAAATCAACAAAACCATATCAGATGTGTATTTTTTCATGTCCATTGTAGGTCATATAGGTAGAATGTAATGTAAGTAATTGGGTAGATTTTTAAAAGCAAATAAAAAATAATAAATAATGATTTCTAATTGCTCTGGGCTTCCTTTTATTTCTGTACCATTATTTCTCTTCGAGATACATTTTATGATCGAAAATTACCTAACATTGTCAAATAACAGCCTATAAATGTGAAACACTAATTTTGATTTCAGTACGATAATTAGATAGGGTTCTTGGGAAGTAAATATATTAACTGGGTCATTTAATGGAAATGTTTTTATGAACTGTTTGCACTGAGAGTGTTCTATAAAACAGTCTGCCGTCCTGAGACTTACTTATATTTGTATTTGCTTGCAGTAAAGTAAACCACTAATCTGCTGGCTGGCAGTGAAGTGACGCTGAAAGCAAGAACAAAACAAGTGAATGCCTGCTACTGTTCACTGAATGCTTTTCAGCTCGAACACTCTAAATATTAAGCCTCCATTACAAATCTCGCTTTTCATTCTGTTCGTAGTTGCTGAACTTGCGGTTGAACCCTTTATTTATATGCAAACTGGCAGATAACCTGTTGTGAATATTCATGAATTTACCAGGCACTCGTGTTAGTCCTCATCCCACCACTTTTTCTCTTAACCACTGCCCTCCATGCTCACATGCTGGCAGTTTCCCTGCATCGTCATCCTCCCCCTCTATCTCCTGCTCATTTGTCACCTTTACTGCCAATGCCATGTGTCTTCTTCTTTAACTGTCTTTTAATTAAAGTATTTTCTATTCTTGAGCTTTCCTACATATCGTCCTCCATCTCATTCTGTTTTAAATTGTGATTAATTACATTTAGGATCTTTTAAGTGTTTGGTGGATGGATGCTGGTTTGTCTATTCTCAGTATTTCAACACTTCGCAGGGTTAGGGTGTTAGCTTTTCCTAAGGGAATCTGTGCCCTGTGAGCTAGACCAGAGCAGTTTCTACCTCCTCCCTGTTGTAAGCAGCTATTCTCAATCTTGGTCTTAAGCTCATAATCAAAGCACTTGGATCAAATGCAAGCCACAGAAAGCCAGGTGTCACCGACGCTTTTAACTACAGAACAACTCCTCTTTCACTGCAGCCCTTGTAACTGCTAGATGTAGACCTGTTTCCTCTGAAAGACATGAAGTCTTGCTGCCATTTTGACAAATAGCCTCATTAGGAGATCCAACACATCTTCATGAGTGTTTTGACAGTTTTTCGAGGACATGATCCCTCACTGGCTTTCCACTTTCAAAAGCAGTTTTTTCATGACCATCAACTCTGGGAAATATACAACAAATCAGGTCCGGTTGCCCTTTCACGCATGTAGCACCCAACAAGAGATTGTCCATGTCATACATGTTCTCACTTACACCAGGTGATGCTAGGGTAGAGCGTACAGGACATTTTCTTTGGTGTCTTTGTGTAAATCACCCCTATTCTCCACCCTCATACATTTGTTTTTGTTCGTTTTCATGCCAGCCACATGAAAAAAAAAAGTCATAAAAACGCATTACTTGCTGTGAGCTCTGCCACATGGGCTCAATCTAACTTAATACACTTTTTTCGGACTCTGAACTAGGGAGCTAGCAGGGTAAAGTATGTTTCAACTGATTCAGGCATTTGCGTTCTCACACAGCCTCACGTACAGCTCCACTGGGTATTGTCTACATAATTTCACTGCTAAATTAAAAGAGGTGTCAAGCTAAGTAAGAAGCATTGCTGCAAGGGTTTACATTGTTAAGTGTGTGTGTTTTTATGCTTCATAACATTTTTTTTTACAGAGAATGGATTTTTGTTATTTCAAAGTTATGTAGTAATTACATAACAAGTACAATAGAGTAGGTCTTCATCACTTGTTTATTTTCTCTTCTTACTAATAATTTAGCCAGTTAGATATCATAATTAACTATCTTCAAATTCCAAGCAATCCAAACCTCAAATATATTTGTCTTAACAGTGATATAAAACACACATGCAGCAAATCCTCACGGAGCTGAAATAACTGACAAATACCTTCCACAATTAGTTGATATCAAAATTGTGGCTTTGCATTTCCTGTCAATTTACTCATCAATTAATTAACTAATTGTTTCAGCACTGAAACAGATAAACCAACCCGATTCACTGCTCTTGTTTATAGCTCAGATGTAGATGGACATGTGTGGACCGGTTGACAGGTGATCGACCTTGTCTGCTGTGAGGTTCTGTGTGGATGTCTGTGTGTTTTCCAAGTTTGGGATATCTCATCATTCCATAAATGGAGGCTTTGTATCATCAGCACTGGTTGACTGGGACTGCGGCCAAGTTGTCATTGATGTGAGTGGGCATGTGAGAGTATTGGCTGCGTTCAGAGGGATGGTTCGGTTTTCTGTAGCCTGAGCACTTGTGATCCTCATGCTACAAATCGTGTTGTTATCATTGTTGTGTGCTGTGAAAACCAACTCAGGGACAACTATGAATAGTTGGGGTTGGAGAGGCAGGGAGAGGGGGGGTTGCATCGCCTTCTCATTGCCATAAAGTGATTTTGTGTGTTGCAACGACATTAAAAAGAAAGAGCTTGTCTTCCCTGCCAGAACAGGACATAGAGGGGTCTTTGTGATACTATCTGTCCTCGTTGCTGCTCCAACACCGTGGCAAAACAGGGTTTCATGTACGGGGGATACATTGGTTCTGGATATTCTGCAGATTGAGCCGTAATAGCTGAACTGAATGCGCACCTGACATTTAAAGGGAATGGGGGATGACACTCTGATTGGTTTGATTTATGTTATGCACAAAAAACACCCATGATAAATAAAGAGACTAAATACAGCCTTGTGTCTTACTTTGTGCCCAGATTATGTGCCCTTTAGCTAGAAAAAGTGAAGCTTGACACGCTTTAAAAGAACTTAGCCCAGATGATCCATGCCTTGCTTCGGGGTGATTGTCCCCCCTCCCTCTTCCCCCGCAGCCCAGGCCCTCTTGCACTCACATTACTTTATCCGAACCTCGGCTCGATTGCTTCTTGCTTATAGACGTCATTACCCCTCTGGGTTTTTTTGTTGTTTTTGAATATATTCATCTAACCAAATCTACAGTAAACACTCAACCTCCGCATCAGAACACCGCAAACCATCCGGATGTATCTTTTAAAATGTCTGCCACGATTAACAGTCATAAATTAACAGATATCAGGACTCCCGCCAATGCCCATGCTCGTACACATGCGCATGCTCGTACATGTGCATTATCCGTGCTTTACAAAAGCCCACCTCTTTCAACTCACATGGGTCAAACAAACTAGACTTTAGCCGTGAAGTGTGCTTGGGCATGGTACGAATGGACAGTGTGAGTGTGCACTTAGACTATAGATCATTTAAATAGGGCCCTTTTTATTTAAACTCCCAAATATCTGTATCTGCCTCAAAAATCGTTTAGGCTAGGCTCTTGAGATCATTCATACTGTTTGTTTTTTTTAAATCATGATTTATGATCAATACAGCCATGAAGATAAATTTAAACAATAGGTTTATGCTCTGTGCCCTCTGGCTGCAGAGACAAGATGACCTGATTATGTAAAACCAAAAGCCAATCCAAAAGTTTTACCCAGAAGCAGCACAACAACACTCCCCGTACCTCCGAAAACACCTTGAGCATGAAGAATGAGGGTACACTTTTATTTTCCACTGCTGCTCACAAATGTTCAACTCCCTTTGGACTTGAAATATTAATGGATGAGTTTTATTCTGGAGTCAGGAAGGTGACCTTCATGCATATGTGTCCACAGAGAGACTGATTTTCCACTTTCCACCACCCACATTTTATTCTTTAACAGGACATTTTTATACAAGTGCTTATAAAAAGGATCCTGTTTTTGTATATTTTGTTCCATATGTATCTCATTAAAGGAAACTTTGATGTTCCAGATGGAAATATGTGGCAGTCTAAAAGAAGATACCTAACCAGCCCTGTGATAAAACATTGTATTCCTAGATGTAGGGTGGCAAATTAATAGAAGCAGCAGCCTAGTTACATAATTTAATACTGATAAGATTAAAAAGTTTCTACCTCAGGATTCACTCAGGTATAAGTTGGGAACAAAAAATTATCAAAGAGAAAAGATGAAAATGAACCTGAAACTTACCAGAAATAAAAAATATTAATTAGAAATAGTAATTATGTTGTATTCAATTGAATATGGTTTTGTGTGTTGGGTTGTTGTATACCTTTTGTCACACATCACCTGCTAATCCAGCTGCTAGGTATCTGTTAGAAAAACGCTTGACACAAGGACCAGTTCGGAACCAGAATCAAGTTATTTTAAAAATTAAATTTATTCCTGTACAAGAAGAGAGCATAGTACACATAACACTAGTGTCTCATCATGCTCTGAGGGCAGTCCTCAGAGCCAAGTCATTTTAATGTGCAGCTGAAACAGTAATGGTTGTCATGGTGATATGTTTAGAAAACAAAGTAAGCTAAAACAAATGGGCTTTTCCCATTGCAATCGCCGACCCTCCTCCCGACTCCGCAATACACTGTGAGAAAAGGTCCCTTTATTAAATACAGCCAGAGTTCTCACATATAACTAACAATAACATGTCGACTTTTTTCCATCAGTATCTCTCTGCCTTCATGCCTGTCTAGCAGCAAATCATGAGTGACAGCTCATATACAGACACCCCGCCCTTTCCTCTACATTCCTCCCTCTCTCTTCGAAAAGTGCTGGACGTGTGTGAATATAATCAGTGTTGACAGCACTGCTGGTCCCACTTGCTCCATCAGGCCCGGGCTAGGCTAATGTTTGTTGGCAGGGCAGGGTCAGATGGCGTGAAGGGACAGTGTCCTGACAGCACAAGGAAACTGCCAAAGACTTATTCATTTCAACAAGATAACAAGGGTTAATCAGCGAAGAAACAAAAACAAATAATGGTGCATGATGACTTCTCTGTCAGGCACAGAACATTTTTACTTAGCTTTCTCTTTAATGATCTTAGTTTGTCATTCTTGATGCATCTTCAATTCTTTATTTTCGATCCACACAAGTGATTTCAGCTCACTGACTGTGCATACTCATACATTTTTTTCCACCATGTTTCAGATCATATCATAAATTCCTGGAGTATTCTAAACTAATTGTTAATTTCAGTTTTCTGTTGATTGCAGTTCATGCCACTATGAAAATTAAAGGTGCCCTGTTGAGTTTTCTTGTACATAAAACACATTATTTTTAAGTTCAGTGTAACCTACCAAAACATATTTTGTAATACATTTTTTTAATGTTCTAATTGTGTACATCTGCTGTGCATAAAGATAAATGGCTTGACCGCTCCCCAAAAGTGAGGTGAAGTCAGAAATCCCACCCCCTCCATGTTAGCCCATGGGGCAAGTCAAAAAAGTCGTCAAATCATTTTTTCCCAAAGATCATTTCTGTAATTTGTTAATTTTTCTGATATGTTTGGTTTTAGTTATTTGATGCTTAAAAAAAAAAAAAAAAACTTCATGATCGACAGCTGTGATTGGTCGGATCGATCGGCTGGGTGCATGGACGGGATTTCATACACACACCATCTTTATATACAATCTATGATACATTCTTGTTTGCTAGTTGTCAGTCTTCTTCTTCCTTGCCTATGTTTAAGTTTAATTGAGCGTTGACACCACTGACTGTCAATCATAAGAATAACATCAACAAACAAACAAAACAGGGACCTACTTGTAAAATCACTGATCCATAACAGTACCAGTGGTATCTTTTAAATTGCAGAGATCAGATTAGACTTGATAACAGATTTGATAACGTTGACAAAGCTATAGATTGTGAATAACTCACAGTGATTGATTTCCTACCTCAAGTGTCAAGTGTTTTTCAGGGCTCACTGAAGTGAATAGAAACCAATGTCTGCCTGGAGAGAAAAATCAATGGCTAAATCTGTGGTATGCTTTTGAAAATATATGAAATTGTACTAAATAAATTAAAACATGCAAAGCCTTCTTGAAATGATCCTTCTTTCATCATGCACTTAGCACTAGTTGAGAAAAGTATTTCTATCATGACCTGTGAATGTTCTCATTTGTCCAGGCCATTGTTATCCCCAAAGCAATTTCAGTCAAAAGCAACTGGCCTCGGTTATTTGTATTCCTATCATGAAGCATTATGTCTTTAAAAGCCATTAGATAATTAAAATAAACTTTAATCCATTAACAAAGACGACATGATCCTTTATAACTCTCCTCTTTCAATGTTCCAACAGGCGCTGGGGAGTCTGGGAAGAGCACCATTGTAAAGCAGATGAAGTAAGTTACAAAAGGAATCTTTGTTTTACTTCATTTATTTTGCCTTTTACGTTTGACCCAACAATGGATTCTCCACCTTAGAAATTTGTATTTTCATCCGTCAAACTTGACAAGTGATCCATTATATGATCCACAAACTAACCAAACCTGAACAAAATCTGGCCACAGGCTGACATTTTACAAAAGATACACGTCTTGATAAGATTTGTTTGCAAAATAAGTAAACTGGGATAAGGAAATGTGAATGTTAAATCTTGATGTGTTTGGCAAGCCTGTAAATAATCAGAGCTCAAACAAGAGCACACATCTAAACTATTACACTTACTTACACCTGATGAGTCTCTGCTCACTGACGTTACCAAAGCTCACTGATCTTATCTTGTGCGTTTGGCACACACACCATGTTAAAATCATCAAATTATTGTTCGATAATATAGTTGACTTCCTCCCATGTGGTTTCAGTAAAGCCCCTCGTGTTTGTTACTATCTTTTATTATTGCTCATACCACAAGAACAGTGTGAAGAGTTTGTGAAACAGGAGCTGCTGTAATACCTGTGCACCAATCAGACAATCAGAATACACACACACACACACACACACATACACAGAGGAGCCTAAATGGCTTAATAATTCACATTCCTTTGGGCTGGCCAGCCATTGAATCCATTTTTTATGAGCTTCAAGCAAGAACACTCTGTCGCTTTTTGAAGCCAGGTTATTACAGGCGTAAAGGTAAATCAGCCTGCATGACAGAAACACTTGCCTATTATGTAACATTACACATTGATGTATCCTGTGTAAACATGACATTGCAGGAGAGAACGTTAGGAAAACAACTGTTTTATAAGAAAGCTAAAAAAATTAGGCAACTATTTGTTTTCTTTTGCATCATCAGCACATTGATAAAAGCAGAAGGCATTTTTACTTCAGAAGTAATGCGGGGTCATCTCAGTGTGCTCTGTCTGCACTTCCCTCTGCAGCCTGATGAAGTCTGGTTGATTGTATGTCGGATGCATAGACACAAAGTTCCCTCACTCTCAGGATCTGAGTAATAATAGAGGTAAAATCATGATATAGCATCAACTGAATGCTGCAGAATAACAGCAGTTTTACTGTGCGTTAACTGCAATGCCACGCACCATCCTTCACAGCATGCTGATATGATAATTGTGACGTGAGTGTTCACTATATGTTTCTTGGTAGACGAGGTACTGTAGCAACTGCAGAGAGAAGTGCTGCTTTTCAGCTTAATTTATAACCGTTTTTGTATGTTCAACTTTATGATTGATGCATTGAGGAATTTTTCTGAAATAGATTGCTGACAATCAGTTATTAGTGACTGGCTGCTGTGAAATATTAACAAAAACAGCTTCCATTAGTCACCACAGTAATTTCCATTTATAAAGCTGGTATAACAAAATACTTTATTTTAACAGTGGATCAACTGACTATATGTATGTGAATGGAGCTGCTCATAATGATAAACCCAGAGGATGAACACTGCAGTTTCCCTCTGCTGTACTGGGCGTTTAAGTGTGTATTAAATCACAAAGGACAGACCTATCCTTTCAAGGTCCCATATTGTAAAAAGTGAGAAACCATGTCTTTATCTTTTTATTGTGAAGCAGGTCTTGGTGCTATATAAATACTGTCAAAGGATCAAAGCGCTCAATCCAAATAAACATTTACACAGCCTGTATTCCAAAACTTTAAACGAGCCGTCAGGAACTCTGTATGATTGTGATGTCAGATGCAAAAGACCTGGAAATGCTGCAATCAGAGCAGACTGGGCTTTCTCAGGAAGAGGGCTTAAAGAGACAGCTGCTTAATTTGAGCCTTTCAGACAGAGAGTGAATATAGTCAGACAGTATGAGAAAAATAATGTGTTTTTAACATTAAATGATGTAAACATATATGTAGAAGCCCAAAATACAAGTAGTATGGGACCTTTGATGTACACTTTAATAATTGTTGCTTTTTTTTTTCATTCTTAGGATCATCCATGAAGATGGCTACTCAGAAGATGAGTGCAAGCAGTACAGAGCTGTGGTTTATAGTAATACCATCCAGTCTATTATGGCCATTGTTAAAGCCATGACCAGTCTCAAGATAGACTACAGCAACTCTGGCAGATTGGTAAGACACATAACCAGACAAACACTTAAACACATCATGTATTTGTTATAGCATGACATTTCTGCATATATTTTACATCGATATTTGTTATTTTTATCCTCTTGAAACCCACATCCGATGGCATAAGCATGAGTTGACCACAAGCAAGAAAGACCCAGTTCACCCACAAGACCAATCATATATTTTGCATAGAAAATATGTCGAAATCAGTGGTTTTAT
This sequence comes from Echiichthys vipera, assembly GCF_963691815.1. NCBI lineage: Eukaryota > Metazoa > Chordata > Actinopteri > Perciformes > Trachinidae > Echiichthys > Echiichthys vipera. Next base: position 24,148,553 of record NC_139825.1, on the reverse strand, counting down.
AAGAGTGAGAGCAGAAAGCTGACCAGCCAAAAACAAAAAACAAACATTGTGTGAGAATGAAGTATTCAGTTGGCCTTACTAATCATGGACAGATCTAGATCCCCCTCGGGCCACAACAAAACAAAGCCTATTTCATCAGCAGCATCTTGCAGTTGTATATTCTGTGCAGTCCTTAAGACTTATGCTTGCTCAGAATTTAAATCACACAGAATTCGCTTTTGTTTCTACAACACACTGTTGCCCTTTCACTTCCTTTTTGTTTCAAAATAACAATGGAAAAAAAAAGAAACAAACATTTTGCTCCCTAACATCTCTGTGTTCCAGTATAACCCAGTGAACAAATATTATTTCAAGGCTTGGACGCCTCTGGGAAAACAGGTTTTATTTCTCAAATCATGCCTCCTCTTGGCAATTCATGTTCAGTCAATAACACTGGTAAGCTGCGCCAAGCCAAATGTTGTATGATGTGATTTCCAACAGCACCTGTTCACAGCTCTCTTTTTCAGCTGTAAAATTGCTGTTGGTACTAGAAACTAGAATACAGTGTAATGCTTCTCTGAATCCACCTTTGTAACCTGCAGGGAAACAATCCTTGTCTTCCAGACCTTACCTCCACCCCCTTTGAATCTGCTCCCTCCCTCAAATTTGTAATAGACAGAGAAGAGAGGCTGTAAATGCTGCTACAATGGCACTTGGGGCTGTTTTGGAGATTGGGTTTATTCAAAACTGCTAGCCAGACACATTTTAACAACATATTTACTTTGCCAGGTGCCATCTGCAGTCTTAGCAATAACACAAATTAGTTACTTGTTTTGAAGACCTTACAGGTGTCCAAGAATTGTAAGAATTTAAATAATCTAAATAACTGTCCAAGAATTTAAATAACTGTGAATAATTTTATGTCTTGCTTGTCTGTTTCTTCTTTAAGTCTGGACTAGCATTGCATCCCCAACCTCTATTGACTGTTAGTTAAACCTCTACCCACTGATTGTCCAATCATAGCTTAACAAATCTATAGGCATCTCAGGCCAACATCTCCATGTGTTGAAATAGTGTTCATGGGGACTTTAATGAGTGCAATACTCATGAGGAAATCAGCAAGCTAGCTGATGTTAGTTGAAAAATTGAACAACTTTAGTCAATGCCTCATCCACATACTCTCGTCACAGAATAGAAAGCACATTGCTATCACTGGACAAGAGACAACTTTGTTTGGGTTATTTTCTGTAGCCAGTTTAGTGTGAAAGCATGATGGAATTAGCAAGTTTTAGCTAGCCATTCATCTACTGTCTGTCCAATAGCTCTCATCGCAGCCAAAGTCTACTCATATCGGGGAGAGATGGCAGGGACAGGGGGGTGTGCCAGCTAGCTAACCAGCTAATGTAACCATTATATGAGTGGACTACCACTACAGCTACTATCTGTCCGGGCAGATAATTCTGTTATCCATGATCAAAACAATCATACTAATTACTTTCTAATTAATGTATTGAACGTTGTTGTAACATTATAATTGGCATTTTGTAGATTAAATCCATAATTAATTAGTCTAAACAACTTCATGAATCAAAAATGAAAATAATAATAATAATTAGCACCTCTAATTAACACACATTTACAGAACCTCGTCAGTGCAGCTTTTATACAGAAATATATACAGACAGATAAACCCTGCAGGCCTGTACACACAGACACATGAAGACACACCATCACCATCAACAACAAAAGTCACAGCTTCATGCAGTGATCCAGTCTGCTCCACCCTGTGTAGACTTCGAACAAGTTGTCAGTGATATCCTAAGTGGCCGAATGTGTGTCAGTGCATTTGATTTCGCATTGAAGCCAGTGTATGTGTGGTGTAACTGAAGCTGTAATAAAAGGATTTAGGACTCTGCTGTGGTCATTAGAGCAGAGTGGATGGACTTTTCTTTTTTCCTCTGACAGATCTGTCAAATGGTATGTATGTGACGATCCTCTCACAGACACTTACACATGGCAATTAGTGTGCTAACTTGCCCATACATACACACTGCAGCACTGAAGGACACGCACACACGCACACACACACACACACACACACACACACACACACACACACACACACACACACACACACACACACACACACACACACACAGGCTGTCCATGTGTACACACATGTATGCACATGCACTTAAAAATGTACATGAATGAAACTTAAATGTGCACACATCCACAGTATTTGCTGTTTACTTTGGTTGCAGGAGGAGGAAAAGTTCCAGCAAATGTATCACATTGCCAGTGATTCACTGCTATATATATAACTTATCCAATAGTTGAACATAAAAAAACTTCTCTTTCATTTTTGGTTCGTAAGCTCAGCAGTTATGCTGCAATAAAATACCACTGGAATAAAACAAATTGACAACAATGAGACTATTTTTTAAACGTCAAAAACTCACTAAACTGAACTGAACTGAATTTTCCTCAGGATAAAGAATTGTAAGTGGTAATTGTTGCTTACCAAGAACAAGGTGATTAAACATCTATCGGCTGAAGAAAAGCCATTAAGAATATAACAACATGGCCATCCATAAAAGGAGTGTAGATGTATTTGCTGCCTGACAGGGAAGCAGGATAGGACAGATAAATCTCAAATGTGACAAATGCACCCACACAGTAAAATGTGTGAAGTGTATTCTTCATTGTGAATCCTTCCTTTATTTCCGTGATGACTACATTCATATTCAGAACCCTTGCAGACAGAGAAACAGCCTGTCCATCAGCCAGATACTGACCAGTGAATAAATGTTGCTTTTTGCATTTTATCATATTACTCATTGAGAATAAAGTTTGGAGAAGATTCTTGATATCATGTCAACAGGAAGATGGAGAATTGAGAAAAACAAACAGCAGGAAATCAAAGCACGGTCTGTTATAGCAGCCCTGAGTGCTGATACCTTGAGTCACATCAACATATCTTACATGTGCTCAGCCCATATTGGCTAGCATCTGCTTATCATAGGTTTCAGTGTTATCATCATCACATTATTTGCCTACTTTCAATATCTTTGCTTCTTTGGCACTAGTTCGGAGGCACAGCCCCCCATGAAAACACTTTATTTATTTAACCTCATGTATCCAAATTAGAGTAAATTAATAGGTTTTCTATTGATAATTCTTAGGGGGTTGTATTTGTTTTATAATTTTTCACAAGTCCATCATATTTTATCTAATGTAGTCATCATTAGATCTAATGCCTTCATCGATATCAAAATGTATGATCACTGTGTCCTTAAAAAAATAATCACAAGCCATGAGTACATTGAAAGAGTTACTAGTCACTGTAGTTGTTCCTTCTGTCCATACTGTTTGCAAAAAGATCCCTTCTTATAAAATAGTCAATACAAGAGATACCTAACCCTTTCAGTGTTATTATTTGAGTGCTGCACTGAGATAGATTTTAAATGTCAACCTATCCTTTAATGATGCATTAGTATTTCTTCAATCCATATACAAATCTATACCTTGGATGTAGCAGTTTTTATGTATGTTTTGGCAGTGACCTCTTATTGTAGCTATCTGTCCTGTCTTGCATCCTTATCGCCCCCTGCAGGACGATGCCCAGCAGCTCTTTGCCATGTCTGCAGCTGCTGAAGAACAGGGCATCTTTCCTGACGACCTGTCCAGCTTGATCAAGCGATTGTGGGGCGACAGCGGAATACAGAGTTGCTTTACGCGGTCACGAGAGTACCAACTCAACGACTCTGCTGCATAGTGAGTGGGAATTTGTATGTGCATTTTATAATGTGATACCACTTTTTTAAGTTCAAGTTAATATTTGTAACATTCAAGCTGTTATTCTCAACGTTGTCCTCACATATCCTCTTCTACTTGTGCATCAATCTTTATCCAATCTGCTCCTGCATATGACAAAACTCTTTCACCACTATAAATGCAAATGTGGTCAAGTAGGAAATCTGTCAAATGTACTCTTTTTTTCTCATCCTGCATACCTGTTTGTAATTTATATGAGAAAGTAGTTTTACAACTGAAAAACTGCACTTGCATGTTATTGTCAAGTAAATAAAACAGCTCAAGAAAGTGACAGTGAGAAAGCTGTTCAATATCCCTGCCATTATGGATGTTGGTCTATTTAGCCATTTGACATATGAACTCTGGACATTATCAGGAGAATCAGCTCGTGAGATTGTTTAGTGTTTCCCTTTCACCAATGCAGCATACAACATGAGATTATTTTCGTCAGATGCCTTCTCATTTACTGAAAATATTGTTTGGCTTCAATAGAGGCAAGAGGTGAGCAGCAGGAAAAACCTGCCTTAATAGTTTTTCTTGAGGGATGAAAAAGCTGTGTTGGCCTCATAAGCCTCCAAGTAAACTATGAGAATTGAGAATTGATAGTTATGATAATAAAACGCCAAAGTGACCCCTTGGTTGGCTCATTAATTATTATTATTTTGTGTATGTGACACTCATGAATAATCATGACTCACATGGATAATGAGATATTTACAACTGAAATGCTGGATATATATCTCTTTCTGTCTGTAAAGCGATTGTTGACCGGTCCACTAAAGTTCCCAGCTGGCCTTGGATGATGATGATGCAATGCTTGTGTCAGTGGAGCAGGTTGTGAGAAGCATGTCAAAGATGCTTCCACACTCCCATACTAACCAACAGTCTGTTATAAAACAGAGAAAATGCAAAAATGGATTGAGGGAGAGGGAAAAGAGTGGTTAACTGAGAACTTAAGTGAACTTAAGATAGTGAAAATAAAATAAATGCAACCAACTTGATAAATGTAGACAGAGATGACCTAGTTTCCTTTGTTTGAATCTTTTGCATCTCTATGTTCAAAAGTTTTGCAAACTTGCAAGTAACAAAGGCCATAGTATCTTACTTTTAAGAGGCAAATCAAGGTGATCACCTTGGAATTTTGTATTCTGACAAATCACAGTATACAGTGTATATATACAGTATATATAAATAATCTACTAATAATCTCACGCCCAATGTCAGCTGGGATGAGCTCCAGCCCCCTGCGACCCCATTAGGGTTGAAGATGATGGATGCTGATGAAGATGATGATAGATAATCTTTTCGTTCATACATCAGACTGACTAAATTGGAGCGAATCAGTAAAGAATATGCATGTTGCCATAAAAATCCTACAGCTAAGAATAGCACATACGAGTGGGTCTAGTAGTGAACCCCTGTGGTGTCACATTCGGCCAATTCACATGGGGATTTATTATGTGAATACAGAGCATGTGCAGAGTTGATATTTGGCATCCACACTCTGACCTCATCTCAATCCCCACAGGCATACACCAAGCAAAGCACAGCAAAAATTATAGTGACAATAAAGCATTTATCACCCCAAAACTGCATTAGATACAGAGCGTTATATAGGTGTTACCTGTACAGACAGTTTCCTGTTACAGGAGAAAAGATATATAGTATATTCAGATGAATGAATCAAAACCCAGCAAAACCACCAGATATGCAGCAGGACATATGTGCAGTGGATAATATTCAAACTCTCTCTCACTCTCACTCTCTCTCTCTCTCTCTCTCTCTCTCTCTCTCTCTCTCTCTCTCTCTCTCTCTCTCTCTCTCTCTCTCTCTCTCTCTCTCTCTCTTAGTTACCTGAATGACCTGGAGAGGATAGCTAAAGCAGATTACATCCCCTCCCAGCAGGATGTGCTGCGAACTCGGGTCAAAACTACTGGCATCGTGGAGACTCACTTCACCTTCAAGGAACTGCACTTCAAGTAAGGCCTTGTAGCACTGACCTGGCATCAATGTTAATGGACTTCAGATACTTTGGAAAAGATATAAATTCACTGCCACCTACCACTCTTACCCTGTCTAGTGTTCACCAAAACAAGCGCTTTTAGCCATGGTCCAATGAGAGAGTCCAGGGAACTCATAGCAACTCACCCACAGTGAAAGGGTGTATTTCACATTGAGTAACCTCAGAGGTAATATGAACCCCCCAGTGTGTGCACTCAGCTCTGATGCTCGCTTGTGGTGTTATTTGGTGATACATAAAAAACTGCCAGTTGTAAGTTCGTCTTACTAGCCACACAGAACATGACCGAATAAAACATGACTGTCCTTGATGCTATTTTGAGAGAGGAGCGAGGCAAAAACCTAGCTTGGATATTAAAATAAATGCGGTCTTTGTTATCATACTTTTTAAAATTAAATTAGACCCTATCATTGTAAGCACTGACATCACTGTAATTGCTAGACTGTTTTTTATCCCTACGTTAAGAGCATCAAAGGGCGTCTAATCCCCCCCCCCCCTCCCGACTAGAAATGCACAACTCAGCTACATAAAAGCCAAATTATACTAGCAATTAAAAACTTACTTATGATGATGGCACTGAGAGCTGAGTAAATAAAGTAGGTCATTCCCATTGTGCTCTTGCTCAATAAAACCAGAGCTTTATATAGTGTTAACATTTGAGTGTGTCCTTGATGGTAGAATATACTGTAGGTCTTACATAAAATATGCCCTGACCGTGTGTGGGATAGTAATGGATGTATCGATAGAGCATGTGCAAGAGATACAGCAAGTGTTTAAACATTTTATAACAGGACTGAAGCAGATTCAAGTCTGATATATTGTATAGGTGATTATACAAAATGCGTATTATAAAAGTTGATCTTGGTTGTTTTGTTTCTCTGTTTTTTGGTCTGGAGCAGTGTATAAAATACCTAACACTTTATAAAGCCGCTAAACAGATCTGGATGATTTTAAAAAAAAAAAAATCGCCACATGGCTCTGATGTGACCTGTTTCCTGATAAACTCTCTGATATTTACCTTGTGTCACAGCCTCAATATTTGCCCTGAATAATACATGGAGGCAATCAATGAGAAGAAAGTCACATTTTTTAATGCTGTCCTGTTTGCCCTAATTAGTATGGGAAGGAAATACTTATAGATATAGAGAAGTGCCATCTTTTGAAAATGGCTTAAAGGTCCAATATTGTAAAAAGTGAGATGTCTTTTTTATTATAAAGCAGGTTCACAGAGAAATGCACACAGCCCAGCTTCAGTGCCATTACTGCCATTCCCCGGCTGTAATTAGAGATTCCAAAAGTGCAGATGTGGAAAACCCGGAAACACTGACCAATCAGAGCAAACTTTTTCAGGACTGGGGCTTAAAGAGGAATGCGCTAAAATGGAGCGTTACAGACAGAGGCTGAATACAGGTTTATTCAGGCAGACAGTATGAGAAAAAGATGTCTCTTCTTTTTAAAGATTATTTTGGCAGTTTTTTCAAGCCTTTATTATATAGGACAGACAGGACATGGGGTGAGAGAGAGAGAGAGGGGGAGACATGCAGCAAAGGGCTATGTTCTAGTAGAAACCCAAAAAGTATGAACATGAAAATCAGCATAATATGGGACCTTTAATTTAGATTTGTTGGGGTGTCTGCTAACCTGAACATTTGTATTATCAAAATCTGGCAGCTATCCTGGATGTAGTTGGCTGTCATCGCTTCAGCTGTCTGCAGAGTTTTCTCACCTCTAACAGTCTTCGATCACAGTGCTCAGTTTCCCCATTACCCAGCGCTTATATAGAGGCCTGCCTGCCTCTTGTAACCCTGCATTGACGCCTTTGCGTCATTTATCAGTTATCTGACAGACGTCTCTCCACCACTTCTGATCTGAAAGCAGTCTCATGAAAATTTGTACATCCAAGGATGAAATGTCACCATTACTTTTTTATTTCCTTTCTTCTTCACTATTATCTTGCCTGAACAGTCATATCTCTATCTCCTTCGCTTCATCCCCTTTTCAGAATGTTTGATGTGGGAGGCCAACGCTCGGAGAGAAAGAAGTGGATCCACTGTTTCGAAGGAGTCACAGCCATTATTTTTTGTGTTGCGCTAAGTGCTTATGACCTGGTGCTGGCTGAAGATGAGGAGATGGTAAGGAAAAGGTCACCTTGTATTTCTTCATCTGGATAGATAACTTAACTTTACCAGCTTTATAAATCTGTTTTTTTGGCTCATTGCTATTATTAGATTGTAAGGCATTACAAGGCACTAAAATTTAAAGTGAATTTAAAGTGAGAGCTTAGGAGAAAGTTGGCCAAAAGATGCTCTGAAGGACCCCCTCTGCACCTTACATTTAAAACATTGAGCAACATTGTCCCCTGGTGGCAGCTCTGATGCGTTGTGCTTCAGTGGAGGCCGTAAACCATAAACCTTTGCTTCTCTGTAGAACCGAATGCATGAGAGCATGAAGCTGTTTGACTCCATCTGCAACAACAAGTGGTTCACAGAGACCTCCATCATCCTCTTCCTAAACAAGAAGGATCTCTTTGAAGAAAAGATTACTCGCAGCCCCCTCACCATCTGCTACCCAGAATACACTGGTAGGTACATGGTGCTCTAAAATATTCAGTATAACACAGACAGCTGGCAGAGTGCCAGCTTACTAACAAATCGCAACACAAGAAACCATAATCTGTCCTCTCAATAACAAATCGCGTCCAAACTGTCAATTCCCAGGAGCCAATAAGTTTGATGAAGCAGCCAGCTACATACAGACCAAGTTTGAGGATCTGAACAAGAAAAAGGACACAAAGGAGATCTACACCCACTTCACCTGTGCCACTGACACCAAGAACGTGCAGTTTGTGTTTGACGCCGTCACTGATGTCATTATTAAGAACAACCTGAAAGACTGTGGTCTTTTCTAAAGGTAGGATAGAGGGATGATAAAATGTAAAATATTATCAGCTTTAGTAAAACAAAAAAGGAAAGACTAGGACAGCACTCCAGTATGACTTCTTAATGTTTCCACATGGATGTTTTAGGCAAGACGCCCTTCTTAAGCATGTATTCTGGCAATTTCACAAATACACATGATAAATTAGTAAATAAGTAAATTCAAGTCCTTATGCATTAAGACGATGAAATAATAGCTTTTCTCTCATTCATTTTATTGTATTTGTTTTGTTTCTTTGTCATCTCTTTGTTCATGCAGGATGATGCCCGGCGCACACAGACTGCATGAGACACTGCAACAGCCATGTGATGATTACTGCTTTTCATAATGAAAACCATAACAGACTTGATTCCTAGAGGGGAAACCTTAAAGAACTCAACAGTCACCGATTTGCAACCATCACATTCTCTGTCAATGGTGTTAATATTTTGTTTTGATATATTTCTTACTGATAAGGGGTTCTCATACTATTCATACTGAGTGCCTGTAAATAGATTTGACCAGGGATCCACTTATTGGTTTTTAAATTAGATTTGAAACCTAAATTATATTATCCGAGTGGCTTAAGTGCAAGATAATTGTTGGAAAAGAAAAATGTATCATAATAATAACCCGTAATGTATTATGTATATCTAAATGCAGCAAAATTAAAGTATTTTTTCATCCTTAATAGGCCTTCAAGGAGCAGTTTGAGAACCACCTTTGCACGGTAGTTATTTAATTTGATGAGTCTCATTTTTTGTATTCAGATCTGTTTTTGAGTTTTTTAGGTTTTCATTTTACTTTCTTATTTTCTTTAGAAGTTTAGCAAGAGGATACAGTACAACGAAAAACAACGTTTTATATATTTAAAAAAATCCCATTAACTTATGTTAACTAATGTTGGCATTTTATGAAGCTTATGACTGCACAAAACTTATTTTTAGAAAAAAACAAACTAGCATGGAGAATGAAAATGGATGAAGGGAAAATGTTTTTTTTTTGTACAATGTTTACACAGAATCGATATTCACAGTTGTACTATAGTGCATTGTTCTGCATGATTGTCCATAGATTAGCTTGTACCCCCGGCAAACTGAATAACATTCCTTAAGTAACTTCAATGAAAAAACAAAACGGTGAGTCACTTTAAGATATCTGCAAGATTTTCAAGTGGTTATGTCTGTTTTTGAACATGGATTGTTCTGTACTATTTGTTCCATTCCAAGTCTTTTTACATATGTCTGTGCCTTGATATCTGTTTACACCAGTTCTTTAGAGACATGCTGTCTCCATAGTGTGAATTAGGGCTATTTCTACTCCACTTCGGTTCACATAAACAATGATTTGAGATGCACCACAACAAAGTCGTTCATTATATTAATATAAAGGTCATTCACTTGGTAAATGTAAATAAAAGTTTGCTCACATGATTTTTTATTCTACAGTGTGATGTGTCAAAAGAAAATTCAACAAAAAAATAAAAACACATTATTCTATTCCTCCATTTATGAACCATGTAAAAAACTAAACTAAACAAATAATACAGATAGAGAATTAAAGAGTAGAAACAAAACATGTGCTGATGAAGACCATACAATGAGGTTAAAGGCTCAGGAAAAGCTAGTTAATGGACTTTGAGTTGATATTATTTTTCTCACATTCTGATCCCAATGTCAGGAATGAACTTATGTGCTCATATGCAGCAGAATATTTGTAAAATGAAACAGAGCACAGTAATATAATATTGTGTAAGAGAGGCCCACACTGGCAGTGCAGTATAGAAATTGGAGTATATAAACTTATACAAATGTATAAAACCTTTAAACTGCAAAAAACACTTGCTACGTTTCAACCAAAAATCGTGATTGCGTTTGTTTCTACAGTTTACAGCAGTTAAAACAGTAATGCTCAATATGAAATTGGGAATCAGGAATCATGCATGGGTTATATGTTTTAAATGAATATATATTTTTTAATCTCATGGTACCCCCTGCATTACTCCAAAGTAACCACAGGGGTACGCGTACCTCCATTTGAGAAACACTCTTTCAAACTACTGTATTTATTTGACAACTGTGCTTACTTTTAAGATTCAGATTTTACATAAACATGAGCTTACAATGCAGACATTTCTTAAGCTTAAATCAGTGGTTCTTCACCTTTTTGGCCTTCAAGCGTTAAGAATACCTGACTATTTGGGGCTGCTTGATTGTTGCAGATGACTGAGTCAGATGGTTCTGTGTGAAAAACTGTTTAAGGCCCGAAGATGAAAATGTTTCCAATATTTCACAAAAAAAGATTACAGACAATTTCAAAAAATGAATAGAAGCTTGTAAAAAACATTGTTTTTTTCTCCTTTCCTACCTCATAAACCATCTCCTGACCCCTCAGATGCATCTGGTGAGGCTTCGCAGGGCCGACACCCAAGTTGGTAACCACTGGACTGAATTATGTAACAGTCGGCCTATGTAAAGCAGTGAAAACTGTCTCAACCAGTGAATGCTGCGTACACATTGATCCATTAGTATTAATAATTTAATTCTTTTTAAAGTCATATGGGCATTCTTAGTGCGTACTTTTACTTCTGTAATTTTACTACGGTAACATTTGGATGATAGTACTTTTATTAAAGTGATTTTTATTGGTAGATCGGAGCAGTCACTGTGGTTGAATTACAATACAAAGTGTTATCAACACCCAAAGAGGTGAGGTGAGGAGGAGCAGTCATGAATGGTTTGCTCATCTGCAAATGAAATGAGATCTTCATTTGAGCCCCAACTCCTTGTTTGCATTTCTACACACCAGTTAAGAGAAGAATGGTGAATGGGTCGTATGCAGAATAAAGGGTGCGAAAACCGATGTGCAGAGACAGTGAATAATTACAATATGGAAGCTCCTCCTCCACGAGGTGGCGACATATAGATTTCAGTAAATCCACACATGTATGCAGATGCTCTTCAGCCAAGACAACTTTTACAAAAACGTTTTGCTACACTGCACGAATAATACCAAACTTGTGAAACGACAATGCAGAAAAAATAAATAAAATGAAAATGTAATAAATACAACAATCAATGTCGATGAATATTTAGAATATAGCCTATGATTCAATGAGAAAGTTTTAGGTTCATTGAATCTAATTATTGTTAATTAAACATTGTCGTATTATCCAAGTCCACGTGTAGTCTCCACAGTGTAATACCACACAAAAAAAGTGACAGTAGGAGCCGCTGCAATTACACTGGAAAGTATCTTGTTTCAGGCGACTTGCTATTGGTTGATTTTTTTATGCCCTGTGCTGATTTGCTGCAGCGAAAAGCTCAGCATCGTCAAAGTCCGTTGACAGACCTTCATCTGGTTCAGATGAGGGAATAGTCAGAGCGAGACATTGTCAGTGATCAACTGTGCTTGGCTTAACTTGGAAGCTAATGCGAAGGTGAGTCTTATCCGGCCAATAATATACGTCTTAAGAAGTGAAATTACACTATAATTAGTGTAAAAATGCTATCACTAATGCATTGTTGACCTTTTTTGTTGCAGAAACAATTAGCAGGATTGTGAACTTCACTGCAGACATGTACTCAAAAGCAATGGTATGTTTTCTCCACCTGATTTTATATTTTTATATTTGGACAGTTTTGTAGATGCATGACAGTGGCCGATTGTGATATAGGTTGACTTTGTAAAACATGATTGTACTGATTCTTAGTGTTTTTTTCCCTTTTTTTGGAAGTTCTGTATTGTAGTTTTTGGAAAGCTAGAGTGATTTTTATTCCCTCAAATCATCGTTAATTCAACCCAAACTGCCACTGCAAAATGCATACAACCGGGTGAATCACTTCTCCCCGTTGTGTGAAGGCAGCCAAGAGGAACAGGGCATTTAAAGAGATGCAGACTGGCCACAGAGCACCACTGAGGATGTCTCTGCATGTCAGACAAGTCTCCCCGGGGGCCAAATGGTTCAGCACCCACAGCTGTGATAACATCATGGCATTGTGGTGTCCTTCCTATTCCAAGCCAAACACTGGCAGGGCAGGGAGGTTCAACAAACTAAATATTATAAGAACTTGAAAAACACAACACATGACAGCATAAAACAAAGTGGAGCTACTGATTGTACTAGAGATCTTTTATTGAGTCTGCTTTCTGCGACAGGAATGCTTGGTGAGACTATTTGTTTCTTATATGATTGTAAAGACCATGTTGCATCAACTGGACTGCATTGCACTGATGTCAGTTTTATCTGAAAGCTGTCAAATTATATGATTCATAATTAATACATAATCACTGTGTAATTCCAAAATGTTCCTGTCATTTCCTGCTTTATAATACAGTCCAGTCAACATCCTGTGAGTTAGGGGAATCCAGAGAGGATATGTGCCTCGGCACTCCTCCACGGTTCAGCTCGACTTTGTTCAAACTTCCCCTTCTTGCTTTAGGAGGCAGGGAGAGTTTCCCCCCAGTATAAAATGTGCATCCTGTTCTCAGAGCCACATTTGTTTTGTTTTCTGGAATCATACTGCATGGGATGGTCTCCATGAAGCTGCTCTGAGGTTTGTCAGGAATGCTTTACTTGTTATATGGTCATAGAGCAGAGTGATCTCAGCTAGTAAAAATCTTATTGGGCCAGTTCTGGAGATATACAGAGGGAACTGTGTCTCAGCTAGTCCGGCCACGGCATGTTGAGATATTTTGGAAGCTAGTCTAACTGCTCTGTAGACTCCTCCAAAAGTGTACCATAGCATTTTGGTTAGAGGTGTTGACTGTATTTAAATTCTGCCTGCACCACTAAGTCATTGTGTCTTTCTCTTTGTGAAGCTTTGTTTAGGAGATTCTACTGATTGCCTCCGGGACCAAATGCAGTGCATGATGAGATCCTTGCAGGACCTGAAGCAGATAAGCAGGTCGAGGCCACTGAGTGAACCATGTGTTCGGACCTTCGCTGTGACACGGCTCTGCAAACAGAGGACACAGCAAGAGCGACTTACTCGTCTACGTGCTTCTGACGCCAGTGAAGCCAGTACATATGACTCTGCCTGCTGCCTGGCCAGCCCCCTGGAAGAAGAGGAAGAGCATCAGGAGCATGAACGCTTGGCACAAGGCTCCCCAAGCAGTGAAAAGAGTCTGGACTTTGACTCGGGTTACTCTGAGGCTTCTTGGCCGGATGAAGGTGTGGTGCTGAGGAGGACCAGGAATGTGCGGGTCTCCTCTTCTGCCTGCCTTCGCACAAACAGAGGACCTTCTGGCAGAGTCAGGCCCAAATCGACCTCGGACGCTTGCCTGGAGCGATGGACCTCATTTGAGGCAAGTGTCCCAGAGGACTGGACGACATCGCTGCTGAGCCGCAGCAGGAACAGACAGCCTCTGGTTCTGGGCGACAACAGCTTTGCTGACTTAATAAAGAACTGGATGGACCTACCGGAGTGTCCTGAGCCAGCAGAACTAAAGCTCAGTGCAGGCCGGCGTCTTGCCAAAGACATTTTGATAAACATGCGGCGCAGACTAGCAGGGATGTCTAAAGGTGTGGAGGTGAGACCAAAGCCAGCAGACTCAACAAGAGTCACCAGGGCTGCAGAGGCTTCCAAACGGATGTCCTGTCCTGTGGGACTCCAGACACTCAAACCTTTCTTTCACCAGTCCCACACAGGCCTACATCAACCAGACACTGACTTCTACCAGTTCACTGCTCTCATGAAGACAGGCAGTCGACAGCCCATCATATGCAATGACATTATTGGATACATTTAAGTGAGGCTGTAACCATGGACTGAGCCTTTAGCACAAATTATAATAAGATGGTTCTATTTTCACAACTGGATTTTGTCAACAATGTTGATACATCTGCAATAAAAGTTTTAAGGATTTAATGAAAATGTGTTCTGTTTCTGCCTGATTATTGTGGCTGTCTGTTATCGTGTTTGACACATTTTAAGCTTCTAAGTGATGTTACGGAGGCAAAGGTGTCTGTCGTTGTTACTGACGCTGTATTTAGTGCCAGCTAAGCTCAATCAGTCTTTTGACAGGTAGAGGTTGAGAGACAAATCTCCTGACAGGGCTTTTTTCAGCTCAATAAAAACCCACACATGTATATTCAACACAACCCATTCCTGATTACAATGGGAGGTTGGGTGTGTTGTGGTCATCATAATAAAGTATGTATGTCTGTGACCTATTTAAAATAAGGTAAGGGAACTGAAGTATTTAAGTGAAGTACACAGACATGGTTCCTCATCAACAAATATTTATTTAATTATTATTGTTCAAACATAATTAAATCACAAACAGCATCCTTAAACCATAGGTCCAGTTACACCTTGAAAAAAAAAATTCCGGTAAGTAGTTGCAGTGAACATTTCGGAGAGGACATGTCATATGAAGATTCAAATACAGCCAACTGGGAGAGCAGAGCATTGTAAAAATAACAGGGTTTGTACAGCTTTAAAAGAGTGAAATTCACAAAGCACTTTCAATGTATCCAAACATAAACTTTCCAGAGCCTTTATTATCACAACTGAGGATTGTTTCATCTCAAATATTAAAAGTCAAGTCAGTCAATTCAAGTTTTTTTTTTTTTTACATGAGTGATGAAAAAACAGATTATGTTGAAAATCAAGACATTCAAATCCAAGCCAGTGCTAACCTTAAAACATTAGGGTTAAATTAAGCATTTTCCAAACTTTCAAGAATTTGTGCAAATCTTGAAGACACTGTTAACATGAGGGCATGAAGTGAAACACATCGTGAGGTTGTGGAAAAGGGTAAGGCGTTCACATAAGCCATCTGAGGACAGACAGAGGATTCTCCACTCTGACCAGCACCGGGATTCTTCTGGGAGGGAGAGGAGGGGGGCTTGGGCATGTGCTCGGAGCAGGATTTGAACAAGACAGCTGTGTCCAGAAGGCTCGAGCACCCCATCGTCAAAGTGCTGTACCTGCTGTGCCAACTGTCTTTTCTGACTGCACCCCTTCAGCATCGTGCTCAGTCTGACCCGAATTAAAGCTTGACACCAGGCCAGTACTGCAGTGCCAGATCATCTAATCCATATGCCTTGGCAGCATCCTAACAACCTCTTAGCCTGACCCCTTGGAAGACACATTGTATATGTAAATGAAAACCAAAAGTTAGCAAACAGAACTTTTTTGGTAATATATATGGTAGAAATTTGCATTTTTTTAAAGTTGACTTTGTGAGATTCGCACAATAATTCCCATGTACTGTCATGTACTTTTATAAATCTCAAAACATCGCTTGAATCTTGAGTAATATGGAAATTACAGTTTCCGCTTTTGTAGTAAAAAAAACAAAAAAGAAACAAAGAGAAATTAAATGAATATCAATCTTTGTACATTTTGTAGTATTTTTTGGGACATGGCTACTGATCAGTACAATAGATTAGACACAGATTATGGAATGATTCACTTTGTATGATCAGATGTCATAAACAAGAATCCCAGTATGCAATGATTTAAAAATATTTGTCGAATGACATGAAAGAAATAGATAAGACAAATGCTGGGGAAAAAATAATTCAGATATGAATCTTTGTAAACAGCTGACGCAACAAAATGAGGAAGTTTTTAACTGATATGATGTCAGAGGGGTGTTAAGTTTGCCTTGTCACATTGAAGCGGTTCCATATGATGCATTTTCACTGGAAACTTGTTGGTGGCATCAAAAGAGCAGGTATCTGATAGGTGGGACTGTCTCACAGTCCTCATCTTCAGTAAATGAGGCGATCAACTGCAGCATCTTCTTGTTTGGAGGGATATCCCTCTTGGTGACCATCCTCACCACGTCAGAAACACTGCAAAAATATATATTGTGTATATAAGTTTTGTCTGGGAGAAAGCAGTGTCAATTTAACAAATAATATAATGTTATACTAAAAACCAATTTTAACACACATTTGCTTTATTTTACCTTTAAAAAAGTGTCTTCTCGTCATTAACAAGGGGCATAAATATTGTTGTCTCCTGTCAGGAGATTTGCTTTTGCTTATTATCAAAAAATCCCATAAAAAAGACCAAAACCAATAATGAAATCATCCTACTAACAAGTGTCTATGTAGCTATCCAAAGCTTCATAAAGCATATCCCTCCATAATTGTTCATGTTAATCACACATACACCATCCTGCTACTGGTGTATGAATACATTTTAAGCCGGGGCTCAAAAAAGTCCCCAAGAAATATACTATACTAATGGTTATGTAAGGGTGTGAAAAACCCCAGTGCCGAGTTGCGGTAGAAAACTATTTAGTCATTTTTTAAAATGAAACTATTTATTTGTGACCTGTTTTAAAGGATTTGCATCTTTAGTTGGAACAAATGGGCTACAGGACACAGACAGGGCAAGGAAGTAAAAAAACGTATTGAGAATGTGCTGTTGGATTTGGTCTTTTCATGGGAATTTTTCACAATAACAAAAATCTAGAATAATAGGAACTGTACAATTACATGATTTTGAGAGTTATCTGAGTTTTTCATTGCTCAAGTTCCCCCACTACCCCAACACAGGAAGCTTGGAGCACGGCAACTGCACAGGAAGTGACTACTAGAGAGGGCATTTGTCACGTGCGACCTGTTGTCCACATGGCCGACACTCTGCCCCTCTCAGCCCCTGCACCGTTATCTAACCACAACACCAACACTAACTCCCCAGAGCCTGGAGCATAACAAGCATACATGGACATGCGCAGAGTCTGTTTCAAGTTGAACATGAAGACCTCACAGGAGGATTTAAGCAAAGAATTATTACAATCATATATTTAATTTACCCGGTAAATAATTGCCTGTAAAAATAACTTAATGTTTAACCTGATTGATTACAGTTACAGGGAACATCCCTGAGGGTGCAATTTCTGCTGTGACCCAGTTCTTGATGAGGAGAGACCATAGCACGAGGCACCTGATTAATTTCAAACACCCCGGGCACTTATAATGTGCTGCTGCGCTGAGCAGGCCCAAACAGGGTGGCTTCTCAGATGCAGGAAACAAGGTTCACACTAATTTAACTCTTTAACTCTTGTCCTCAACAAACAGAAGGAAACCCGAGGAGTATGGGTCTCACTCATCAGTGTGCAGTGATGTGCGTGACCATGTCAACAGGCTTTCTGCTCTCAGGCTCGGAGGATACACCTCATCCTGCCATTGGCCTCTAAACAAACAAAGGGAGGCTGCTTATTGTGATTGTTTATGTAGACACGGCTGCATGCCATATGTAGCCATGCATATGAAAAAAACAGCACTTTATATTTGTCTTAGCTGGACATACCTCTGCTTGAGCCTCTCCTTATGTCCCATGTATAGGATAGCTGGTCCGTAGAAGAGATCGCAGACACTCAAGCCATATTTATCCTGCACAAAGAAATTATTTAATTAATTGTACAATACAAACATAACAAAGCATAAAAAGAGATGAGAGCGGAGTATTGCCTATGTGTAGAGGTAATTTCTAGAAAGACAGCAGTCCGCAGCAGAGCTAAAGGTCTGATGATGACCTGTGGCCTCAAAAAACTTCAGCAGTTCAGGAAGCTGTTAGTGTCTCCACAAATAAACTACGGGGAACCTGGCCAGTCAAAGGTTAAATGAAACCTGGAACAAATATGATCACAAATATGATGCCAATTTATTTTCCCTTTTACTCAAGAACATGCACGCATAAAAAAGGCAAGGCAAGCCATGTGTTCAGATATATCTGTTGCAAGTGACCTATATCATATTATAAAGACAACATACTAATTGTGTGAAAGCAATAGGACAGATTTATACGGCACTTTCACTTGTACAGTTACAAGGGTTAGGGGTTGGGGTTACCTACTAGTATTTTGGTGTGCATTTGATACAAGGCAGCATCTTAGTTATTAAAGACACAAGATTGTATCCCTTTGTTTCCAGTTATCTCAGTTTACCAATCTAAGCACATTCCTACTGAATCATAAAATCTAGGTTGTATACGAAATATTAGAGCCCTGAAGGAAGCTTTGTGGAATACATTTTTTGCCTTTTCTTGTAGAGAGTTATGTTAGAGGATTGGTGCCCTTGTGTCTGTAGCACAAGAACTGGAAACGGGGGAAACAGCTAGCCTGGCGCTATCTAAAGGTAACAAAATCTATCAACCAGCACTTCTAAACCTCTCTAATCAACACATTATATCTCAAAAAGCTATGGAGTGGGATTTCTTGCAGTAAAAATATTAGACATAATTAGTGAGATAAGCATGTATAAATAGCCGATATGCATTGGGGAAATGGTTCAACACACTGTTCAGCCATTGGAAGAAAGCTGATGGTCCAACAGCAGCATTTCTTTCCCCCAGGATGGTAGAATAGATTCCTGAAACTGTGAATGGAAGGTGCAAAGTGGCTAATCATTTCCAACAATGGCAATTGAGTGCACTAGAGGAAGGTGAACAGTTTTTGGTATAAAAAAAACCAAAACATGCATTAAATTTACACTCAGTAGCACCGGGTGTGAAGAAAGTGTGTGTTTCCTTGCTGAGAGGAATGAGGCGGCTGTACCTTGATATACTGGAACAGATCTCCCAAGGTCATTTCCTGCTGATCGCCGCGTCTTCCCTCAACAAGGAAGTCATCCCACAGGGTGTATTTCTTTCCTGCGACCTGCCGATAGACACGTTACATACACCAACACACACACACACACACACACACACACACACACACACACACACACACACACACACACACACACACACACACACACACACACACACACACACACACACACACACACACACACACACACACACACACACACACACAAACAGATGACAGATGAAGCACTATTTGCTGTGAGGGATGTGCAGAAAATGTTTGGGTTCATAACAAGAGTCCTGGACACTCACAGACAGACAGAGTGCATTTTTCATCACTGTTAAAAAGCAGCTGAGAACACTCAGCAGCAGAGTAGACCCAAACAAGCCATGATGAGGTCGAGAAGGCGCTTCCTCATATATGATGAAGTAACCCTCTTGCTTTTCACAAGTTTCCAGCTTCAAGGTTGACTTGATTCTCACAGCTTTACGATCTTCCTGCACTAGTGAGATAAGTGTAGTTTGGGGGAGATGATATTCTTGCAACTTGAGAAAAAGTGGAAGAATGTTGCTCATAAAACGTGCATCTGTGTGAATATAAATGTGTTGCTCTAGGCAGTGAGATAACAACAGGGATTTTTCCAGACACCTCGCCAGAATGCATTTAAAGAAGGTGAAGTCTAAACTAAAAAATTTTGATTGTTATGAGACACACTTGACATTTGGCTGTTTAAACTGGGAATGATAGTCTGTCAACAAAAGCAGCTTCTATCGTCTATCCTCTTTTGCTGATTGATGTATTGTATGTTGTGTTGAAACATTTTTGCTAACATTAAGGTATTGGCAGTGGTAATCCATGACCGTTTTGACAATTGTGCCATGCAGAATTAGAATCAGAATCAGCTTTATCCCCCATGTATGTGCAAACATACAAAAATACAAAAAACACAGAAATATACAAGATAAAAATAAAAATATAAATAAAGTATTTACCAAAGCATTTGCCATTTTGGTAATTTTGGTACCGACTAAAATGTGTTACAAGAATTCAAACCATTGGACAATTGGCGAGATTTCCAATGTTGTTTACTCATTCTTGAATAAGATAGTTCCTGATTTATACCAAAAACTCTACTATATACTTGAAAAAAATGAAAAATGGGGTTTTGTAGAAAAACATTAATTTTCTCGAGGCAAATTTCAGTAAGCTTGGCTATCCTATCAATACTTCTATCCAAATGTTTATGAGTAAAATTATTATTTTTACGAACCTACAAAACTTTAACCAGTCAAGAAAATAATCATTGTATTTCTACATGTATGTATGAAACAATGAGTGGACTGTTGCAAAGCCCCTTTCCCACTGTACAAAAAACACACTAACGCCCATTAACATCTGGCTTTTGTCTTTGTCCGGCGGTAACTTATGCTCCTCTTTTGTCATCTCAGCAACAAATTTCATCCCTCTTCGTCCAAGCAGCCCTCGGACATAGTTCCAAATTGGTCGGCACCGAGTTTGAAAGAGACTTAGAGCGTGCTCACACTATCCTTTTGGCCGCGGCCAAAACCGGTTTTTCAGCTAAAGTCTAGTACCTTTAAGTAGTGTGAGCGCACCCGCTCCGCGCTCAACTGGGGCCAGCTGGGCCGCCACGGCCCGCTTGAAAGAGGTGGGCTTTAGCGGAGCCGTTTGCACATGTACGAGCACGAGCGTGCGCACGTGCACGCGCACGAGCCCTACGGCAGTAGCGTTATGTCCGCCTGTTCGGACATGTAAATAGAAGGACGGACCATGCGCGGACATTTAACAACAACAACAATGGTGGGGAAAGGTTCACGTTGGTGTGGTGCGGAGGTGGAGTGTTTACTGCAGATTTGGTCGGATGAAAATATTCAAAAACAGTCGACAAGACGCAGAAAAACTCCGGGGTCTATGGAAAGATTTGTAAACAAAGCCACACACACGCGATCAATGCGTGTGATGTGTTACGGCTTGAAGGCGTATGGACAGCAAGAAGTATTGGCCGAGGCCCTGGTAGTGTGAGTACAAACGGGGCTGGGGCGCGGGGGGGAGAGGGAGGGGGGACAAGTACCCTAAAGTCCGGGTCTCGGTCCGGGAGGATAGTGTGAGCGCGCCCTCAGGGCGCACTCACACAGTTCATCCATACCGAGCCCAAGCATGCTTCACAGCCCAGGCACAGCACACTTGCCGGCCACGGCCCCATCACGGCCAGATGTTAATGGGCGTTAGTGTGTTTTTTGTACAGTGGGAAAGGGGCTTTGCAACAGTCCACTCATTGTTGGGATAGAAGTAATGATAGGATAGCCAAGCTTACTGAAATTTGCCTCGAGAAAATTAATGTTTTTCTACAAAACCCCATTTTTCATTTTTTTCAAGTATATAGTAGAGTTTTTGGTATAAATCAGGAACTATCTTATTCAAGAATGAGTAAACAACATTGGAAATCTCGCCAATTGTCCAATGGTTTGAATTCTTGTGACACATTTTAGTCGGTCAGTAGCTGGAATGCATTTGATACATCAAGAATTCATGACACAAGAAGCGTGATGAGAGTCTCATGAGTCTGAATCTTAACAAACAGTCATTCATTGAGAGATCATGACAAACAACACATCTTTTTCCTGCCTTAGGCTTCACTGTCGCCCTACAGAACTGCCATCACTTTGTCTCATGAGATCAGATCTTAGGATGGATGAGGACAGCGACTCTGTGTCCTCTAAGTCACTATTCCTATAGGATTGAACTTTGACCTCTTGACAAATATAAAGTCCTGACACCCAGACAGATCATTTGAAACCCCTGCAAACATAAATGCTGCTGTTTCTTTCTGTCACTAGACCAATTATTGGTTTTTAAATGCCACCACACCATAAAAATCATAATCCACACGTGTATGGATCCAAGGCGAAATCATCACCTGACCTGAAACGAGTCAGGATTCCTCACATACAGAAAATATGTCAAAATCTGTCACACAGTCAGACAACCCTGATCACACAGGCGCTGTCTGGCGAGAGAAGTTGTGAAGATCAAAACTTGGCTTGAGATGTGAATACCAAAACTCCAGCTAAACCTGGGTCCAATTATCTCTGCTCCAGCAGCCAAGGGGAACTTTTCGACCAGCCCTCAGAACTCCCACCACTTATGGGGTTTGGGGTTATGGAGACACACTCAAGGCAAACTTCTCTGTCTGACAGGGCGTCTAGGTCCTTTGTCCCATTTTCAGACAAAGCACGTTTTGTTTGCAAGATGCAGTTCTTACTCCGCGGTCATGTTAGCAATTTTTTTTTATGTTTATGCAGAGTGAATTATCAGTTCAACCTCAGACTTTCCATGGCACAATATAACTTAAGCCTGTAATGCACTTGTAGTACAAAAGACCATTATTTGAAATGATATTGCAAAGGAAAAGTCATTGTCAGACTTTAAAATGGACCTCCTTCATTCAGTGCTTCCACGCCAGAGTTTTTCATGAGTGCTTTTGTGCGCAGATGCTGATTTTACACAATGCTTAGCACAGGCTATTTTTACCCTTTCTCCTCCCTTCCTCTCTCTTATATCTGTCACATAACTCCAGCAGGAACCTGAAGCCAATCAACTACCCCATCAAGCCGTGTGTAGAGTGACGTCAACTATTCAACACTTTAGCAGGGGAGAAAAAAAAAGCAAGAACGCTGGAACCAAACCGGCTGCTGGAAACAATTACAAATGGTTTCCCACAAGCAAAACTACAGTATCTTTCTGTAATGGAACTTCTACCATAAAAGAAAACTAAAATTATCCAAAGAGACAGTTATCTTTGGGGAGAGAGAAGGAATGTGAAGCAGAGAGTTGTTGTTTGCCTCATTGAGCAACATTGAACCCAATTACCAGGGTGGAAAATAACACAAAATTTGCTTTCGTGGGAACCTAAATGCAAATACTCTTGCAGTATATCCACTGTTACATTTCAATAAACCAAGGTGCTCACAAAAAAGACCAATCAAAAGGAAGAGCTACTTGGGATACTACAATAATATCTGAGAGGTCACCTGTTATCCTATTGACAAATCTCTCCCAAGTGCTCTCCCCTTGTTGGCTTATTCTCACAGCCACACAAAATCAGCTTGGCCTTGGGGTTGGAGTGTCCATCTTGAAAATGGCATGCTGGGATTTTTTGATTGAACTCAAAGTAAATGCATTAAAAGGAAGTCTAAAGTGTGTCTGACAATGGTTAGAGCTAAACCACAGTTAGGGGCTTTGGAGAGTATCTTGTTCTGGGCACGAGCAAGACACACGGAGGCCTTTGGTACAAGTGTGTTGTGTTCAAATACTGCCCATCTCACCGCGCATCTGCAGATCCAGGGATCTGTTTGGACAAAAAAGCAATACTGGCAGGCAGGATTCTGGGTGGTTGAACTAAACTGACTTTTAATTTGTGTGAGAGTGTGCATCACAATCAGAACAATAAAAGAAAAAGCAGCTGGTACAATTAAATAACCTGAAATTCTATACAACTCACAGAGAGGAAACACATATATGTCTGAGCATATCCACATATATGTCTGAGTTGCATAGGAATAGAGGTAAAACAGTGACCCCCACCCGCTCTGGAGACTGGCATCCAGAATCTGGAAAACCTCGTTTGAGAAAATTTGTAATTGAGAGCACAGCCTATACATGTGAAAAAGAGTGGCATCCCATAATTTGCATTTGCCACAGATGGGGGTAATGTCCGGGTATATATTGGCTAATTCAAATTTCGACATATGAGCTCTATGTACGGCTCTATGTAAGGATCAAGTCCCAGTGGTCTGCAGTTATCGTATGCCCTAAGTCCTGTTCCCACGCCACCCTGGCCATGTCTAGTGTCAGGTTTGGCGACGTGGAATCATTCCGGTACAGCGCTGATAGCTCACTCTTAGCCGTTGGATTAAAGGAGAGAAATGTGTCGATTGGATTAGGACTGGGATTGTTGGGAAAGCATGGTAGAGTGTGACGCAAGTAATCCCTGACCTGTAAATAACGGAAAATAATGTGTTTTGGGTAAATGAAATTCCTTCGAGAGTTCCTCAAAAGAGAAAAAAAAAACTGTTACCCTTGAATAAGTCTGAGAGTGAGGTGACACCTTTTTTATGCCAATCTAAGATAGAGGTATCGCATTGAGATGGAATAAAAAGGGGATTGGAGGCAACAGGGCTAAGAATGGCAAAGTCGGCATAACCAAATGTTATCCTAAATTGGGTCCACACCCTATAAGCGGAACGTATTAACAGGTTTTTTATTTGTTTGGGTATCTGATGGTTGAGTGGGGAACCAAGCAATGCTGAGAGTGAGATATTTCGGACTGAGTTAAGCTCCACTGTTGTCCATTCTGGGCTGTCAGATCGGAGATTGTATCTATGCCAAAAAGCGTGAGAGCGGATGTTTGCTGCCCAATAATATCAACGCATATTAGGGAGGCCCATGCCTCCGTCTTTCTTTGGACGCTGGAGCACAGCTTTGTTTATTCTGGGTTTCTTATTCTGCCATATGTATGAGGAAAAAGTCGAGTCCAGTGAGGCAAAAAAATGATTTGGGAACAAATACAGGTAAAGATTGAAATAGATACGTGAACTTTGGTAGTATGTTCATTTTTTCGGAATTTATGCGGCCAGCTAGAGTCAGAGCAAGGGGTGACCACTGTTGTAAAGAAGTTCACACCTGATTTTGAAGATTCATAAAGTTTTCTTTGAATAGGTTTTTAAATTTACGGGTGACCTCTATTCCCAAATAAGTAAAATTACATTTCTCAATCGTAAAAGGTATGTTACTATAATCAGTGTCCAGGGCCTCATCATTTATCACAAACAGCTTTGTCTTGTGTGTGCTAATTGTGTAGCCTGACATGGGTCTAAATTCTTCAAACAGAGACAGCGCCGCAGTCAGAGAATTGGTTGGGTCTGAGGTATACATTAAACTGACGTTAACTTCAGAGGATAAGCATGAGACAAACGGCCACTTCAACTTGAGAGGAATAAAGTCACAGTGGCGAACATCTACATTTATACTCTGTCTGCTCTGTTGTTGGAAGGCGGCCAAATCTCTCATCTGCTGTTCACATATTGTAGTCTGTATTATAAATGGAGCTTTGAACTTCCCCTTAAAACATGACACAGCAGGTCTTTCCAGAAAACTAAAGGCAACACAATGACATTTCAGTTATTAAATGTTTCCAACTTCACCACTTTGCCTGTCATAGTTTCACTGACACTATAGGTAAACACATGTACAGCTGTTGTAACAGCTTCAGTAACAATTTGGAAACACCGATGTTTTCATGTAACGGCAACACAAATCATTTTAATGCTTAGTACTGTAGTTTCTTTTCATCCCTTTGTCCTGAGATATAAGGCCAAATTCTAAATACTCTACAGTCCTTGACAGAATCCTCATTTGTATAATTTTTTTAATGAGATCAAATTCTCCTAAATTTACAGTGTTTGTGGCTTCTGCCTTATTAAACATTATGCTTCTTCTAAATTCTCTATCCCTGTGTGGCCTGTTCAGATATGAAGTTCCCCTAATATTTGCCATGAACAGCCCAAACTTCAGGCTGCTTCCTCTTGTTGACAGGAAGCTGGTGAGCTCCCCTGCTCTTCCTGACACATCTGAATATATTGTAGACAGCAACAGCTTCCAGGAAAAAATCTCATCATAAATGAATCCACCTATCGAATGAACTAACGCACATTGGTCCTAAAACTGTAAAGATATGAGTGAAGAAACAGATGATGTGTCTGCTGTGCAAATTCAGAGAAACCAAAGAAAAGTTCTACTCTTATTCCAAGGTCCATCCATCCATCCAAGGTGAGATGGGAAAATGCCCTCAATAACAGAATAGTTTTTATCTATTTTGATTAGGTGATTGTTGTGTTTCAGATTTATATAAAAACAGCAAAAAACTTAAGAACATCTGAGTTTATTTTATTATTCTGTTCGTAAAACTACATAAACTTATATTCATCTCCATCTTGCCCAAATAACCTACACTTCAACTTTATAGAATTTCATGATCAAAAGTTCAGAGGGATCTGGCTTCACCACAACGTGTTATTTCCAATGAGTCACAGCACAGTCAACCAAGCCTCGCGGTCACAGTCTGGACTGATAATCAACACATTATCAAAGGGTAATAGGGAACATAAAGCAGTATCATTTTACAGTTCAAAAAGAAATACAACAAACGTGATGGAGATCTTGATACAATTACTATTAATACTTTTTAATTTCAAATTTAATTTCACATTCACATTTTAGAACCAGGTTAAGATACTTTCGATATACTGTAAACATGAGACCTCACTAAGGCGGTTTAACAGCACAGGACCTGATACATAATAAAGTTTCTTATGATAACAAGAGGCACTGAATCCAAAAATAGCCTCCTCTGACTGCAGATATAAATGAGGACATGGGAATGTAGCGCAGCCAGAGGTTCAGCCAAGTGAACCTGATAAGGAGGTACAATGAATCTAAGTCTGATTGTGATTCCTTTCAGGGGACACAATCATGCTGGTCATTTTGCACAGGTCAACACATGTGGAGTGTAATCATAATGTGAGTTTTTAATCTTGCCCTTTAGGACAATGGAGCATTTTTAGAGACAGGAAGCCTCAATAAGTCCTCCTCCCTGCAGTCTACCACAAGAAACAGCACTGCTGAGGCATGATCCTGCCACAACTCCATTATCTGGACAGAATCCCAGCAGTGGAAACGTTTTTTACAACCCGTTGTGGCCAGAGGCCTGTTTGTTCAAAGGAAAAGCTTTTCCATCGGAGGGCTTCAAAGTGAGCTTTAAGGGAGGCAGATGGAGAGACTGTGTCGTCTTCTTAGTTCATATTTTCAACCTCCATCTCCTTTATCTTCCCTTTCTTTCAAAAGACAATCACGTTAATTTCACTAAGAAATTAGTCGCATGCTGTATATTGCAGTACAAGCAGATATGAGCTAAGGTTATTTCAGATATACTAGGGAAAATAGCAGATGGTCAGTCTTTTTTTTTCACAGTGTGTCTTTTTTCTGGGTTGAAAGTAAACAAAGATTCAAATTACCTCACATAATATCACAGTAATCGAAAATGTAAAATCATGTTTGTTATGAGACTGATGGGACATAGTGTATTTAGAACTATTTCATAACAAAAACGTTCTTTAAAAGTAAATTGGGGATGTATCATGTTTCAAACAACCACTGCATTTACTGGAAACATAAACAGACAATCGATTTCCTCTTTACCCAGCCAGCATCAATGCACCTTCTTTTACGTCACACCTACAGCACAGAGCTAATGGTGATGCACAGTGATACTGCGGATGACATCGAAACATCAATGGATGGAAGCTCACAGCCGTAAATGGTCTGCAAGGTCACCAGGGTGCGTCTGGAAAATGACAGTATATCTGTCTGAATGTGATTGTGTGTATGTGTTCAATAACAGAAAGTGATAGACTTTGCAGACTGGTCCGGCCCTGAGTTGTCGGACATTGTTCAGAGTTCATATGAGAAAACAGCTTTTAAGAGAGAACCTGGACCTGCTTGTTTGATCAGTAATCGGATGTCTATGCTTTATACAGTGTTACGTTGAGCTAGTGCTTCAGTAAATTTGTGTAATTGCTCATAAGCTTATTTTTTTATGTAAGCAAATTGTGTCCACAATCATTTTGACCAAGCACACCAGTTTTCTTGAATAATAATCAGTAGACTTGGCTTCCAGGTCGTCAAATAAAATCTTTGTGCTTTATCTAAAGGGGACCTTTTTTTTTATTTATTCATTTATTTTTTTACAGATTTTTCACATCAAAGTTACATGGTCTTGGGAAGTACTAATGCATGAAAAAAAGTTGTATGTGTGGTTTTACAGGGAGCTGTCTGTCAGATATATTGCCGGTGTTTTTGTATCTTTTGTTTTTGTATAGTTGCACTGACGTTATTTGCTGCTCTGTGTGCCCTGAATTGCCCCCCGGGGATAAATAAAGTTTTTTGAATTGAATTGAATTAAAGTAAACTCAGTGTCGGTTGGGTCTAAAGACTACAAGTTAGAAAATTAAAAAGATATGTGGTGTTACTGTAGTAGTCTCAAAGTCCCAGTAGCCACTACTACTATAATAACTAAAAACATCTCAGATTGAACTGTTGGTGGCTGAGATACATTGTGGGAAATATAGGCATCAGGTTTTGACAAGGAATACTGTGTGGAATATAAAAGACAATATCTTTGTCCATCATCTGCAGTGTTATCAGAGTGCAATGCTAAATCCGTGGAGTTTTCTTATAATGAAGAATAAACCACTAAGACCATTGTAATATCATGTGGGAATCCTGTTTTGAAGTAGATTTACTGTCATCAGAAATGAAGCTGATGAAGATCACTTTACTACAGGAACATGTTTGTGTATGTTTTCCATTGTACTTCTTTTTACAAAGGGACAACAGTACTGTCATGTAAAGTGTGCCCTTTGTCTGATCGGGAGTGTCATCTGCTACCTGGTCACTATTGATCACTACTCTTTTTTGACTGCAATGAAGAAACAGATGGCTGAGACCTCCAACTGCTCCCTCCAGCCCACTGCAATTATTTGCCTAACACCCCAGAGAATTGACAGGATACCAGCCTTACAAGCCTCCCAAATACATATGAATACATGAAGACAATACATCAAATTCAATTGAAATAGGTTATATAGATACTTGGTTTTTACAATCATAACCTGCATGTTTTGAGGGATGACTTCTGGTGGTTCAGGGTGGAGGAGAAGAAGTGTCAGAGACAGCTCAGAAGCACACAGACACTTCTCAGGAGAGTGCTGAGTTTGACACACAGACTAAAAGCAGCCCATTGCTTTTGAAAGGCTTCCATTGACGTGTAAAACAGCAAACAGATTCTCAATGTGATTGTCTTTCAAATGAGAAGATAACAGCACTCCGCCTGACTGAAAATGACCTGGGGCAGAAGGACTGAGTCAATAAATTGCTTCTACAAATGGGCCACTGACGTGCTGGAGCCTGCAGAGACACTTCAACAGCAAATGTCTGATAGAAAAAGTCTTAGTTATAAAGCAATAAATGATCCTCAAAATGACGGTAGTCCCAACACAAGATCACAGATTTTGGGTGCTAGTGCCTCTTACTTCTGTAAGACATTTGTGATACATGCACATTTCTTATACTTAGTATAAGAATAGAATAGTTATTTTGTGAGAGAATTTACCATATTTCAAGATGGAAAAATGCACTGATAAAACAGAGGTCTTTTCAAATAAAGTATTGTTTTACAAAATAAACCCTCCAACACAATACTTGCACTGACTGGTGAAAAGGAGTCATCAACTACAAGATCTTTCACCAGTAGGAGTTCCCGATGTGTGCGTCTGGTCTCCAAACTGGAACACTTGCTCAAGGGTGCCTTGGCCGAGCCAACCCCGATTTTCTTCCGATCTGTCAGGGAGCTCCAAAAGCTGTCTGCTAGTGGAACATCTGAGCTGAAGTCGTGTAGTGTGCACTTGGCAAAGGGAACTCAGGGTCTTTTAAACAGCAAATGTCTTTTCAATTAAAGGCTTGTTTTTTTTCTTATGAAAGCCCCTAACTCTCACTGTGTTAATAGAAAACTAGGGATGGACCCAGTTTTAAAAAAATAAAATAAAAGCCCTGTAAAGTAACTGCATCAGGGTAAGACTTGTTTTTCAAAACAAAAGCATCCACCAGTCATTATACTGTATGTTAACATGAAACTAGGTATGGGCGTAGTTTTAAAAAAAAAGTGCTTATTGTCAGGGCTTAGACCTCAGGTCTAAGTCATCAAGTACTCCATCAAGTATTCCTCAGTACAGTCCTTGCAATAAAATTCCCATTTGAGATTCTTTCATTGCTTAGTCTACAGTATATTTTGCATCCTTCATCCCTTTCCCAACCATTCATATGGCTTTAGCTGCTTTTTCATGCATTTTCAATTATTATCTACTGATTACTTACTCTATCCAAACCTTAAAATGTTCCACCTCTTATATACCATACAATAGGAGTTTTATACAACTGTGAACTTCTATTAATGACTTTTGGACAATTCCAAGACCATTATGACTTCTATGATTACTATAGCTCATAGTGTTGAGTATGGTATTGGGTCACACGTCTGCAAATGTGTCATTCACAGGGATCAATTCAATAACAAGGCACAGCTCTGAAGATAAACTGTGACCAGTGTGTCCTCTGTTGCTACATCAGCTTGTAGCATAGATTAAATGCTTTAGAAAATCAAAGGTCACAGTCTTTGGTTACATGGTGCAATTCATTGGAGTGATGTAACTCTTCCATGCATTGGTCACTGGAGCAAGTTATTGATATATGTGGGTCAATATGATGCCCAATTCTTGTCAGCAGTTTACAAGCTGTAAGGTTATCTGATGTTGGACATGAACAAATAAGACAAATGAGACTTCCACAGCACTCAGAAGGCGCTAAACACTTAATGGGGCTAATTAAAGCTTCATCTGCCCAGATACAGTAGAGGAAATATTACTGTAAGGCATGATACCGGTTCCTGTACTGTGCGTTTGCACAATTAGAAAATAGTGGATGAATTCTAATTTTCAAATTTGAAATTTTGGCGATATCCTCTAGTGCCACCTGCACAGAAACAGACAGACTGTCCTGCAGTGATGTGATATTATTAATATATAAACGGTGACCCAAGCTGGGAGGTTTGGTGTACAGTATATGTACTGTATGAGGTAATGGTTCCTGTGTGTGTTGGTTGAGAAAAAGGGGCCAGTTAGAAAGACATGACATAATGTAGAATTCATGTATACATGTGTAAACCTATGACAGGAACAGCCTAGACATTTAATGTCACTAATGAGAAATCTGCAGCCCATCTCCTGCATTGGTGCTTTAATGAGAGAATAATGACGCAGGAGGACAGAGACCTCTAATAACTCCCACATGGTGCTTCCACTGAGCCCAACAGGCCTGATGAAAAGAAGTTATGAGAAACATGGCAAATACTGGGATTAGCAATGGATGAGATAAACAGTTATATGGAACAATGGAAAGATACATCACTGACCCTTAAATGTTGGTTCCTTTTACAAATATTGGGGGAGGAAATATTTTGTTGATAAAAAGTGGATCCTAGATTCAAACCGGAAAGAAAATAGATAAATAAGATCCTTCAAACTATATTTGAGAAGACATAATAATAAGTCAGCTGTTTTCAGGTTTAACATTCCACTGAATCTAAAAGATGAGACGCATGTCCAACGCAACACAGGAACAATTTTAACTTATTATCACTCCACACAGCTGAGATATCATAACCAATACAATGTCAATATTTAAAGTTCTTTTCTAATGCTATTAAAACAGACAAGTATAAAAATGGACTATAAAAGTTGTTGAGAACATGCCTCACAAAGCAAGATTTATTATCTTTACCTGCATTAAAGAAATAGACGAAACTACAGCCTTTGGTACATTTTCTGTGAAAACATCCAGTAATTGGGATGTGAATAAGTGATTATTTAAATTCAAGTTATTATTGGTATGCCTGTCAAGCTCCTCACACAGACCATAATTACAGTGACAACAGCGGCACACTCAGTACTTAAAATCTAATTCGTTGAAACAATAGGGCCTTAATTTCAGACAGAGCAAAACAAACATGCTTCTCATTTCTAGCAGGTGACTGTTATTTTTGCTGGCTGAAATGAACACGGTTGCAAGCAAGTTTAATCACCAAATTAAGCTAACATTAGCTCAATGAGTTGATTGAAAAACACAGTCTCTTATTAATGTGTCAAGGCGACTATTTCTAAAAAGAGAACATTGTAAACGTAAATATGTAGCTGATGATTATATACATATTGTACTTAAAGAAGCTGCAAGGCCGATGCAAAAAGTCAGCATTCCGGTTACCTCACTGCTGCCATCTGTAGTAAGCTAAATCAGAAAGTCTGCAGTGTACGTTATGCTTTACTTATTTATTTTTGGTATTGATAAGGCTAAAGAAAAAGATGCCACCCTCTAACTTTTTAGATCGCTTCTAGATCCACATGCACACTATGTGGTTAGTTTGCTTGCGAGGCAATGATTGGCCAATCACTGTTGCAAATTAGTAATTAATGCTCTTTCATACATTGTGAATTCTTTATTCCATGTTGTATGAGTTCCTCCATGAAGGCGAAAGGTTAGGGTGAACAACATAGTATCCTACTGCCTCTGAAGCAGGTTTGGATTCTGGTTCGGCCTCATTATTCACACAGAGGTTTGAATGCTGATTCAGCTGGTTAAAGGGCATTCTGTCTAACCAAAAATCCATCCTGTTATTGTGTTTCTCATTAAAGACTCTGGCCTGTGGCTTAGATATTTATGAGATGAGGAAATATGGTTGAGGATGATTTGAAAGTGCTGCTTACTATCAAATGCCTCTGGGTTTTTTTTAATTTTTTTTTTTTAATTTGGCTAAATGGGGAGCATGCACACTGAGTTTATGACCACATATGCTACTAAATAAAATATCTGGGTTTAAGTGGACGTTTAAGATGTTGCTACATCAACAAGCTATGTGATGACACAAATGGGAAGCTAATGATGTGTGGGGAACTAAAGAACAGCAGTGGAGGAACAATGCAGGGAAAAACAACAGATGACTTAAAAACATAAGGCCAAACACACAATAACACCAAAAACACAAAACCTGGAGGATAACAGAAGGCACAAGCCGTCTATGTTGATCACAGATTACTCATTATCCCGTAAGCACTATTCATGTCTGGGTCTTGAGTTACAAACTGCACAATGCAGCTCCATGCCGGAGCTCCCAGGGGAATACTGAGGACCTTGGATCATGTTCACCCCGTTTCTTTACTGGCACAGTCAAAGGAGACCAACACAGATTTAACCACATGTGAGGTAAATCTCAGCCTTTGTTGTTCTCATTTTCTCTTTAAGCCAGTCCCTGTTATTTGTGTGACAGATGTGCGACCTTCAATTATATAAGTGCTCCAATCACAAATAGAGTTGCTGCAGGTTGGGTCTTCCATCCACAAGGGTGATTGCATGTTGTTAAGCAAATCATCCTAGTTTCTTCCCAACTTCTCAGTGTAAATCAAACGAGATATAAACAGGACTTTTTGCTGAGCAAGTTGTGAATGAAAAGTTATTAGCAACAGAGGTTGGAGCAGATGAAAACTAAATCCCTGCCTCCTCCTGGTGCTCTACAGACCATACAGCGAGATCACGTAGTGCTCACTGGGAAATCTGGTTTCAATACACTGCTTCCTGTGAAGGCAGGAAATAGCAGTCATTTCTGCAAGCAATTAACAAGGAACCATTGTGAGAATCAGCCTTGGAGTTGCTTCTTTGAGATCAGGAGCCTCAAACACTGCTTATTCAATTAGAGATCGAAAGAGCAAGCTGGAGAAGAGGGGCACCAAGGGAGTGTGAAAGGGCACAAAATTGAGATTAGGGTGTGGAGATGTGTGCAGAGACATGGAAGACAGAGTATTTCCATGGCACACAACCAGCAGGTAGTCTAGCCCAAACAGACAAGTAAAGACAGCATACACTGGTACAGAAAGTTGGGCAAGTTGCTGGAGGGGTTGAGGAGGGAGCTGTTAAATACCCAGCTGAAACACGTCCTCCTCTGTCCTGGCCTTGGTCGATGTTTCACTTCACTTGTTTTACTGAGGCAGCAGCTCAGTTACAGCTGCAGGAGCACAACACGCATTAATCTTTGTTGTACTTGAAATATCCTTTAGTGTCTTGTGTGGTTTTGCTTTTTGCAATATCAAGGCAGTGGCTGTCTGCACTGTCTATGATCTTGCAGCTCTGATCAGTCAATGACAGCATTCTACAGTCTGCTATTTCTGAATAGCTGACTGGTGCGATGCATGGATGCAGTTCTGATCTGGAGAACCACAATCATCAATCAACAGAAAGAAGTTCTGTAAATTGAATCCCAGGTGTGCCAAAAAAAAAAAGGATTTCTATTGAACGGTTTTGCGTCTAATTATTGATCTATCAGGTACCAGGTATCAGGCATCAGGATATTCAAATTCATATAATGGTTCCATGTCGACCAGCTCGATCTACATTAACCCGTAACATAATTCTGACCAACCAATGACTGTAAGTCCAATACTTCCATGTACTCGCCTTTTAGCTCCTTTGTGGTCTCCATCAACTCCTGAGGGAAATGTCTAGGCCCTTACAGTAGCTGCTAAATACGTCACTATGTTCAACAGTTAGTCACTAACTTTATCATTCGGTTTGTTGCCACTATAAACAGATGCTGCTGCTTGAAACAGGTCATGTCTAGATGTTAACCCAAGATGTGCAAAAGTCTTGCAAGATGGTTAATGTTAAGCATTGATCTTGAATGGTTAAGGTTAGTATATATAGTCGGGAAGCAAGGTTTTTTGCAAGTTATCACAAATCTAGGGTTACCATCTAGACATGACTATGGAAAACATGGTTGATGAGAATGGCAAGAGTGAAGCAGAGCAGTTATGTGTGGGCTTTACAACCAAAACAACTGGAAACAAACTGGAAGAGACTTGTAAAGCTGAGGGTAATTACAGTGTCAGGTGATGGTTATCTATAGGTTCGTCACCACAAGCAACCTCTTTCAGATTACAGATACATTTAGTAATTTGACTCACAGTTAACAGCCAAATATTGATTGGTAGAGCTTTAATTAAATGGAATTTGTGTCTAATTTAACTGAGAAACTGTCATCATGAGAATATCTGTTATGCTGTATTTTTCAAGTTATATGTGTGTTAAAGTTACAGTAAACCGTACTCAATGATAAATGATGTGCAGAAAGTAGAGAAGGATATTCATAGTCAAAGACTTCATCTTTAAACTGTGGCAGTAACAACACGGTTTTCATAGATATATGATGTCTAATGCAGATTTTTTGCAACCTTTTAAGCCATTTTAGAGATATAAATCGCTGTGAGCTTGCCAGACTTAAAGAGATTGCAGTGTTGAGCAGACAAGGACAGCCTCCAGTTTGTTTACATATTTCTGCCTCCATAGCAGCGGGGGGAAGGCCAGGGGACCTTCCTATTTTGGGAAACAGCTGCTTTAAAGCAACAATTTCTGGAAAAAGGGATAGCATGGAGGGAGAATGAGCATTTATCTATTTTAGTTAACAGCCTGTGAGCAAAACAGTTTGAACAGAGTGTAACATAGCCACATCAGAGTGGTACACAGCCAAATCTAAAACACTTTTTACAAAAGCCTTCAATCACAACAACTGTCTCACTGACATATTTTTTCCTCTTCAGAGTTGTGATAATGCAGGTTATGTTACGGTGACTGCCCAACATCTGGCAATACTGTGATGTGGTGGTTCAAATACACTGCACTTTGGGTGACCACCGAGTGGGTTACCAGTACCACCAGTGGGATGTGAGTGTTGTTACTTGATATTAATGAACTGAGACTGAGACTGGTTTAAGTCATTGCAAAAGTAAGCTGAGCTCTTGATGCTGCATGTCCGATCAGTAATATTTCACAGCTGCACGTCTGCAGTTGCGTCAAAGGCGGTCTAATAAAACCGCCTCTAATCTTAAACAGATTAGAGAGATAAGACAATATTAAAAGGTGTGTGGCTTTTGTTTCTGTTTTCATTGCTATGGGCTAATTTCTGCTTTTTTAAAGGATCACATCCTTAACTTTTATGGACACATTTCTGAAGAGTGCAGAAAAGTGGTTGGCCTATATCGCAGGGCTTCTTTATAGTTCTACAACATTATCTTATCCCATTATGAGATGATGTAATGGCAAAACTGTTCCTAAATGACTTTAATTTGGGTATTCTAACACTGCGATTTTTTGCTAAGGTTTGGCCAACATATATGCAGATAACTATATACCTGTAAGAAACTAATATCAACCGATAATAATGGCCTGACTTTTAAGGATCAGGCTCTAGTTTGGAATTAATAATCAAGATACTCACTGTCATACACAATATGCATTTTGTATGATCGTATAGATCGCAACAACTGGTACCATTTGATAAGATAGATATATAGATAGATTACTTTATTCATCCCCAAAGGGAAATTATTTTGTTGCAGCAATCTGGTACAACTGAATTTGATACAATACAATAGAGTAAAAATGAGATAAAATAAAAATAAAAATATCTGGTTATAAGAAATAAGTAGAAACACAGAATGGAACATGGGCACGAGATAAAGCAAGATAAATTAATAAATGAATAGTAAGGTGCCGTGGCAGGATGATGGTAAAATAAAATACTAATGTATATGTATATGTATATGCAATATATGATATAATATATGATATGTATTGGATATGTAGTATGGGTATAATATACAGGTACATACTGATACTAAAAAATACTATACTATGAATATGTGGACAGAGAATATGCAAGAATGCAATGTGCAAGAATTTACAGATCTGATTTAGTCCAGGTGGGTGATTGAGGTTCTGACAGAGGTATATGAATTGAAAAGTCTTATTGCCGTGGGTAGGAACTATTTCCTTTAACGTTCCTTAGAGCAGCGGGGCTGGATCAGTCTGTTGCTGAAGCGGCTCTTCAGTTTATCCGTTTGTACATCATTTACTCACCGAGTGTTCCCTTCCACGTTTAATTACAGCAAAACTTTATTAAACATCCATTATCAAAGTAACACGAGTCAGACAGTATAATCTAAGTCTTGTTTATCAAGTTACATGCTCAGTACCTCCCAAACACATGCGTTTTCACTAAAACGTTTCTATTTGCATAACAGTGTAAACAATGTTGCGCTTGCTCGCTACTCGTCCGATGAGGGTATAGCAAGTAGCCTTTATTTTTGGATTCTTCGTTGAGCTTTTCTTCATAATTTCAAGGCTACAGTCAAAGTAGTCCTTTTACTTTTTGCTATGAGTTTTCAGAATAAAAGTGCACTTATGTGGATCAAACAATACATAGAAAAAGGGAAAACAATTTGAGAGAAGGAGCTGAACTGAACTTTCTAGAATGTATCACAGACAAACTTAAACTAATCATGAAGACTAAAGTTTTCTTGGCAGACAGTAGAACATCTCCCACTCAGATGGCTGAAGGTTTGGCAACCAACCATCTCTCTCGCTCTCTTTCTGTGAACAAGTGTGTAGCAGCACATGCGTGTTCCTCATTCACTAGTGCCAGATTTGCAAAACGCTGACCCTGAACCTCAGCTGAGTCCTTTTCCTCCAGTGGTGTCCTGTCTCTGCTCTGGTTCCTCTGCTAAATAGAGCTTAGCTTTAAAGCTGATGCTGTGGCATTGTAAACCAAGATGAAAAAGTTTGGAAAATTCAATGTCGGCCCATTTCTCTGACTAAATAATTCACCCCTTACACAATATATAACCTCTGGCTGGGATGATGTCAGGCGCTGTCTGTGTGACTGCTATCATTTACTGACTCTATCCAACATTCCATGCTGCTTGGGCAATGTTGTGTTTTTTTGCCAGTACATTTTTAGAGAGTATGTGCAAACACTTTCGCTGACCAAGTTTACAGACAACTGTGAAAACACCGGGGTCTTTGTAAGTAAAGGAGAGAGCACGCCTGGAACTTCAATACTGCACAGAAAGTCACAGCTGCCTCTGTCATCACAGCAGCCTTAAATGCAGCTGCAGCCTTTTTGCCAGTAACCAAAGCTGAAACCAGACCTACACTGTCTCAGAGTTCCCTGCCATTGCACCCTCACGTCCCAGAGGACACATTTACCCCACTCGCTGACCCCCAATGACCCCTGTCTGTCAGAGGTTCAATGCTCCGAGGGAGAAAGCTGGTGAGGGCAGCTCCAATATCTGATTTTTCCAGAGTTGAGATATTGAGGAAAAAGCAGTCGGGCCTGTAAGGGGGCAGCAGAATTATTCAGCTGGATATCCTCTCAGACTTGACCTAAAAGATGACCCCCAAGAGTTGCTTGGCATTTTAATCTGGCTGGTAGCCATTTTGTGTTTGTGTTTTAAAGCTTGGTCGATACAGCATAAAGAACTCTGTATGACCTCACAAACCTGATATAACCTCAGACGTTAGGGTGGATTTGAACCTAAAAGGTCTCTGAGAATAAGCTCCTGTCCTTTTGCTTTGAATTACAATTTGGCTTAAATACACTTAATTTGTGTAAACACAGAAGCAGACATGGGTGTGTGTATGCTTTACCTGCACTGAAATACTTAGAGGATTTTACTGAGCTAGCTAAAGACTTGGCTCATATGCATGAGATTGACAGTCAGCACTGGTCTCTTAGAGCACTCATTCATGACTTTAATGCTCTCCAGCAAGAGAGGAAGGACATAAATCCAAAGAGGACCAAAGTAGACAGGCTTGAGTTATAAGTGTATATACAGTAAGAATGTGTCAAGTGCCCTATTCAGGCTCTGAATGTGACTGGCAGTTTTGTAAATCTTATTCCTAAACCCACCACAATTACTGACTGTAACCTAAAATGTGCTGTGATGAATAAAGCTGTTACTCACTTCGAAGTGCCGGGGCTGGTTTGGCTGGGAAAGCACAATGTAGGGGACAGCCAGGTACATATAAGTTGTGCGGTAAGAG
Organism: Echiichthys vipera; assembly: GCF_963691815.1. Lineage (NCBI taxonomy): Eukaryota > Metazoa > Chordata > Actinopteri > Perciformes > Trachinidae > Echiichthys > Echiichthys vipera. Next base: position 24,109,654 of record NC_139825.1, on the reverse strand, counting down.
CTGATCTTCTGGTGACCCTGCACCAGTTTATACAGCTCTAGGCACATCAGGCCTGCTACCGCGGCTGTAGTGGTAGCTATGGCCGGGATGATCCTTCCAGCTATGCGCTTACTCTGTTGACAGAGGAAAGTTCAGTTTTAAAAATGTGCTGCAGGTAATCAAGAATTCAGTTCAGTTGGGGAGGCAAAGTCTCAAAAGCTGGTCTGGTCATACTTTTTATCTGTGTTTTTTCTGTTAATTTTGACCCTAAGAACCAATAATTGGAGGGTCTGCGCTGTCGGAAATATCGCAAAAAAAAAATCGTGGTCATTTTAGTGTATGCATCCTCTATTTTTTATGAAAAAAATGGGAAAAAAAAAATCCTCAAAACCGTACCTGAGTTAGGTAGGCTGTCAGTAATTGTAATCCAGATACACAGCACACATATGCTGACAACATCGACTAAAAAAAAACAACTCTTAAAACTGTATTGTAAAAGGTTGTTTACCTAAAATGATATTTAGGACCTTCCAGGATCACAACCTGGGCGGACAACCTGGTCAACTAGCTGCTGGAAAGCCACAAGGGTATATATATATATATATATATATATATATATATATAGCAAAGCAAATTGGAACCTCGGTTTAAGTGAGGCCTTTCAAGTTGATTGGGGATTTTTTTTTAACTTATAGATATCATTAACAAACTTATTTTGTTAGATAAACATTAACTAAATCTTTTTCGGCAATAACATACATCAAATAAGCCATAGAGGCAGTTATTTTCGTGTAACAACTATTAACGGAGAAATCCGGAATAGTCGCTAACAGCCGGACATGGCTAACACTGATTAGCTATTGCAGAGGTTAGAGAACCTGGAATTTATTTAAAGAGTGTTTTGAAAGACTTACCTGCTGGCCCCGGAACCAGCTGCTCTGGTAGTAGAACCCATTCAAGTCTATTACCAAATGCAATTCAAAAGGAAGGAGCCCATGGATGATTTATTTCAGCAAAACACGCAAACTTTGTGGTTTGTGGCAGTTTGGTGAAATATACTTGCATGCGAGGGGGTGGGGGCATGTATTGCCGTAAGGCGATACAGGTAGAGGTAGCATAAGCCAAAGCATCATTCTCGGTGTGCTGGCATTTTTTGGTGTGCCTGTGGGTATTGTGAGCCCACAGGCACCAAAGAAGAATGTTTATGCTGCCAACACAGTGACTTTTTTTCAACGTGGCCTGGAATCACTAGGTATCACAACGCGCTGTGTGACTGCTATGGAGGATTCCACCTCCCTCATCAACCGCACTGTACTGGACACTTTTTTTCCATGTCCCCAGAAAAATTGGAAGAGGTGACAGATTTCTAAATAAATGATAAATTGGCTCTATCCTTTTGGATTGCATTTGGTAATTGACTTGAATGGACTTTACTATGCGAGGAGCTGGAAACGTTGGTAGTTGGTAAGTCTTTCAAAACACTCTTTAAATAAACTCCAGTTTCGCTAACTATGTTGTTGGTGCTTTGTTTTCTGTGTAGGGACTCTTATCATGCTACTGCAGAGGTTTTGTGTTATTTTGAGCAGTATTAGTGGTGAGAAAATCTGTTTTAATGCCTCCACCGTAATGCCGTAAGCTAATCAGTGTTAGCCACGTCCGGCTGTTAGCAACTCTCATGGAATTCTCTGCTTATAGTTGTTACACAAAAATAATTGTGTTGATGGCTTATTTGATGTATGTAATTGCCAAAAAAACCATGGGATAATTTTATGCCGGAATTACACTTTGAAACAGTATTTTTATGTATTAAAATTTTTGAATAAATATTCAAATTCGGCAATATCTTACTAATTATATTTGCATACCTATAAAACCAAAAAATCTATTTGTTTTTTAAATTTTGACAAAATATAAGTGTCCAACTGCCTTAAGCCTTATCTAATCGGGGTTCATATTAGATGAATAACCCACAGAAATTTATTTTTTTACTTTGTTTTTTTTTCTGGAGCACCGGGAGGATTTGTTCAGTGAGGGTCGGTGTTGTACAGTCTATGGACATGGTACTGTGTTGAATATCAGTTTAAGTCATAGATCATAAATGCTGTCTGCCTGCACTTCACTCCTGGAGCCGGTGTGTTTTCCACTAGACTGACATGTGAGTGCCTGCACTCGACTCGTGCAGCCGGTGTAATCTCCCCGCAACAGATTGCCTACTGTTGGGCCTGCCCTCTGATCCTTACATCCTTCAGGAGCCTTGTGGTGGACCTGGCTACAAAGCCCCTACAGCCCACCTCCACCGGCCACACCTTTACGTTCCAGCCCCGCCCCTCTGCTTCAGATGCTTAGTCGGCCTCTTCCGTTCAAATGCCTCATCGATGGCATCCTCCCATAAGACAGTCAGCCCAACAATGAAGACCCGCCGCCAGGACTTGGACCAGAGGACCGGGTGGGGCGCAGATTGGGCGCAGATTGGTCGCTGCAATTTCGTGTGGGCAGGTGTCCCACATTTTCCAATCCTGAGCTGTGTTCAGTGGTTTAGAATCAAGAGGAGATGGCTTTGTCTGCCACTTCTCCCCTTACTGGTTGTTACCCTCGTGTTCTCCAGTACGTCAACCAAGCACTTCTGCACTTGGTTGTGGCGCCAGGTGTATCTTCCTTGAGTTAGGCTGGTCTTGCATCCCACCAAGGTGTGTTTGAGGGTTGCTGGAGCTGCACGCTGGAGACAGGCTGGGTCCTCTCCATACCAAAGATGTAGGTTGGTTGGGGAGGGCACAACATCATATGTGCCTCTAATGATGAAGCTTAACCTATTAGCCTCCATGCTCCACAGCCTGTCCCATGTGATTCTTCTCCTCTCCACGCCCTCCCACTTTGTCCAGCAACCTTGCTGAACTTGTGGCCACTGATAGCATCCTGTCTCAGTTGTTCCACCTACTTCGAGTCTTTGGTTCTGCACTATACCAGTGGCCAAGGCTTTTGATAGGCTTCTCCAGAACTGTTGGTATTAACTCTTGTTGACGTAGAATCTTTCAGATGCAAGCTGGCCTTTGACAATGGAGATACTGCAGTATTTGCCGGGGTTGATCTCCATTTATGCCCATTTGATGTTTCCCTGGAGCTTATCTAACAGGCGTTTGGTGCATGCGCTTGTTTTTGTTATTGTCATCATGTCATCTATGACTGGGACTGGTGGACGCAGCCTGACAGGCCACTCTGCCATGAAGTCTGGATTGGTGGAGGGCTGCAGTGATGGTTGACTCTCTAGAACTTTCTCCCATCTCCCCACTCTGGAGCTCATCCACAGTGATATTTGGATTCTTCTCTCTGACCAAGGCCCCTTCTCCCCGATTGCTCAGTTTGGCCAGACGGCCAGCTCTAGAAGAGGTCTAGTCGTCCTAAACGTCTTCCATTTAAGGATTATGGAGGCCACTGTGCTCTTAGGAACCCACAGTGCAGCAGAAATTCCTTTGTAACCTTGGCCTGTTCTGTGCCTTGCCACAATTCTGTCTCTGAGATCCTCATGATTCTCATTTGCTCTGACATGCACTGTGAGCTGTAGGGTATTATATATAAAGGTGTGTGTGCCTTTCCTAATCAAGTCCAGTCAACTGAATTAAACACAGCTGGATTCCAATAAAGGTGTAGAACTATTTCAAGGATGATCAGAATTCAATTCAACTCAATTTCAATTCAATTTTATTTACTGTGCCAAATCATAACAAAAGTTATCTCAGGACACTTTACAGAGTAGGTGTAGACCACACTCTATGACTTATTTATGATTTACATAGACCCAATAATTCCCCCGTAGATTACGGTGGCAACGAAAACTTTCCCTATAACAGGCAGGAACGTCGGACAGACCCAGCTCTATGGAGGACGGCCATCTGTCTTGACCGGTTGGGGAGGAAGAAAGGGAGAGAGAAAGAGAGAAAAGATGGACAGATGGACAGAGAGACAGAGCGATGGACTGTTTTTTTCCAGTGTCTAGATTTTTTTGGTTGTATACTGTAGATATGCAAATGTATGCAAAATAAGTAAGATATTTGGGAAAATTATTTTAATGTCAGTAGTCAACTTGCAAAGATTCATAATGATATCTAAAAGTTAAAAAAAATATTCCTAATTGCCCTGCAAGGCCTCGCTTAAACTGAGGTCCTGATTTGCTATATCCGCCCCTTGTATCTTTCCAGCAGCTGGTTGACCAGGTTGTCCCCCAAGGTTGTGATCCTGGAAGGTCCTAGATAACCTTTTACATCACTCCATGCCAGTTTTTAAAAAAAGGTGGGTTTGCCCCCTGGGTAAAATTAATTTGAGGTTCTGAGCCTGTTGATCGCCAACTAGTAGTGAAATCATCACAGATCCATTAATTTTGGTTGGATTTTTATAATTTGTTTGGCCATTTTATGCCATTTGTTTGGTGAAACAAATGGCATATTGACTGAAGTCATAACTTGTTGGAATAGTTCATTGCCAGTAAGGTAAATATGAAAATATTGGAAAAAAGTGAAAATAAAGTCTAATTTTGTTTGTGTTTTAAGAGTTATTTTTTCAATGGATGTTGTCAGCACATGTGTTCTGTGTATCTGGAATGCAATTACTGACAGCCTGAACCAGTTACGGTTTGAGGGAAAAAAAAAATTCATACACTAAAATGGGCACAATTATTTCTGCAATATTACCGACAGAGCAGGGCCTCCAATTATTGGTTCTTAGGGTCAAAGTTAACAGAAAAAACGCAAATAATAAAATAATAAAAAGTATGGCAGACCATGTCAGGTTCAACCCATTTTTGAGACTTTGGCTCCAGACTACAAGTAGAATCCCATAGTGATAATATCAGCATATTGCGTAAAAGAAGCCATTTAATGTTGTAACTGGTCTAGATGGAGCTAATTTATAAAGTGTTAAACTGTTTTGTAATACCTCAAATGACAAAGTAATTACCATGTCAATTATGTTAATAATTAATTTATTATTATTATTATTATTATTTCAAAATGTAGTGGAATAGTAGTATGAAGCTACTTTGCACCACAGATTACATTTCAGAGATAAACATGGTCTTTTTTACTCCACTGCTATCAACAACTATGGTTACTTTGCATTAAAAGGTTTTACATACACAATAAATGACCAGTTTATGAAATAGGATGCATTGTTATAGATTAAGCTACTAAACAAAGTAGTAAAAATGAGCTTTGCTTCAACCAGCCTCAGCATAAATGCTGCATACACTGTGCTGGAAATTACAATTTACATGTTTTGGGTTTTAAAACACAGGACCAAACACACCGTTTCTCTCCTCATGATGCTAAAGTCCTTTATCTTGGCATACAATGTTCAGCTCTGGAAACACACAGAAACTTACGTATCTATATCAGCATGACTTCAAAGTATATCTTATGAGATACTACACGACACTACTCTATCCCTTCTCCTGTGATACAAGTATGAAGAAGGTTATTGCCTATTTGTATGCTACAGAGGAAATCTTATGATACGAATGTGACTAATGATACGGCTTTATCTTGTATTTCACCCATCTAAATGCTGATGTATTCATGTTCTGTATAAAGTGCAAACGGCCCTCAGCTCGGGGTTTGTCTCTCTAGCAGCCTGTGTATGTGTGCGTTAGAGCGCAGTCCTTTTCTGCAGAAAATGTTCTGAGAAATAAAACCATGGAGAAAAGCCAAAACTTGTTTAGTGTCTAATCTTTGTTGACAGACTTTTTCCATATCAACACAGTAATGCATCAGTAATAAATGCATCCAGTAATAAAATATAAGTATATTTAACTGCAAATTCTGTACTTGTGCCATAAATTTTATCCAATTTATTATTATTTTTAAATATCTGAATACTCCTACCAACAACTAACAAAATCAGTCATTTATTTGTTGTGCTTACATGTGAAGAGTTTCGTTGGATGTAATGCATAACAGCACATCACATTTCACTGTATTACATATTAATTTGATTATTTTATTCATGACACTGACCTCGCCCATGTAGGCATTGTTGTGTAGATATACTGTATGTGTTTGTTGAAAAACTCCTCAAATAAAAGAGTTAAATAGCTAGTTATTCCCAAACAAGATGCAACATGTTGAAATCTTGGTATGATTACACAAGGGTAACCCTCTATTGTCTCCCCTCACTTTGCAGTACCCATCCCCCCAGCCTCCATCTGTCATTGCTGTGTCTGTCTGCAGCAGCGGCTGGTACAAGTCCTGGCTCAGGTGTCACCTCCCAGGCGACAGGTAAAGTGCTGTGATTAGTTCTGCTCCAGGAACAATAGGTGAGGAGGCTGTTCCTGTGGCTTTAGGGCAGGTGTGTGCAGCATTGACTGAATACATGACCCCAAGGGAGGGGGAGCTGTATTTTCTTGCTTTTTTCTAATCTATACTGCCTCTCACTTCTACTTCATCCCCCCTTATATTTGTTAACCCTTTACAGAGATTTGATTAGCTGATGCACATAGTGAGAATGCTGACCTGGAGCCGATTGGCTGCTGGGATGTCATAGTTCTCCGCCCTCAGGTTAGAAGCAGCGACAATGTAGTCCATGTGGAAGTTACTGTCATCATCCTGTGCAGGTGGGATGAAAGCATTTAGTATATCAGTCATTCATATAACACACTCCAAAGCCTGATGCACAAGAACCAAATATATCTAAGCATATGCACGCCAGAGGACATCCCCAGTGATATGATGCTCAGTTTGGCTGCTATGAGCTTTGAAGGCTTTGTTGTCGTGTCACTTAGATCACTCTAATACATGACTCGGTCACCCCATCAGAATGCAGTGGAAATCAGATTTCTGTTGTGATCGACACTGCCAGTGAGGTCATACCTCTGCTTCTGCAGTTCTACAAAGGCTAGGCAGGTGACTGTCGCTGAGGGATGGCTTTAGGGGTTGTGCTGATGCTCCTAGCTGGCAACCTGATGCATCTAAAACCCTCCTACACACATTCCATCTATCCACAGCATGACCTGGGCACGTAGGGATAAAATGAAGTGAAGGGGGAACATGATAGATTGGGGATCTCAATCTCATTCAAGATGACATTCGATATGTACCTTACTTGCCTCATACTGTACACCTTCATTAATGTTTCTCCTGAGTCACTTACAAGAACCTCACTCAGGCTACCATAGCCTGTCTAAATTCCTCTTACACCAACCTCTGCAGCTACAGCAACTGCAACCCGTCCAGCATGCTAATGGCTCTTCATTAGGGCGTGGGGCCTGAACTAAAGGTTTTGTGGCTGTGACACACCTTTCATCTCCACATTCTCAACCTCCATGAAGATAAAGAATAAGCTTGTACAGAGGTGAGAATTTTAATTATTCTACTCTTTTCTAAGGTTTCCCAGGAAACCCAGAAACGCACAGAAGGGTCAATAGGTCAACAGTTAAATAGGATATGTCAGATGCCGAGGACAAACTTCTAAATTAAGTATAACATAACATTATATTTGGGAAGAGAAATCCACAATTATTCAGGATGCTATTAGAAAACATGTATTTGAATTGTGCATATGTTTGATGTCACCACTGGTGATATTTTTGACACAGATTCATTTTGGTTTTATTTTGCTATGAAAGTGATTTAGTTTTCTCATGGTCACCCTCAGGCATCCGCTCTGTTAAAAATTCGAATGGCAGAAATTGCTGCCCCTACGACACTGGAGAAACTGATTAAAATTCAAAGTCGTTCTTAATTCTTGGTCGATTCAGAGTCTGAATTTCTTTTTCTCTGCTGATTTAACTGACTGTGTTGAAACAACTGGTAAGAAGATACCTTTAGAATTTTTTTAGAAAGGAACTATATCTAATCTGACCTACCTTTAATCTTGGCTCACACAGACACTTTAAGATGTCAACAAACCTGATTTAATGTCCAGACAGTGAGTGATAATTTGTTGAGAGGTGGTTTGGAAGTGTGAGGGGAAATCTACCTTCAGGGCTCAGTGTGCTACTTCAAACACACAGTTGACACCGTGGCGGACAGGATATAACCACTTTCACACATGCACTGCAAACCTGAAATTATCAAGACAGAGCGGAGCTGTATGCGAGAATACAAATGCCTGGATCAGTTGGACTGGAAACAGACTTTGCCCGCTACCCAATCTCCGCTTGAGCCCATCTGTAAATATAGAAGCTTATTGTGCTGAGTATTCACAGGGTGCATTGATGTTGTTTCTACCAGCAACTCAAATGTCTAAGCGTAAGGGCCGACGCTGAATACAACTTCAATGAATGGCAAGAGACTCTGCTGGTTATGACCCAATTATGAACTGGCTATGTGACTGCGGTGTAATCTGCGTAACATAGAGTATTTCCATTAAATGAAACGACATCTGACATAGATCTTCGGTTGTATGCGACATGTGTGAAAAGGGAACTCCAGACTATGTCCGCTCCTGATTCTCCTGACATTGTCAGAGTTCATACAGTAGGTGAGAACAGTTTATGTCTCTGTCCTGAGTTGTTCAATGTAATACATTTCACTCATAGCATTCTAATTCAGTTCTCACACAGGTCCATATATAAATAAATCTGTTCCACATTAGCTGGCTGAATGAATTGTTCTTTATTTCTAGGATATGCACTTCTGAATTCGATATCTTAGCCCCATGGCGTTATAATAGTGAACACAGAGCACAAGCAAGCTCTGTTTCATGAATGTGTTGAGGAAAAGCACAGATTCGGGTCACTGAGGATCCAAAGATGAGGAAAAAAAGACATGTTATAAAAGCACCCATAGATTTGAGTGCAGTTTCCTGCTAACGCTCAGCCGCCAGTCTGTCTGTGGCTTCCGCAGAGCGTGCAGCAGAGGTGTCACTGCACTCATGCCCTACCTTCTCAAAGTCGGTGGGGTGCATCTCCATGGCCGAGCTTTTCAGAGACAGTGAGGCCAGGTTTCCTTTCAACTCTTCAAGTCGGGCTTTTTCTGTTGCAAAGACACAAAGAGAGTAAAGGAAAAGAAATCCTGCAAGAAACTGATGTCATAACATGAAATATAATCAAGTTAAAACAACTCACCAGTGTCGTCATCACTTTCCTTTTCTTTCTCCTCCTCCATCTCCTTATCAATGACGTGAATCTTAACGGAGGATTTGGGAGTGAAAGACGGTACGTGGACTTCGTCTAAGGTTTTTCTGATAGAAGCACAGTCTCTTGTCCCGTTGATTCCGTAGATCTGTCCGTACAGATTAGCTGCTGCCACCACATACTCCATATGGGTGGTCTAAAACACAGAATGAATAATAGAAACTGTTGATTATTGAAATTATTGTCATGTTTTAACAGCTAAACAATATCCACATACACACTAAATACATTATAATTATACTAAATACACTATCGCATCATTGGGCATTTAATTTACATATAGCTTTGTATTTTTATAGCAAAGGAAAAGCTTTAGAAAATTCATGAACAATACTCAACATGTAAAATTGGTTATTTAAAACTGATTCATTGAGTACTTACAGCAGACCTACCTGCAGGGTGAAACTGCAGAAGGGACATTGGAGTAAAATATATTATATTAAGGTATATTAAAGTAGTGCATTAAGGCTCAATTACTTTATGAACACAACAGGTAGCTGTAACAATAGGATGCTATCTTTTTCTCTCTCAACACACACGCACACACACACACACACACACACACACACACACACACACACACGCACACACGCGCGCACACACACACACACACACACACACACACACACACACACACACATACACACACACACACACACACACACACACACACACACACACACACACACACACACACGAGGGTATCTTTCTGCTTACGGCACAGCAAGATTTTAACAGAATTATTTTATTTCTCTTCAGTAGATCACTGTATTTAATTCACTGATAAGTAGAACTGCAAATAGTTCTAATGCTGCATACTGAAACTAAGAATGCATGAATAAAACCATCTTTGAAATATATAATAATAGACCATTTAATATAGACAATATCTAGTTCTACCACTTCTTTTTTTAAAAGTGCCAAGATGATGTATTATTAAGGTGACAACATTTCACACAGATGGAAGGGCAAAATAAAATTGCAAAGGAGATTAAAGTCAGATGACAGGAGATGGAATAAAAATGCTGAACATACAGAGATGGTGGAAAAGAGGAGTTCTGATGTTTGAGGGATATAGGTAAGCACATCCTGGGAGACAACGTCACATAGTGAATTGTCAATTTCTTGCTGTTATCAGTGCTCCATTACAACCTTCCAAGTTACAGTTTTGTCATGTAGGAATCAGTATATCTATCAAAGATGTGAACGTGAGCGAAGAGCAGATTATTATCTGTCTTCCATTGTCTATTTGCAGGTAAGGTCTCATTCAAAGCTCAGATAAGAATCCAGTATACGGTCAGAGTAGGGAAGAGCCACTATCAGACCAGACAAAGAAGGAATGTGAGCGGTCATCAACCAAATACTGTGGCCTTTTTCAGTCATTCCTGTCTACTGTTTTAGGATTACTACTGCACAAGGAATTGGACCAGACACTACTCACACTGTTGGAGTCAAAGGTCAGTGGGTGAGGGCATCTCTTAGATCCAGACCAGAAGGGCAGACCAGCAGCAGTCAACTAAAGAGAAGCAGAAGAAAATACCTTTATCACAAAGATTAACAGCTGAAAATATCACATCTACATACGGTATATTCTTTTACATGACTTGACAGCCACTAGAAGGTATTTGTCCCATATCTAAAAAAGGGCACAGTTTCTATATTCCAAACACTTCATTTTCTTAGAAGAAAGAATGCATTACTTGACAAAACATTATTTTAGTCCTTTAGTTTTCAGAGAATTACAACCTCCCTGTAGAACAGCCGGACTAATATTGTTATCAGTTGTGTGTTGACAACACAAATTGTATGTCTGATAAAGGAACAAAGGGGCAGAGGGCTTTGATGTTTCCAAATGGTCCATATGTCGGGAAGGAGAGAGTCTCCTACTGGTGGTGCCAGTTTTCACTGCAGGGGTGCTTTCTATGGCAACCAAAAGGCATCAAGAGCATTCTCCTTTTCACAAACAGGATTCAAACATCTTAAGGGCATCAACAGTGCTTGATCCTTAAAAAAGTCGATACCTTAGTTTAAGGATGCATATGGTGTTGTTATGGCCCAAATAAGACAAATCAGAAATATTCCCTTATTAATTAATCATAGGTGAAATTTGTGAGTTTAGAGTTTTTTTTTTTTTTTTTAATAAACTGATTTTAATTTTAATATTTAATAATTTATTAATATTTACTGTGCTTTATGAAAAATAAAAATAAAAGTGAAACATTTACCATCATTCAAAGGCACTGTTTCTTGATAGAATATGAATATGTCTGTCTCTGTGGATTGAGTATTTTGATACGTATTTACAGGATATAGCACCTCAACCTGCTTTATAATAAAAAAAGACAGGGAAATGTCAGTTTTTACAATATATATGAGGAGCTTTACAAAAAAGAAAATTAATTATCATTGTAAAACAACAACTGGTATTGAAGCTACAACTTTATGGAACAGCGAAAAGCAAAAAACCATCACTGACTTGAATGACTTCAGTGATAAAACGTTGCCTTCAATTAACTGACTGTCTATCTTCCAGTCTTTAACTGCAGTGAGGCGCTTATTGCATTAACAATATGAGACATTTAATTGCTGCTGTCATTTTTAACTACATCCATATCGTATACAGACATCAGTGGATAAAGATGCTCCCATAGTGTCTTTTTGGTTGAAATCCACCCATTGTTCCATCCGTGAAAGTTGAAACACTCATGCAGGCCCCCGCTCACTGCCTTTATGTGGCTGTCTGTCATGCTAATGTACCCGTATTTGTCAGGTTGGTTTGTGACTGCTAACTGACATAACTGCTAGCTGCCTTATCATAGTTCCTCAGAAAGTTTGTGGTCAAAAGTGACTTTCCAAGAGCACAATGACACCATTACTCTCTTAAAGGTAACTACGTCAAAGCGAGATATGGAAGAAAAAAAGAGAAGCGAAACATGACAACAATAACTGCCATATACTGTAGTTTCTCTGTGCTGTGGTGCGACTATAAAATTCAACAAAAATGTTAGGATGTTTTCTGGATTAGTGTAAATGCCAACTGTATGAGAAATGTCAAATTTTATCATCAAGTTGTGTTTTTCTCACGGAAAATGCTGGGAATTTAGTGCCTTACTATAAATATTCAAGCAGACACCAATGGAAGGAAGTCTTGGACAGAGGAATTTTTATAACCCCGCAGGGACATCTTATGAGGGTAGAAATGACTAGTTGCTAGACCGGGTCTGTTTGGGTTGATACTGATCCGTGCCCCCCCCCCCCCAGGTGTGAAAGCCACATGTGACATCACTCTGTCTGCATGCTTCACCAGATTACAAACCCTCAGAGCTGCACAGAGATATTTATCAGTGATGGCTTTCAGTGGTTCAGGTTTCAAACAAGGTTAATAGTGGTTACTGGTTTCTAAGCCCAGGAAAACATGCTGCAATACTCCATGAACTGAAATGTGAAAATGTAAACACTGATTGGCAATCCTTTTGTGCTAATGCCACTTTACGGTGTTTAAATGATTGGTATGCAAGGACCATACATACACAACATAGCCCTTCTGTGTCCATAAACATAAATCACAGCTTCACGATACATGAGGGATTTACAGTACATTTCCTCTGGCATGATTTTACCTCTTCAGGGGGGAAACAGTGCAGAAGCTGGCGAATATCATTGTTAAAGACTTTTTCCCACTTGCAACGTGCCCAGCTCACGCAGTCTGCCCAGCTCATTGGACGTTGTCCTCCAGCTTTCATGTCCTCCAGGCTGCTCCACACACCCCCAAGAACATCCAGGGCCTCAGTGTCTCCAAAGCCATCAGTCCGCTTTACAAACCCTTCGTCTCTGCAGGAAACAGTGCTGCATTTCATGACAACCATACAGTATACAGAAGGTAATAATCACTAGAGGTGGAAAAAGACAAGATAGCACAAGTATTGTCTATATGACTTGTTGTATAATAAATTATCAGGATCTAACCTCCAGAATAAAAGCACTGACTTATTTTTTACTGGCGGGACATGAACTGAAAAGTGAAAAGGACTCTTGGAAAAATATTTGGTTCTGGGAAGCACAGAGGAGAATGACTAAACGGATCTTTGTAAATTAGGGTGTAGTCTTGTTAGTGACTCAGAGGGGATTCATTTGATGCTTGGCTGTGGTTTAATAGGAAGGAAAGGAAGTGGTTAGTAAGCTTGTAGTGTGCATCAAATCAATTCATACTTTCATACTTCAGAACTACCTATATACATGTACTTATTACAGAGATGATCATTCTTGTGTCATTATCATTGTTATCATGATGTGTACATCTTATTTTTTTCCTAATATTATTAATCTCATTATAATTATGTATAAAACTTACCTTTTGTTGCACATACGTATCATACTAATATCATGCGTACAGCTTTTCCTTAAATGTTTTAAAGTATTTTAAAAAATGTACTTGACTGTGTTACCATATTATTCTAAGTGTCTTTGCCCCCAGGGGACAAAAAAGTACTGAATTATCATTTGTCAGCTCACCATACACGGCTTTGCACTGCAAACAGTGCCTCCCTTCTATGCAGTTACACCTAAACAAGTCTAAACAGGAACATTTAGAGTCATAGTTCTACCTCGAGCTGCATGGGTGGGAGGATAACACAACAAAATGTGATTAGACCTTTCCATAACCCCATCAACCAGGATGAAAATTGACCTGCCACATGAAAATGTCCAGAAAGATTTTCCACGACTGCACTACTAAGAGGCCTCTGAAGAAATGCATAATGAATGGTCTTATTTCTACACATCAGTGTAATGTGAGAAACTTTAATGGCTGTGTGGACCAATGATCACCATTTCTGCTGTATAGTCATAATTTTCGCTTCTGTTTAAAGATGCGAAAAAGTGTACAAGTGCTTTACAATGAGGGGGGATTACATCAAATATCACCAAAACAAACAGACATATCCAAACAAAGCTGGATTAGGGGGGGCTCCTAGGCTAAAAACTCAAACAAAGTTTGGACCTGAAGGCTCAGATTTGTCTCTGTAACGTGCTGTTACATTATAATCAAGTCAATGCTTTCACTGACAGAGACTGACATAGTCATTCTACTGCATGAATCTAATCTCTTTTTCCATTCAGTAGATGTTTATAAACGATAAAGCCTCTAATTAGTTGAGAGACTTTATCTATTAGTGTTAGAGTTGCTGTGAAAAATACATTACATAGAACAGACTTGGCAAGATTTTTACAAGGGGTTTACTGCTAAAGGCCAACCACATGTTTTCCTGTTTATAAAACAAAATAATGAGCTTGAAGCACTTCATTAGCTTTTGTAGGTTTGCTGGAATGCTTTGTAGGAGAGCAGAAAAGCATTGTAAAATGGGCCGGTATAGTAGTCATTGAGTACCGACAGACTTGAAGCAGATTGGTGAATTTAATTTCTTACTTGTTGTGGAAAAACCTAAATCGCATGAGCATGGCATCATATCTTACCTCAGGAAGAGATTCACATTTTCAGGTGTTTGTTTGAACAGTCCTTCAAACTGGTCTCTGGCCCACTAAAAGAATTGTAATGTTTGTACAGATAATACAATCAGTATAATAGTGACTTGTACGGCTGTACTGTAATACATTTGTAATTTATAATTGATGTGGACATTTTTCAGCCATGCTAGCAGAGTGACTTGATGAATGACAGACAGAATATTTAAACAAACATTAGATAATAATTATAAAATTTGATACAAGCATCCATGTTGCCCAGAGGATGAATGCTACAGAGTTTGCTGATCCCCTGAATTTTCCTCTAACCCTAACTCTTAATTAATTTGGTGAATGTATTCATGCGAAAGGGATAATTCTGATAACTCTGGTGATCCTTTAACTTTTAATTTAGCGCCATCATCTGGTCAAATTGTAAATGTGTCCAATATTTTATGTTATGACAAAATACCTTCAAAACTAATGACATTTCCATCACCCTCAGATATACTTGTTGTGTTTACTGCTAATTAGCAAATGTTTGCATGCTTACACGCTAAATTAAAATGATGAACAAAAATAGGATGTTAAATCTGCTAAACATCAGCATGTAGGCATTGTTACAATGAGCAGGTTAGCTTTACGAGCTTAACATTTAGCCCAAAGCACCACTGTGTCAAATTACATCCTCACAGAACTGTGATGGCTGGACTCTTGATGAGGTTCAAGTGCCCCCACCCCCCCCCCCCCACTTCCTCTATATATGTTAATGAGGTGGATACAAATATTAGAAACACTTTTCCGTATAATACAGTGCCATGCGACATCACCACAAAACCTTTATGATTCTGTCTATCAAGAAAAACTAAGACTGAACATTTTAAACATTTGAAGTAATGCCTACTGTATTGTGTGTTTCTGGTTATCCAGTGAGGGCTTTGAAGCTAATATAGATAACTCAATCTGTGTGACAGTACAGCAAACAGAAACCAAATTAGGATATATCGTACCTGCAGGGTGTGCTCAATGCGGTGAGGGAAGTGCTTGAGAGTGCATAGTGGGATGGCATCACTAGAACTTGATGTGTTCTTGCCATAGGACTCTGTCAGGTGAGGCACCACCGCCAGAGTATGACCCTGTAATCCTAAAGTTCCTCCCTCCAGAAATGGTGTTTGGTGTTGAACGCAGAGTCCATCGAGATAGACCCCTGGGCAGCAAAAAGAAGGTTAAAATACTTCTTTTACAAGCATTTGTCAAATACAGGGTGTCCCAAAAATACACACTTTAAACAATTGTTAAGTAGGTGTTTATTAAAATTCTTTGAATTTTCAAAATGTAATAGAATTTACAAACATTATTTTATTTTTATTTCACCACCTTTCTCAAACTGATGTCCTTTCTGGTCCAGACAATGATGACAATGCGAGGCAATGGAATCGCACACATCACGAAACAATTCCCTTGGTATTTGCGTGTATTCACATTCAATGGCTGCTCTCAATTCGGCGACTGTTGCAGGTCTCATAGCATAGACTTTGTCTTTTAAGTATCCCCATAAAATATATATGTATATATATATATATTAAATTGAGTTATAAGCTGCTAAAGTGTGTATATTCTTTTTGGGACCCCTTGTATGTATTATAAATGCTACGCTATAATCACTGTGGTAATGAGAAGTTAATTCAATAATAAGTGCCCTTACTGGCTTCCACATTGTCAAGGGCTGCAGCCACTCCACTGAGACCCATGAAGAAGTTATAATCATACAATCCTTCACTGTCAGGGTCCAGGCGATTCCGCTGAGCGGTGATTTTCATCCGTGGGTTCATCTCTCGCACTGCTTTGGCTGCAATTTCCGATTTTGATTTCTGTTTATGGACAAGTGCAATGAGAAAATTGGCGGTGCGTCTGGGACATAATGCATTTGATCAACATAGGTAAAGATCAACTGTCCGATGTATTCCCAAAGTGCACTGTAAAACAATACAGTCATAATGATGAAGGATGGATGTGTAATTTGACTCAAGCCATCTCAGACTGTCACAATACCTTCACCCCACCTGTTCCATTAGTAAAGCCCCCTTGACCCTTCCACTTAGCCAGGTCAAACAAGAGCCAGTGAGCTACGACGGCATGTGAGATTCTTCACTACGCAGTGCAGGTTGTGTGTTTTCTCACCCCGATATCCAGAGACCTGAACAGGAACTGTCGGTTCAGGTTGGATCTTTCAATAAAGTCCATGTCTGTAACGGTGATGTGCCCTTCTTCTCCAGCACCGAGACCGATGAGGGCAAAGTTTTTAAGGAGCTCACAGCCAATGGCACCAGCTCCAACCTTGACAAATGACAGGAGAGACTGTGTTACACTATATTATATTATATTATATTAAAAAGATTGTAGCAGAAAATGATTCATCTATTGTTGCAAGTTACTTTTTTCACTTCCTGATATTTTGTGTGTAGTTTTTACAGTGATAAAAAGAAACACGTGTATGCACTCTCTCCGTTTTCAATAACAAACACATACAGCCACCAAACATCAGTAAAACACTTTTAAACGAAACAGAGAAAGGGCTTGGTACTGTTGAACGACCCCTGCACACCAAGAGGTCAGCACTGGCAGGAAATGCCATGCGTTTCCTGCATGTGTTATTATTGTCACCAGACAAGATGAAAGGGAAACACAAGTTTGAGCTCCTGAATCCCCATGCAGAAGTTGCCCCCTGCTGGACAAACATCAAACCTGCTCTCACCAGGAAATACTTCTGCCTCCCAAGCTTCTCCTGGAATGCTGACCCAAACACAGCAATCTGTCCGTCGTACCTTGTGCCTCCCTGTCAGAGAGGAAAACAAAAAACTGGAATTTACATCCAAAGTCTGATCAAATTATCTTTATTGATATATGTGACTTGTCAAGCAAACATACTTCTGAAAGGGACCACTCTGCCAGTCGGTCCTCCTCCTCCTCAGGGAGGCACTCCAGTGCATCAAAATATAGCCACTGCTGTAGAGGCGTAAATTTCCCACTACATGCCTGCAGGAACGTTGTAGAGTGTACAGAGCAAAACATAGTCAGCTTTATACACCAACACCACACAGTAAATGCTAAGCTATGTACAATTAATATATGCAATATAACAATAGTCGTGTTGTCCTCACCTTGATAACTTCTTGCGATGCAAGGCCTCCAATGAAAGCATTGACAGGTGCCAAGTCACCCCGGGCTGTGTAGGACAGGTTTCTCACAGCAGCTTCATCAAGCTGTTGCAGCTGTGCAACTGTATTCAGCTCTCTCACTATGGCAAGTAGGGCATCTGCATCTGACTGTATGGGATTAATCATAAAGAAGTGAGTGCCAACAATCCCGTAAACTGCTTTAATGATCATACTACAACACCCTAACCTGAATAACTTGTTGTATTGGTTTTTACTCATTATATACTGTAACTTCATTTGTTAAATTAATTGAATACCAGCTGTAATATCTAGTAACTTTCACTGACCTGAGACCAAGAACGAGGGAGCCGCTGTTCTTTCTTCACAAAGCCGTGGAGGGCTTGGAAAGCCAAGTGTAGGGTGGTGCGCCTCTGTATTTTTCCATGATCATTTATGTTCAGCAGCTGATGGTCCAATAGAGCCTCACTCAGTGGTTTCTGCAAATTATGTCGTAGTTATTTTATTACAGTGACAGAGGGAACTCCATTTTTGAAATCAAAAATAAAGAAAGTTCAAAAAGAATGTGGATACTTACAAATTTTAGCATGCAGGACTGTTTAACCTCAGTCACTACTCCACCCCGTTCATACTTAGAAAAGGTTGAAGTGTCACCAATGCTGAAGGAGTATGAGCCTGGTTATAGAAGTGACAAATGGCATGCAGATAGTGAGCGATCACAACTATTAAATTCTACTGGGATGGTTGAAAATGTTGAGTGTCATGTGGAGGGCTGTGACTCATGACTACACTGTGTGTTGCATGTGTCAGCAGCTGAGGACATAAGAACCAAAGCAACAATTACCAGAGTCTTTGATCTCCACAGGGCCAATGCTGTTGAGCTCCGTCATGCCTTGGACTGCAGAGAAGATAACTTTAGTACCATCTGAAAATCTATGCTTCCGGTCATCTGTGCAGTACACCACTCCAGGATTTGCCTAAAAACAAAGTCATAGTAGTCATAATAATAACGCTCAAGTAATCTTATTTTGAACACAGCAAGATTTGCAATACCTTGTTTCTAGCAGCCTCTTTGGCGTTAAGATGTAACTCGCTATGCGTCTTGACTTCTTTCATTGTTTTTGCTCTTTTGTAAACTTTATTGAAACACATTCGCCTCTTTAATCCATACACACAAACACACGTTCCTATTACACTTCTGCCCTCACTACAAGCCTGACTCAGAAGTTGGAAGTTAAGTGTCAGCAGTGTCACTAACATGGCGAGGGGATGTTGCCACAGACACACAGATACTCTGCAAAGAGGCAACAAGTGCTTTCATTAGTGGGTATTATGATCAATCACCACTGTTTTAACTCACTCTTTGATAGATAGTAACTTAAAATAGATAGTGACTTAAAAAAAATGAACAGGGGCGGCCGGTGGCTGAGTGGTCAGAGCAATCACCCCATGTAAAGAGACTGAAGGTCCTCAAAGCAGCGGCTGCGGGTTCGACTGCTACCTTTGGCCCTTTGCTGCATGTCTCCCCCCCCCCCCTCTCTTTAATAAAGGCTTGAAAAACTGTGCATTTTTCTTTTCACAGTCCAAAGACATGCAGGTTAGGTGAACAGGTGTTACCTAACATAAGTTTTAGCCAGATTTTGAAACGGATGGCTGGATGTGTTGGAGAGGCTTTTAATATGCCACTAACATAAAAGTAACAGAGGGTATCACCTTAGAGACATTTTCTATCATCGCTGATGCCGGCATCTCTCCATCCTTGTCCAAGACGTTAAACTCTTCCCCAAAGTCACAGAACAACTGACTGCAAACAAACCACAACATTTTCACTTCTTTCTTCAATGCAGAATTAAATACAATGAATATTCATTGACAGTCAACTTACCCACAGAGTCCTTTGGTGTCTGCTACAATGAACTTGATTTCATGTGAATGGCAGAACTCACCAAAATGCTTCTGATCATCCAATGTAGAGTCAGTGAGGACCACCACCTGAAAAATGACAGCTTCCACTCAGTCAAGTGTTTTTCTTGTTACAGTTGTTTTCCTGAGTTAACCTTATATCTGAGTTTAAGATGTTGGGTAAGTAAAGCAGGATTTTGGTGACATCACAAGTTTAGAAGTCAATCTTAGACAAATGTGACTTGGAATCTTAAAACGCCCAGGGTACAAACAATAACAGGTAGGCGACGTCTATCATTCAATGCGTAAGAAGGAGTGGATAAGCAGTGGCAGATGGGCAGCTCATTCAGCCAACAAAATCATCATTATATTATTTAATAGAAATTAAATACCTGAAATTGCAGGAGCAGGTCATCATGCAGTGGTCCAGTGTGGGCCGACACTAGCACATGAGGGTTTAAGGCAGACAGCTGTTGAAGGGAACATGTGGCTCGGT
Source organism: Echiichthys vipera (assembly GCF_963691815.1). Taxonomy (NCBI): domain Eukaryota; kingdom Metazoa; phylum Chordata; class Actinopteri; order Perciformes; family Trachinidae; genus Echiichthys; species Echiichthys vipera. The sequence goes on along the minus strand of NC_139825.1, from coordinate 24,089,520 downwards.
TCTGACCAAGATGGGAGTCTTTCAGGAAAAACTGGTGAGAAAATTAAAGTACAGAATGACACAACAGTCTGACTGTGTCACACGGTCTTTATCTGCAAATGGAGTTTGCTCAATAATAAAAAATGTACTGCATGGAGTGGGAGGGGAGTAAACCATAGTGAAAGTAAAAGGGATTTCCTTTAAACAAAAACAAAAAATAATTTAATAACCACATCCAGTTGGACACGTTTTTTTTTACATGTATTGTTGCATTTAGACAATTATTGTTGTACTTATCAACACCACACCCTACCTGGGAGGATAGGTCGGTCCACACGGCCTGGCCCTCATCTTGGACGGTGACAGACTTCACTCCGGACAGGATCACATTTTTGGCTATTTCTACCCCAAGACCACGCATGCCTGAAATGAGGACGTTGGCTGTGCCCATCCGGTGCATCGCATCGTGACCCAGAACATACCTGTGCAGGTAAAAAAAAATACAAGTGGATCTCTGGGCCAGCAGTTAAACTGATGGGTTGGTGTGTGTGTGTCGCTAGTAGACTACTTACAGCTGCCTGGAGTATAATCCTTCATCGATTTCACCGATTTCTGACATGTTGCTCTCGCAGTCTCTCTGAGATGACCAGTCTGAAGTGATCGATCAGCTGGTCTACAACAGCCGCACTGATCACCAGAAAACCGGGTGAATATGAGATGACAGCAGGGCAAAAGAAAGTATTCTATTTCACTTTCGTTTCAGGAGATTCTTTATGCGTTGTTGTTTGATCTTGATCCGCTAGATGGCGACTCAGGACTCTTTATCGAGCTTTAACCACCAGGTGCTCCTGTGAGAATCATCATATGCTGTTAGAATCTACATTATTATAGTTTACAATGAATGGATAGTTAAGTTGCAACTGTGTGGAACCAAAACTCAAAGTGTAAGTTAATAAAAGTGTGGAAACTCTCTTTAGCTGAAAATACATGTTTTTGTTCATTTAAAAACTGTATTTATTTATTAACAAATGATTAGCATTTACAGATTTAACATGTGCAGGCTACAAAGTATATTGCAGGGAATGTCCAAAACATATGTATTAAAGTGGCTGCATATGTGCATGTTTTTAAAAACAGGTGTTGTATTAACTTATGCTATTGCTTTTATTGCTTATTATAGGATGTTTGACCTTACAGAGCAGAATGAGTTTGACACTAGGAGACATTTTCACATTAATCTGCCGAAGGGGAAAGTTTTTCTGTGCTGCCCTTAAATCTTTTCCTTAAATTGAGTTTAACCCATGCATGTACAAGCAGGATTTGAGACACCACAACTAGTTTGGAAGCCAATAATTGTCCCATGTGCAATAAGAGTTGTGGAATACTCTCACACTACACAGAGGAGGAGACTGGTAAACTTTTATAATCAACAATATTTATATACATTCATAGATTATGAATATGTCAATGTGGGAGAAGGAGTGTATGTCATTTTAAGGAAATTAAGTGTACTCTTTTGAAGTGAACTCTTTGGGTGGAAAAATCATATCTGACAATTTTTTCTGTCTTAAGACATGCCTTGAGGGGATCTTTAACATTTCCATGGTGACAATAACAATGATAAACAGTAGTATTGCTTAATGTGTTTCTCATTCATTTCAACAATCTCAGTGTGGTGAGGAGACCCAAAAAAACAACCCTCCAGAATAAAGTGCTGCATGCTTAGGAGTGACGAGAAATGATTCATCATTACGTATCAAATAGAGGCATGAACTATGGCAAACCCCTCCAAGATCATTGTGGTGTGTGATTAGGAACAGACAACTTCAAGACCTGAAAAGGAACCTGCGATCAGATTCAATATTCACATGATGACTGAATTGACTGCATTACATCATAAAACAGTTCATCTCAAAACAAGCTGTTACTGTACAAAACTTCTGGAATAACTCCTTATGGCAGTTTATGTTTTTTTTTGTTTTTTTTTACCTCTTCTGGGAATTTAATCTCAGAAATGAATGTATCTTTGACCTCAACTTTCATTTGAATCTCAACTAAACACATGTAAAGTACACGACTGTAGGACCAGTGGCGTAAAGTTTAGGGGGGTGGGGTCCAGGCCCCTTGCTCGGATCACAACCATTATCGTTCTCTACCCTAATTTTTATCCAAACTACACACACTGTGTGACCGACTTAAAAACACTTGGCAAAATACTCAAAATCTTTCCATAGACTGTATAAAAAATGGATGTAACATACCCGTCTGGGTCCGTTCTCTCAACATGATCCTATCGTACTCTCCTACCGGAGTCGCCATCTTGTCAGACTTTGACTCTGCCTCATTTCCTCTTACCAAGGGCACTGATGTGCAGTTTGGTGTAGGGAGATACGGCCATCTGGGTGACGTATGCTTCTGAGGAGAAGTGAAACCTGCTCCTAGTGACCACTTGGCAAACTGCAATATTTGGCACTTACACATTGGATCAATCAGGAAGTCGCTGTGGTTGGGGCTTGTGTAGTTCCCGCTACAGTATGGTAACTTCAGGACCACATTTTGCCATGACACACACACACACACACACACACACACACACACACACACACACACACACACACACACACACACACACACACACAATGACTCACAAGGTGAAAACATGACCAGTGGCTGGTAAATATTCCTTTTATTGACCAAATCTTAATCTAAGCTGCATCATCCAGCGCACTGCATGTTTTTTTTGTTTGGTCCCTGTGTTATGAATCAATCAGGTATTAAAAGAGTTACACAGGAACAGATGCAAACTCAGTGACTGGATGTGATGTAACACTGTTGGTTTTTGACAGTTTGTTTGATTAGCACCTGGCAAGAGTGAGTCCTTGTCAAGTTCAAATCAAAACAGCATCAATAAAAGTTGTTCCAGTGGTGCCAAATCTTTAATATTTGGCCGGAGCAGTGAAAGTGTGAAGAAGCAGAATAATAATAATAATAATAATAATAATAATAATAATAAGAAGAAGTCTGAAGTGCATTTTCCATTTGGAGGATTTATGGCAATGCAGACTTTTCCAACTGTCTGTGATGATTGAACTTTGGATTCAGTGGTAGATGTGTAACTTTTGGATCTATAAAGCTTCATTGTGTCAATGAAAACATTTCTATTTGGACATTGTGGGATGATGAACAGCCTCATTCTATATGTGACGGTTGCATATATGTAAACTTATTTAATTTCTCCCTAATGTCAGTCTTTTAAAAGTCACATCACTAACGAGGTGATCTGAATGGGGAACGGAGGACATACCTCTCGTAACTTCCTGGCTGGAGTTGCGTAAATCTTCATTCCATCATCTCAAAGCAATGCATTTTTGGCAAAGAAAATCCTAGAGGCGTGGATTTAAAATGTTGAGAAAGTTTTATTGCAGACTAAATTTGACACAGTGGTGCCTGAGTGGAAAATAGCTGCGTGATATGATGTGACTCGTGGGAAGGAAACGATGAGGATATTTTTGAAGTGGTCAGATTTCGTAACTTTCATACTTCCTTGTTGCGGGCGCGGTTTGAAGAGACAGCACCAGCCAGTACTACGTGTGTCAAGTATGTCAGAATGATGATGACATTTCGGGCCTTCAACTTTCAAAATAAATGAATCTCTTACTCTATAAATGTGTTTGTATATACATACTGTTGGCTTTATATAGCAAAATGTAAATAATGTGTTAAATATATGATATAAATATGGAGCAATTCATGATGATTTATATTATATAGTAGTGGAAAAGGGGGTAGGCTTAAATAAGCTTTTACGTCTTCCTATTCCTTTTTGGACACGTTAATATTGTGATTTTGTTCCTTCAGCTTTTATTGTACTATTTTCTTTAGTAGATTCAATCGTTGAAGAAGAACAAAGTGGTAGGATATTTCAATTCATGTCACCAAAGCAGAAAAACAAACTCTCCAGTTCATACAAGTTAGATCATGCAGTGACAGAGCTCACACTATTGCTCAAATTTAAGGATGTTTAAATTCAGTTGTTCAATGTATCAACATACTTGAATTTAAATGTCATTCTTGAACTATATATATATATATATATATATATATATATATATATATATATATATATATATATATATATATATAGTTCATTATCTGCGTGTTTAATTGTTACAGTATAGATGTTTTCAGTATTAATAACTATTTTATAGATTTTTGTTATTTCTTTATATCGAATGGATCATGTTTTCCATTAATGCATATGTTTTTACGCTTTTTAATGTTATTTTCATAATTTATTATTTTGTTTGTATTTATTATTTAAGATTCTTTCTATAGTGAAAATCAGATCAATGATATATGTAATCAATAATTACTCTATTTCCTCTCCTTTTAGACTATTTCATGTGCTGCTGTAACATGAACCTCTGGGTTTATTTGATATTATTCGTCTCATTATTATTATTATTATTGTTATTGTTATTATTATTATTAGTATTATTATTGAATAAAATAAATAAAGTAATTGCTCATGAATCAAATAAGCTATGTCATATCGGATGATGCCTTGAATTATTGCTGAAAGCGAATCAATATTCACGCTCCCACCATTTGTCCCTGCGCGCTTTTATTTTGAAGGTGAGTGTAACATCCTGTTCCCATCTGTCGACTGTAGTTTGTCTTAAGACATTAAAGTTCAGTGTCTGCTGTAAACTCGGAGCCAGTGGGACTCAGGTGCTGTCAGATCAGTGCGTTGCTGCAGGTCAGTGAGTGGATTTGAACAGCACATTCGTCTCATAAAGAGTTCACATGTTTAGACTGTTGGATAAATCACAGCGACAGACAACCTTTTTCAAAGTGAGGTAAGATAATAATTTAAATCTATTTTTTATGGAGGTTGTCATGAACGTGAGCCAGGTATTGGTCCACGTTCATGAACGACTGGACAAACTTTCACATAAATCACAGTCCATCGCCTACGTGCAAAGGGAAGGCAATTTTAGCAGTTATTATCAATACAAATTATCCTTATTATAATCATGTTGAATTGAAACATTTCAAATAGTTGTCGATTGCACAATGTTGTATAGAAATTGTGATACAGGATAACTACTAAAATATTTGCATATATGGGTGGGCCTATCCATTCATTTTGTTATTATTACTTATTGACAAAATTAGGCTTAGTTATACTCTGTTTATTCTGGATCTGGTTTCCAAAGTTGCTCCACATGTTGCAGCAAGTCATGTCTTGCCCAGTAGATTTTAGCTTGACTCTACCAACTTCATTTTTCCACTGACTTTATCAGTTAAGCTCAGTACGTTTCACAGCTGTGCATATCAAGTTTATTTATCAGAAATTTTAGATGAGTCATTACAAAAAAATGCAGCATCTACAGCTGATACTTTTTACTCTTTCTTCAGTTCCTTGTGCTGCATTTCTCAGTTTAAAGTCCCCCTCAACTCTAAAAAGTGTTTTTCTTCTGTTTCTGCCCTCTATAATGTCTGACATTGACTGTACTGATTTGTATCGGAGAAAAGTTTGTCAATAGAGAGGTGTTTTCTAATTTCTCTCTAATAAGAGGAGATGTCTGTGCACTTCTGAATTTGAGATTTACACGTATCCTGGGCAAGCTTTATTTGGTACGTCACTACCAAATAAGTAAACCAATCACTGTCTAATATGGGGAACATTATTCGACGGGGGAACGACTTCGAGACAACAACTGCAAAGAAACCTGAAACCTCCATTGCAGAGCGGACTGTCAGTACAGAGAGAAAACACACTGCCATCATAACTGTCAGCCAGTGACAGTTACAAGCTAACAAACAACATAAACAAACATTTCATCTACCATTCTGATACTCTGCTTGTTGCCGATTTTAGTGCAGTCCGTAAGTCGGCCATCCAGCCGCAAGGAAACAGCATAAGCAGCAGTGGGCGGGGTGAGGCCAGATCCAGAATTTCTCAATGAGCAAGAAAGAGTTTATGTCTTTCCAGAGTTGCTTTTTTTTTTTTTTTACTTTCTATGTGGGAAAGCCATGTTAAACAAATTATTAATCATAGCAGAGTACTTTTTACATTCTTTAAAACGTGTCTGGAGTGGGACTCTAAACAAGCTAAAATGTTTACAGTATTCACCTCCACTTCAAAAGCAGTGAATTTCTGCAGAGAATCAAATGTTACTGCTCTGTCTGTTAAATCTCAACATTCCTTCTTGTTTTCCCTCACAGAATTCCTGCTGGGTCTCCAGAATGTCCTCTCTGAGGAAAGTATCTTATAGGTAACACTCAATCACGGTGGACTGTGACGTGGAGATGGTCACTTGGGCCGCCTTGCTGACAGTATGCATATGGATACAAACACAGACGGCCTCAGGACAGCACACATGTGCGCCTACTGCACGCAGGCTGGTGGATTTCACTGTAAAATACTCCCTCCCCCACTTCCAAACAGACAAACCTATACAGAACATAGTTGTGAACTGGGATGAGTATCAGCAAGAGGTGTATGTTGCATGCCAGAATGTAATAGAGGCAATCAATGATGATATGGAAAAAATATGGGAGGTGAAAACTGGACCTGTTAATAGTTCTGACTGTGAAACCTGTCGGGTGTGTGACATAGAAATAGATCCCGGGGATCCAGTGGATACAGACAATGAGGTTCTGCTTTTGGATCGTTCTGCATTTCCCTCTCCCTACTTATACATTTGTGGGAGTACTCAGCATGGGATCTGTCACTTCATTGACGTTGGCATTCCAAAGCCTGAGCCTCAGTGTTTATATAAAAAAGAGCAAAACTCTCCCAACAGTTGTCCAGACTGTCTGGCCAGCCCACTTGGCACCAAAGTCACCATCGTTGATGATTCAGCCATAACGCTCTTCTTTATAGCGACCTCTATCAATGACCAGCTGGCACAGAGGTATCCAAGGAGGTCACTATCAGTGATGAGGCCGCTTTCAACTGAAGATGGTTTTCATATGGTCATGAATGGCCTGACAGTGCTCCCTAGTCTACGGGACTCTTACAAGATTGATTACATCTACAGCTTCTCCACCAAGGAGTATGTCTACTTCCTGTCCCTGCAGAGAGAAAATCCATCGAAGAGCAATTCAGCTTTTCAGACCCGCCTGGGACGACTGCCGATATTGATTCCAGAGGTGTGGATGTACAGAGAGGTGGTCCTGGAGTGCCGGTACGAACCAAAGCGCAGGAGGAGACGGAGAGAGGAATTCAGGGACATTGTGTATAACGGGCTACAGGCGGCACACTTTGGTCATGCGGGGAAGGACTTGGCAGATGAGCTAAGGGTGAACGAATCAGAAGACATTCTGTATGGGGCATTTGCAGAGGTGAATGAGCATGGTGAACCTCAGAGAACCTCTGCCCTGTGTGCCTTCCCTTTGACTAAAGTAAACCGTGCGATTGATAAAGGCGTGGAGGCCTGCTGCAAGTCAGGTCCAGAGCAGCTTTCCAGAGGTCTCTGTCACTTCCAGCCGTGCGAGAGCTGCCCACATGAAGTGAGTTACTCTTTTTTTTTTTATATGCCTGATTGTCGTCAGAGCAGGGGAACAGTACAAAGGTCTCCTTACACCCAGACAGGAAATGACCTATACAGACAAACACTGTGTAATTAAGTCACCTGTGACCGGAACAGTGTAGTTTATCATTAAGCTTATAGTTTGATATTGTCTTGAGCAATAATAAAAATCTTGACTGCTGGAATAGTGTTTGTCTGTGGCCACTCTGATGAAGGTGTGTGAAAGAGCAGTGCCAGATGAGAGAACTGGGAGGGGTGGATGAGTCAGTGTGACCTTAACGTTGCCACACTGTTTCTCTGCTCTGTTAAGTCTCACTCGTTCTCTGTGAATGGGTGGCAACTGTTTACAGAATATAACTTTGATATGAAAATGGTTTCATCAAGATAACAGGCTCAAAGATTAAAGTTAATGAATTCAGTTGCTGCACTTTTCCTGGCTGGAACCCTAACTTGATAAGCTACCAGAGGAGAAAAGTATTGGAAGTTTAAAACAATTCGGTGGGTTAAATCCTTAAATAACATGCAGGGTTCACTTTCAAAAATACCTTCACTGAATAGGAAATTTGGCTGTGGTGCTTAACAGAATAAAATAGGTGTGGTCTTTTTCCTTTTGTGGAGCTCAGACTATGTCCTTTGAGCTCTCACAGCCATGTGTACACCTATAGGAATGTGTGCCAACAAACTCAAGTTATAAATCCTGCTGATAAAAAAGGTGGAATTTCAAGGGGGGGACAGTTTTGGACCATTCCTGGCTTCTACACACATTATTTGAGTAGCGGATATGTATAATATTGAAGAAGATAGGGGTAGGGAGGAAAGAATAACTTTTTTTGGTAATCTATAAACACTCATAAATCTGTCTTAAAGTTGGTATGTACAATAAAATACAATAAAAACTTAAACTGCTGAAACACAACATGACAGAAAAGATCAAATGAGGCTGTTCAAATAGTCAGGAGCAAACCAGGGCATGCTGAGACAGGTCAGCTGAATGGCTTTGCACTGGAATGTTTATCATTAGTTTAACATATCCTCTCTTTTTTGTTGAATTATAACTTTTTAACCAAAGTAACTCATGCTTTGCCAACTATCCACACACATCTCACATCGACTGTTTTATGTGTGTTGTTCGGTAGCTGACAATCTGCAATGAGAAACAGTCACCAAGTCAACATATGGAATCACTAGTGTTTTATGACCTTGTTCCTCTCACAGCTTGTCACTATGTCTGGAGGCAAGGGGCACTTTCTTTCTAACAGGATGATGTCTCTCTTGCTGTTTATCTTTCTCTCAAGCACAAGAATATGCATATGTCTACTGTGTTTATAAGGAGACTGATGCTCGCAGATGCTTTAGATTTGTGTGATTTCCCATTGCTGATTAAAAAACACACCGTTGTTCTACATTTGTCTCCCACTTGCTCAGAGCTCTGAAGGTAATGACACGTGCAGCGTCAAACCCACTCTGGTGTCAAAGCCGTACTACAGACTAGACCTCTTCAACAGGCAGATGAAAGGCGTCCTTTTCACCTCCATCCTGGTCACCACTATTGGGAATCACACGCTGGGACACTTTGGTACATCAGATGGCCGAATACTGCAGGTAGCAATACACCTGAGGATGAAATAGTAGAGTTATCCCCAAAGCAATTTCACTCAAAAGCAACTGGACTTAGACTTAGACTTAGGCTTCTCTTTATTGATCCCCTTGGGATGAACTCCCGCAAGGAAATTGAATTTCCAGCAGCTTACAAAAACACGAGAGAGGTATAAAAAAACTACAATATAAGATCACCAATAAACTCTTAGCTATTTAGATACAGAAAGTATAAGAAACAATAAACAGTAAACAATAAACTCTTAGTTAAATATATATGAAGTAGATGTAAGAATACAGGTAAAATAAAATTCACAGAAAATTAAATCAGATAAGTTAAATGTAGAGGAAATGTGTAAGATAAAATATGTATGACTGTATATGACAGAAATGAGCAGTAAGATTAAAGTATTGCACTTAAGTGGTGGATAAAGTTATTGCACAAAGAAAAGAAGAAAAGCATCCAGGTATGTAAGAGTAGATTATTAATTGCACAGTGAGTGGCTCCCACTCCTTCTCTTCTGTCCTCTTTTTTTCCTCCTCCCCCGAGTGAAGAGTTGTAGAGGATGATGGCCTGAGGGACAAAGGAGTTCTTGAGCCTGTTGGTCCTACACTTGGGCTGGAGCAGCCTTCCACTTAACAGGCTCCTCTAGGTGCTGATGACGGTGTGCTGGGGGTGGCTGGCATTGTCCATAATGTCCAGCAGTTTTTCAAGTGTCCTCCTCTCTGCTACCTTGGTTATTTGTCTAGGAAGACGTTTCACCTCTCATCCAAGAGGCTTCATCAGTTCATGTACGCATCTGACCAGGCTGGGACTGGTCCAACTAACTGGTTTTGACTTCCAGGTATTTAACCTTTCACAAGGCCGATGATGTCACTGGAACCCTCCAGTGACTCCAAGTGCCAATGACAGTAGTTTGTGGGAAGTTTCGATTTAGTGAGTGCTCTATTGGGTAATAACGACAAGTGATTGGAGTCACAGCAGGCCACTTGTGAACAGTTGTTCTTTGAGGTTAGATTGTTGAATCACCTGGGAAGGGATGAAAGGGCTGCATTGTAAATTGGAGATAAGTGGTGTCTCAGACCTCCTCCTCTGTTTAGCGATGGTTTCTCTACTTTTGCATAGATGGCTTCTTTTACTCCTCTTTCAAACCATCTGTCCTCTCTGTCCAGGATGTAGACATTGTTGTCATCAAAGGAGTGGGCTTTCTCCTTGAGATGTAAATGGACAGCAGAGTCAAGGCCAGAGGAGTTAGCTCTCCTGTGTTGGGCCATGCGTTTATGCAGTGGTTGTTTTGTTTCTCCAATGTAGAGATCTTTGCATTCTTTGTTGCATTGGACAGCATAAACCAGATTGCTTTTGTGGGTGTGTGGTGTTCAGTCCTCTCTAACACTTAGGGAACTCTGAAACAAGACCCTACCAGCAGTTACAAAAAGAAGGTTATAGACTGTCTACAGCAACTACAACAAGAAGGAGTCATTGACAAATCACAATATTACAGGCTCTACCCCCAGGAATCAACCCCCTGCTAATATGGACTCCCAAAAATCCATAAAGAAGGGGCCCCGCTCAGGCCCATTGTCAGTAGCATAAACTTGGTCACAACCGAACAAATCTCAAACCAGACCACATTTGCCAACTTCTGGATTTGCGCCTGAACACCACATATTTCCGGTTTAATGGCACTTTTTACAGACAAAAACACGGCTGTGCCATGGGTTCACCAGTATCCCCTATTGTGGCAAATCTATACATGGAGGAGGTAGAGAACAAGGCTTTCAACTCCTTCAAAATAACACCGAGCCATTGGTTCAGATATGTGGCACTTGGAGCACAAAGGGTTCCAGTGACATCATCGGCCTTGTGAGAGGTTAAATACCTGGATCCCCACACCAGGTAGTTGGACCAGTCCCAGACTGGTCAGATGTGTACATGAACTGATGAAGTCCAGTTGCTTTTGACTGAAATTGCTTTGGGGATAACGATGACCTGGACAAATGAGAACATTCACAGGAATAGTAGAGTTGTTATGTGGTGTGCCTCTGCACTAACCAAATATATGAGTATCTTGTTAAGTATTCACAATAAACACTGTTTCAAATATCTAAACTAAACATTTGTCTATTTTTACTGCATGTTAGCCAGAAGCAGGTGTGTATTATCACTCAGAAAAAGTGAAAATCCTCATGACACAACCTCTTTGTTTTGTGTGCTTTAGGTGATTCTTACTCTGTACAGGCCTATTGTTTTTGCCAACTATTCTCTTGGTGAAACCCAAGTGTCCAGGACAGCAGATGTGTACTCAAACAATTCACTTCTCTTCGCAGTGGGAAATAAGGTACATTTTGTAATATCTACTGCAGGTACTGTGTATCTTTTAAGAGGGGGGGGGGGGGGGGGGGCAGAGCATGCAGGGTGATTTTTCTTTAGGAGTGCAAACAGACCAATGGTTTCAAGACTCCTGTCTCTTCATCAGAGACAAAATGGACAAGGCAAACACATACATAGTCAACCTATAATATGTGTATGTTTGTCATTGGATAATTGGTTGAACTGGATTTCAAATCTATTGGATAACAGATCCAATGGTGTTAGTTGCCAGTTATAATTAATGTCCAAGTGCAACACCCCATGAACTATAATCCCAACAGCAACAAAGAAACACAGAAATGTCTTAAAGTTACAAAGATCAAGTACAAAAAATGTGTACCGGTAATCAGTTCAAATTAAATTCTTCATTTAGGCTAAAAGCCACAGCTCTGTTACAAGTGTAAATCCGATATGTCTCTCTGTCGAACAGCAGGTTGACGTGTAGAAGTGTATGAAATGTTTTAAAACGTAGAGCAAACAGCATAAACCACATTTATCTGCTTACCTTTTGAATGTTTTTCTCTGTTTCATCCCACCCTCATCTTTCTCCCTGGCTGATCAAGATGTTCAGGGTGCCGACTACAGGACCGGGTTGTGCACATTTTATGACATGCTCCATGTGTCTGATGGCTCCACGCTTCATGAACTGCGGCTGGTGTTCAGGAAACTGCTCGAGGCAGAAAGAGTGTGCCTCGCAGTGGAACAAAGACTCGTGTGCACCTGTCATAACAAAGGTAGATCTTCTGCAAGGTGTAACTGATTAACACTGTGAAGTTGTATTGAGATGTTGATTGTTCAGGATGATAACCCCCATCTATCTGCAGTTTTTCCCTAAAATGGCACCTGCTGGTGCTGAGACAGAAGTGACGCTGTGTGGCTGGGAGTTTCAGTCTCCGCTACGACCCGCCATCATCAGCGGAAAAACCCACATCATCACAGTGGGCTCCGGGACCCTGTGTACTGTCCTGCCTGAAAAGAGCAGTAGTGAAATGTGAGTAGCACACAATGCCAGACTTTCTCAGCATTTACGTGGGGGGTACTGAGTACTGCTAGCCACAAACCAGCAAGTAAACAAGGGAAGAGATATTTATATTCATTTAAATTATAAAACTTGATCTAAACACGAGATGTCATGGATCTATTTTCTTCTTTTTAAACATTTTCTAGAAACAAAATACAAGTATAAACCTGAAAATGAGTATAGAAGCCCTAAATGGTCATACATAACATACATCTTACTTTCTCTATTTTCTCGTGATAACGAGACAATATTGATCCGTTTTCAAGTGACAAGATAATCGTCCTCCATTTTCTCGTTATAAAAAGATAATTTTCCTCCATTTTCCCAAGATAACGAGATAATCAATTTGATAGATAATGAATGAAACGTGATAGGCCTGAGATTTCCATAACACCTTACATGTCATGCCTCATAAAGACTTATTTATCTTGAAAAACACTATAGACAACACTGACAGATGATTTCAGTTGGTTATTTACTGTTATGAAATTAAACTGTAGTCTGTATATTTATGTGCACATTGTAAAACTCCTCCCTTTACTGGTATTTATGTTGTTGTAATATAATATTGTTGACAATAAAGTTTGTTTAAAAACTGTAGTTAATGAGGACATCAGGCTCACTCACGCCTCTGACAAAGCTGAAACCTTACTAACTTGTCCTGCCAGGGACTGCAGATGAAAATGAGCCTGTATGGCTGAATCTGGTACATTTACATATGTGACTTTGTTGCTCTTGTTAATTAATGTGCGTAGTCCCTTTAAAATAAAAAAACAAAAAACAAAAAAAACTTCTTCTTAGATGACGCACAATAATGTGAAAATGATCTGTAATAAAAAGGCATAAAGCTGTTTCAGCCTGTCAGGCCTCAATTGAAGAGATATGTGATGGTGATTACTTGTGCCCTTTAATGCAGGCTGGTATGCAAGATTCAGGAAAACACAGCGAACCGGGACCTTACCATCACTCTGGAAGTGCACGAGGGGGAAGTGGAGGGCCGCTACTCAATTGAAGGCACAGCTCAGATGCCTGGCCTCTCTTTTGTGGTGAGAATGCAATTTTTAAAAAACTCTTAAAAAAGAATTGTGTAAATTGTCTTTGTTTGCATGAATACTATAAATAATTTTACATTGTCGAGTGATGAAATATTTCACCTCTGTCCAACCAGGAGCCGAGCATAACAGAAATCAGGCCTGACTATGGACCCATGTTTGGAGGGACAGCTGTTACACTGATAGGCCAATATCTTAATTCTGGGATAAAGAGAGATGTCTTCTTTGCTGACAAAAAGTGCAACATTCAGAGGTGAGCAACAAAGAAGACTGTGCTTTCACATGACTATGGTCTACAACATAGTCATTTATAGATATCTTTTTTAAATGAAGGGTTTTTAGTATTGTACACATTCTTCTCAGTGCTCCTGAAGGAAGTGGAACTTCTTCAATCATCTGCCGCACAGCAGCTGCAGGAGGTGTTGGGAAGGTGCCTGTGAAAGTCTTCATTGACAATTATCAAGTGACGACCCCCAAGATGTTCTTCTACAAGAAAAACCCTGTTATAACCTCTGTACATCCTCATTGCAGTTTCCAAAGGTAGGACACTTAGCTCGCTATAGATTCTAAATAAAGTCATATCACTCTAAAAATACCTTTTATTTTTTAATATTAATAAGACAAACAATGCGCATGAAACAAGCCAATGTTATTGTTAACTTATCCATTAATACTGTCATACAGGGGCTCCAGGCTGGTGATAGAAGGTGAGGATCTTGACTCTGCCCACAAAACTGTGGTTCAGTACATTTCCAAAGATCCCAACTTGCAATCTCTTGAACAAGTAAGTTAACACTTTGATTGTATCCTTGTCAGTCTTAATGTACACTGCACATTATTCAATAAAACTGCATTCATTTAAGTTAAATTTTAACCAGGTCATTTTCCCCTCATCCTACCAACATATTTAACGTAAAAAGTATAGGGTATAGGTTCTTTATTGTCATTATAACACTCAACGTATACAACAAAATTAAAGATGCCAACCAGTCAGTGCACCATTCACACACCATGTAAAAGCAAACTATAAGTAAAAGAGAAATAGCTTAAATAAACAACTAGAATAAAGAACATAAAAAACGTAAAAGAAAAAAAACAAGCACGAACACACACACACACAACTGCTCATTCTTCTTCTGCCTTTGGTATGTAGCGCTCATTTGGTGGCTATATTAGGTGTAGTTATTGCTGTATAACAGTTCAAGCAGACAGTGTGTCCGGGATGGGAAATGTCCTTTATAATGTTCCGTGCTTTCTTCAGAAAGTGGGAACTGTGTAGGTCCTCCAAGGTGAGGAGAGGGCAGCCGACTTATTTCCAAACATTATTACTTATGTAATTCATGTCATCTGAAGAAGGATGTTTATTCATTTGGGAAAGGTACAGTAAATTTGCAATTTGTGTCAAATGAAAATAGACAAATTACTTTTACGTTTTAATCTATCTATTATATGTTATCTATTAAAACTGCATTGCCTGTAATTCTGGGGTCACATGGTCACATTGGTATTTTTTAAAACAGTACTAACTAAAACAGAAAGAGAAAACAATTGTATAAAGTCATAAGCAACAAATTGATTGCGAAAGTCATTCAAATTTGTAACGATAGAATAAAGCATTCCTGAGATGTGACAAAAAATATACCTGAGGCGTCACAGAGTACCCCAGTTGGTAGGATGAAGGTTAAAGTGTTTAGCTGAATATTGCTTTCATAAACGCTAGGCTGTTATAGTAGTCGTGATTTCAAACAATACATTGTGTGCTTATTAACTTAAGGTCTGCAGTGGAACAAAAAATGCCTCACATATGGAGTGCTGGGCCCCTGCTTTTCCGGAGGAAATGCCAGAAGAGAAGTCTGACACAGGAGAGATTTTTATTCACATGGATGGGGAACTTAACCTCTGGAGGAAACGTTTTGACTACCACCCTGATGACACGATCATTCCCTTTGAAAATGATGACAAGAAGTTACCTCTAAAACCAGGAGACACAGAAGTTTCACTGCATGTATGTTAACACGATCCTACAGCCTGTTTTTTCCCACATCTACAAAAGTTTGTGGTTATGTAACTAATTGTCTTAAAATATTAATGCATGTGCATTCTTCTTTTTTCCCCATTTATAACAGCATAGGAAACTCAATACAGTGAGCACATGTATGAAGATCATAATGACCATTGGGGGTGTGAACTGCAATGCCCAGGTTCTGTTAAATGAGCTGACCTGCAGAATTCCTAAAGGCCTGGTTATTCCCAGCGAAGGATTGCCTGTCAATGTGAGAGTCTTCTTTTGAAATGATCAACCTTAACTCGAATAACATATGGGAAGTGATACTGAATTAAATGTAATTTAACAAGATTTCATCATCTGTTCTACTTCTGCAGGTGTCTGTGAATGGGGAAGTTTATAGTGTGGGAACAGTAGTCAACGATAGCAACAACAACACCACTCAGATTGTGGGCATTGTGCTGGGCATCCTTATTGCATTGGTAGTAGGTGCTGGCCTTGCATTACTTGTGATGATCCATTTGAGGAAGAAAAAGAGAGGTGAGAAAATATGGAATCTGGAACGTTAGAAATTGTGTTAATAATTTCATCCTCTACTATGGTCTATTTGTTATTTATCTGACCCACTGGGATTTGTTTCTTTTTGACTTTGAACTCACTTCCCTGCAGATTTTAATAGCTTATTATTCAAAACCTTTCATTTATCATGTGTATCTATTCAGCCAACATAGAGAATCGTTTATCGACAATGCTTTCACGGAACCGCATGGGCAGCGGCCCTGATTTCTCCCCAACAGGAGACTACAGGCGAGGTGAGAGCTCCCAATTAATGATTTAATTCATTCATAAATCCATATTAACTGTTAGTCAGTTATTTGATCTATTTATTATCTTCACCGTTCTCAGCCTTGTGAAGTACAATATGCAAACATATATATATATATATATATATATATATATATATATATATATATATATATATTGTAGAAATCATAAATAAAGAGGCTGCTAAATAAAAAGATAAATATAAAAAATAACGGGATCTATAACTACCTGATAATAAGGCTGGAATGTTCATGGATTGGGTTTATATATATATATATATATATATATATATATATATATTTATACCTAAACATGTTACATTTGTCTGTTAGTGAAGATTGTGTCGCTTCCTGTAATTTGTTTGGTAAGGATAGGGTAAAAGATGCAATGGCTTTTTAAGTACAACAACTTTTCCCTTGTGTGCTCCAGTCGACCTGTCCAGTCAAACATCAGGTTCAGGAATGGCCTTCCAAGGTTTATTGTATGCTGCCAGCTATGATCATCTGGCCATTCCTTTAATGCCACGGGACAATATCTCAATGGTCAGTCTAAGTTCTGATCTTCTCGAAGAGGTCAAAGACGTCCTGATCCCTGCAGAGATGCTCCGAATTGAGGATAGCCAGGTTATTGGAAAAGGTGAGGCTCTTGTCTTTTTTTTTGTTTGTTTGTTTGTTTGTTTTGTTCTTTACTTATATTTTAGCAAAACATATTCATCATAACCACATTTTCTTCTTATGCAGGCCACTTTGGGACAGTTTATCATGGATACCTGATAGACAGCAACAAACAAGAGACCCACTGTGCTGTTAAATCATTAAACAGTATGCAAATACTTTTTTTTTTTTTTTTACAATTTAAATCAATAATATATGAGCATTAACAGAACGTGTTGTATGAACAGGGATCACAGATTTGGGAGAGGTGGACCAGTTCCTCAGAGAGGGCATCATTATGAAAGGTTTTCACCACCCCAACATACTGTCTCTGCTGGGAATCATGCTGCCTAAAGAAGGGCTACCTCTGGTGGTTCTACCGTATATGAAGCATGGGGATGTGCGTCATTTCATCCGCTCTGAGAAAAGGGTAACTCACGCAGTGAAACTTTCTGGACCAGTAGGGTCATGACTTTTTTTTTTTTTTGAACGGGTTATTTCTTACTACATACTTCTTTGTCCTTCGCAGAACCCAACAGTGAAAGACCTGGTGGGCTTTGGGCTTCAGGTTGCCAAGGGTATGCAGTATTTAGCCCAGAAAAAATTTGTCCACAGAGACCTGGCTGCACGTAACTGCATGTGAGTGTGAATCACACACTGATTACAGGCCTGTGACATATCAGCGAAGAAGCTTTATCACACCTCTGGAGGCCATTTCACTGCCTGTCGTAAAGATGACACATCATCAATGTGATGTTTTTATAAAGGCGAAATTAAGCTATAGAATATCTTTATTTATTTATTGTAAACAAGAAATACCACAGTGTTGGTTGATTTAATTTGATTTTCATTCAGAATTTAAAATCACAACTCAAAAGACACAAAAGCATTTAAAAGCATTAACCAATTACAGTATAAACCCACTAGCACCTCTTTAAACTAAAAAATGTCTGGTCTTTGGCTTTGTTTAAAGTTGCAATCAGCAATTCTTTTTTGATCATATCCACTGAAACCTACAATATGCTCTGATAGAACAACATAAATCATGCAGGTTTAGAAAAAAATGTGCTTCTATGTGCACCTAGAGCCGCACCCGCATCATCCTGTCGACTCAGCGCAGGGCTGTGTCAAAGCTGACTGTCAGGAATAGTTTGTGCACATGCCACAGATCCCACCTCCCCTCGCACATGTGACAATATCACATGCACACGCCTCAAGCTAGGCATATGCTAAATGATGATGATGATGATGATGATGATGATAGTAATTGCTATCTATGAGAAGGTTAGCCCGCCTACCTCCATGTAGCATACTCCACTATGTTTATCGACGGGAGAAGACACGGGCGCGTTCACAGGAATCTGTTGCACACTCACTGGCGAGAACTCGATGGGAGGGAGCGGAGGAACTCGTGGTAGTGCGGGAGGGGTGTGAGAGTTGTAAACATTCGAAAATTGACTGAGTCAACTCGATCTGCCAGACTTGACAACTGCAGCTTTAATATCCAGAGGCAGAGATCCCAGTATAGAAAAATTGGTATTGTTCTATTGTCAGCTACAATATTGACAGCACAGAGACATTTATGAATCCTTAAAAAAATAAGTTAAGTTAGTAAAACCCAAATAAGGAAAATAAATATACCTGCTTAAGATACTGCTTGTATCTTTCTGTAACATAACTAAACTACACTTTTTCAAGTAATTAAATGGATAAAGAAAGAAAAGCTTGTTCCGATGGTCCCAACAAAAAAAAAAAAAATCTGTCAGACAGGCTGCCTGGTCTATCTGAAGGCCTCTTGAGATGATACCTTTTTGAGACACTTGTGGCGTTGTGTAACAACTTCATGTTAAAGGAATAGTACAACTTTTTGGAAACAATTACCTTTTTGCTACCTTGGAGACAATGAAATAATAGGATAGATACCACTCTCACTTTTTTTTTTTCACTATTTCTGTAATCCATGTGTGCATGGCAAATCTCTAATGGGACCGTTACTGCTTATAGACAATGATTTTCCAAATTGGTTTAAATTAAAGTTCACCTAGTTCCTTTTGAGCACACCCTGAGTCTAGAGATGTGTCATCTTAACGGGAACTGTCTGGGAGAGGATGTTTCTTTTTACAGTTGCCTTCTTTTTTCAGGCTGGATGAAACATTCACAGTGAAGGTGGCTGACTTCGGCATGGCAAGGGACATCTATGACAAGGAGTATTATAGCATTCAAGATCACAAACGGGTGAAGCTGCCGGTGAAGTGGATGGCCATTGAGAGCCTGCAAACCCAAAAGTTCACAACCAAGTCTGATGTGGTGAGTGTGCTTTATCAGGGTTCTCACAAATCCTCAAAAAGTCTTAAATTGGCGTCTAATTCTAATAATCTAAAAACAAGGTCTTAATTGTTAGAAAAATGTCTTAAATCAAACTTTCAAAGGTCTAAAAAATATTAACACTTGGGAAGTGGGATTTTAAAAAAGATTTCTGGCGTTGTAATTAATCCCAATTCTCAAAATAATTGGTAAATATTTTACCGATTGCTTCCCGCCGTAACATCACACAGATTGCAATAGTGGAACCAATGAAACAGTTATGTGGTACTGCCACGCAAGATGCATGATTTTTTAATTCTGTTTATAGCGAAATTGATCTTAAATTTAATTCCAGGTGGCATTAAAGAAGTCTTAAAACGTCTTGAATTTAACTTGCCTTAAGCTGTAGGAACCCTGTTTATCCAGCCCACTGACATATGCTTGTTATAAGTATCATGTATGTATCTACAATATATTGCTTATCTGTTTCCCAGTGGTCATACGGGATCTTAATGTGGGAGCTGTTGACCAGAGGTGCTAGCCCATATCCAGATGTGGACCCCTATGACATCACACACTACTTGTTGAAGGGACGCCGGCTTCCCCAGCCACAATTCTGCCCTGATACTCTGTAAGAATCTCATGCCATAATGTCACAACACAGCTGCTGCAGTATGTTATGATTTGAGTTTCGTCAGGAAGCTGAATTCTCTGTGAATATATGTATTGTTTATCTCAGTTTAATATATTATTTTTAAGCTCACAATGGCATACAATAATTTACTTACCGCTTATATATTTACTCACTTACTTACTCAACAACTCATTTACACATTTATTCATTCCCCAGCTATTCTATCATGTTGACATGTTGGGACCCGGAGCCCGAGTGCAGACCGAGCTTCAATAGCTTGGTTACAGAAGTCCAACACATCCTGTCCTGTCTGGAAGGAGAGCACTACATCAGTCTGAAGGTTAACTATGTCAATTTAGACCAGCCGCGACCCTACCCGTCCCTGACTGGATCTGCAGATGAGGCTGAGGCCTCAGACCTGGACACAGACAGCCATGCTGCCAGCTGATAGTACAAAGTCCTCTGATAGGAAACACAGGATCTGGATTCATTGGACAGAATACAAGAAAAGGGACTAGGTGTTCTGGATCTGTTCATGTGTCACATACATTTTTGATTGTGTCCACAAAACTGAGCACATAGAAGGTTTGGCTACTGATTTAAAAGACACTGTAGGTACTATGAACTCTTTTGGGAGCTGAGACAAAACCCTCCTTAATGTTCCCCATCCTTGTTACAACATTTTATTTGTAGCAAAATAGAGACAACATGTAGATGCAAGTAAAGGGTTTTTTTTTTTTTTTTTGTTTCAAGCAACTGAAGCACACGTGTGACAGAATGAATGTAAAATGTGCTTTTGTTCTCAGATTTGCAGAATAGGATATTGGGCTGCATAAGACTATGTGCTTATATATATATGACTATATAAGACTATACCATATATATATATATATATATATGTCCCTAAGACCTTGTATTCGACAGTTAAACACAGAGTCTATAAAAGCTGACATGTGCTTCAGGGTCAGAGTTTCTGTGCTATATGGAGGGATATAATGTAAAATATATACCCTTATATGGGCTATAGAATGTAGACTCAAATCAAAGTGACATGTACATGTGATATTATCATACTGAATGGAGAAAAAGTCAGTCCTCTCAGAATTAGAGCAATTGATACTCTGCCAAAAGCTCTGCACCTACTGAATTATAGAGTGAGCTGTCGGTGCTGTTCAGATATCAACTGAGGCATCCAAACTCATTCAATACCTGTCATTATCACTAGAGGGCAACCAGTGCCTCGTTCTGAAGCATATTTCAGTCGCTGCTGCTCCTGCAGTGATGTCTGCTGCACTACAGCAACACAAAGATGTTACACAAACAGCAAAACTATATTCATCTGAACAAACGCAATCTTTCAGTCAAAACAGCATAACTTTCTCTTAACACTGAACATTTAGCTTGTTTACTGCATGTAATTAAAATGATCTTCACAGCAAATTAGATGATGCAGGGGATTTTAGAATTGATCTTATTTATTTTAGAACTTTTAGACTATAGGGGTCGTAATCACAGACTAGCCCGATGCGATACTAGCACGATAAAACGATGGAATCATGATACAGTGATTCTCTGATACTGCACATTGCAGACAATCATCTACGAGACATCACAATATATGTGTAACTGAAGAAGAAAAAACTACCCCTAAAAGGCAAAAATAAAAAATCAGGAATTGCCTATTTCTTCACTGTATTGTGATGGCAGTTTCACAGAATTCAACAACTGAGAAAATATATGACAAAGTGTATATAGTCTCCGTTTAGTGCCTACCAAATTTATAAAAATCAGCATTTCATGAGTTGAAAATGGATCAACACGCCACCTAGTGTTATAAATCAGCCCTAACCTTGCAACTCCAACGCTGAGGTAGAGTCAACCAGTTGGGATGTCTCTATGTCTCTGTCTCCCTTTGCCCCCCTCTCTGAGCCCTTTCCACATTTTGTTGCATTTTTTCATAATAATTTAGTAGGTGGAGGCTCAGACCTAGAGGTGAAGTTATACTTTAACAGAAATATTGATATTTGGCACCAGTGTAGCAATAATTTATCGCAAGAGGAAGTAATACAATATATTGCTGTATGGATAATCTGTCCCACCCCTATTTTAGACTGACTATTTTAATAACTATTTTAACTATTTTAGTCCAGTATGGTTTAACCCCAAAATAGTTCATGTTGACCAACAAACTTTCTACCAAGGGCAATAGATTTGGTTTGGTATAATTGATGCATGGCATTGCTGCATTTTCACTCCTTTCTACTAAGATTGAGCTGAAGGTTCCAGGTTGCACTGTAAAGAGTGTTTTTGTATAGACAAAATGGTTGATTGCGCATACTTGTCTGTAAAGCATGTCAACACATTAAATGTCTCCCCCCCCCCCGACTTGTTTTTGTCCTTGCCTTATTCTAAATTAATACTAAAAAACATGCCTAATTGGCAAACAAGACAGTTTGACCTGAAATAGTCTCACCTAAAATGTTATCTGTAACTGCTTTTTCCCCTGGTAAAAATATACAATTCACTACAGCAAGAGAATTTGTTCATGAAAGTGGATCATTAAAGCCAATGACACAGGTCTGAGACAGTACAGCAGCCCTTGTTCTCAGTGGATGAGAGTAAAAACACACACTGTTATATCAGCTTAACCAGAATGAAAACTACATGCTTCTGCCTGACTAATCTGTGTATCTAGCATTTGTAATGCTCTATGAATAATTTATAGATCTATAAAAAGATTTGTTTTTTATCCCTTGCCATTAGGTATTGAAAAGGCAGCGACAAACACTGGTTGTGTTCAGGTAGAGGTTCTGAATTTAAAAATTGAGGTGATGTTTGCAGCTAGAGACCCGACAGAATGCCCAAATGGATATTTATTTCTGTAAACGTTTGAGATTTTCAGTGTAGTAACTCCAATATGAGATGAATGTGGCATAAGCCTAACTCGAGATAACCCAGATGACATAATCAGGGTTATTTCCTCACAAAGAACTAAATGAAGAACAATTTAACAAACCATTGAATCATTGAAAAGTTCCTGGGCACCAAGTCTAAGATGGTCTATCTATTCAGAAGCACCAGATATGTTCCTCTAGAGTGGCCCTGAGGGGCAAATCACAACAGCAAATAGAAAAACGCAACAGCAAATCCGAAAGCACAACAACATATCGTAAAACAAAACAACAAATCCGACGACAAATCTGAAACCACAACGACAAATCGTAAAACACAACAACAATAACTTCTACCGGAAAGGGTAGGTCTCTCTGATCAGAGGATGGACCCTCCTGATTGGACAGACGGACTGTCTGTCTTTAAACAGGGAGAGAGAGATGGAAAACCCGGAAAAGATCCTATTTTCTAAGCATGAGTATTTCCGAAGACACTTTCGCTATTATTAAGAATTATTTTTGATGCAGGGCATCCGTACGGCGTGACAGATGATATGATGTCAACCAACCTAAACATCAGGATGAGTATATCGGACTATGTGGGAAGTACTTCAGCAAAACACTAGCTGCGTGTTAAACGCAACCTCTGCTCACAGCGGATAGCCGAGTAGCTGCCCCGGTCCACACAGCTCTGTGAGGACAGCACGTCTCACCTCATCTGGATGTGAACAGTTTTTCCTTCTGTACAACCCTGCTTCTCTCAAATGTGACTTTCATCATTTACCGCTACACTACGTGTATGGGGCTGTAACGAACCGCAGGAGAGCGAGGACAGAGTCTGACTGAGAGAGAAATCATTTATTATTTTTACTTTATCACATTTTCTAGACCAAGTGAATCTACCATAAACACTGATGCTGAGTGTTCAGCAGCTTTTTAAAAAAACAGAACTCTTGGTTTTGTAACATACCTGGTGTTTCATATGTAAGGTTGACTTATCTCTGAACTTGCAAATACAACTAAAAAGATGAATAGTAACATTAAAAAAAGGTATCCCATAAATAAAACAGTAAATTTAAGACCATTTTAAAACTGAATCTGGGTTATTTTCTGTACTAATTTTTAAGTATGAGATCATCATTACCTATATCTACCTTTGAAATGTTTCTCTCATTAACTGTAGATATTGTGTCCATAAAACAATGCACTATTATTACACAGCTAGGATGCAGGTCGTCTGCCCGGCCTGTTGCCGCCAAATTAGAAAGCCCTTACCTTCACTAGGTCCATCATCAGGAGACAGTTTTCAGGAGGAGGAGGAATTTAGATTAGTGTCATGCTGTATAAAAACATTTTACGCAGTTAAGATCAGTTACTGCATTAAAGTTAGGCCTTCATACAGAAGTCAAACTATTTCCTACTATTAAGACTGGATCTTTTTAAAATATGAATGTGGATGTGCAAATGGTCAAAAGTTAAAAAAAAAAAAATGTATCCATTTAAAACTAGAAAGCACTCATTAGATTTGTATGATCCTAAATTAACTATTTTATTATTAGACAAATGTTTTAATTAATCAAAATACATAGACAATCATGACATATATGCAACATTTTTTCTTAACTTAGTAAAACGTCCCTTCCCCCCCTGGGGAGATCAGATCACAACCTGGTGCTTCTCACCCCCTGCTATGTGCCTCTAGTGAAGAGGCTGCCTGTGACCACAAAGACAGTGAGGACATGGTCAGAGGACTGCTATGAGGCACTGCAGGGCTGTTTTGAGGTGACAGACTGGAATGCACTCTGTGAGCCGCATGGAGAGGACATTGATGGGCTTACTGAATGCATCACAGACTACATCAATTCCTGTGTGGACGGCATTGTCCCAGCTCGGTCTGTGCGTTGTTACCCAAACAACAAGCCCTGGGTAACCAAAGACATCAAAGCCACTCTGAACCAGAAGAAGAGGGCCTTCAGAGGTGGCAACAGGGAGGAGCTTCGGGACGTTCAGAGGGAGCTTAACAACAAGATCAGAGAGGCTAAGGACAGCTACAGGAGGAAGCTGGAGATGAAACTCCAGCAAAACAACATGAGGGAGGTCTGGAGTGGCATGAAGACCATCACAGGCTTCAGACCAGCTAGCGGTGGATCTGATGGCAGTGTGGCTGGGGCTAATGAGTTGAATCTGTTCTTCAACAGGTTTGACACGGCAGCCCAGGCCCCTGCTGTCTCTCCTGCTGACTGTCTACAGCCATCACTGCTTCTGACCCCCCCTCCTCCTCCTGTTAGCACCTCATTCAACGTCATGAGACCCTCACACCCATCCCCCTCTCTTCACACCTCTCCTGGCTCCCCTGCTACCTGCCCTCCTCTCACTCTGGACTTCAAACCTCCCCCTGCTCAACCTGCACAGTTTACACCGCTTCAGGTACGGAGACAACTGAGCAAACTCCACGCCGGTAAGGCTGCAGGCCCTGATGGTGTCAGTCCACGGGTTCTCAGAGCCTGCGCCGAACAGCTATGTGGAGTTCTACACCGCGTCTTCGAGATGAGCCTGAGCCTCCAGAGGGTCCCTGTGATATGGAAGACGTCCTGCCTCGTTCCAGTGCCAAAGACGCCGCAGCCCAGCGGTCTCTCAGACTACCGACCGGTGGCTCTGACGTCTCATATCATGAAGACCCTGGAGAGACTCGTCCTGGAGCAGCTCAGGCCTATGGTCAGGCCACACCTGGACCCCCTGCAGTTCGCCTATCAGCCCCGGATTGGAGTTGAGGATGCCATCATCTACCTGCTAAACCGTGCCTACACCCACCTGGACAAGCCGAGGAGCACTGTGAGGGTCACTTTCTTTGACTTCTCCAGCGCATTCAACACCATCAGGCCTGCTCTACTGGGTGACAAGATGACGGCGATGCTGGTGGATCCCCCCCTTGTTTCCTGGATTGTGGACTACCTCACTGGTCGACCACAGTACGTGCGCCTGCGTCACTGTGTGTCAGATACAGTGGTTAGCAGCACTGGCGCACCACAAGGGACTGTTCTCTCTCCTTTCCTCTTCACCCTTTACACCACGGACTTCAGCTACCAGACAGAGTCTTGCCATCTTCAGAAGTTTTCTGATGACTCTGCTGTAGTGGGATGTATCAGTAAGGGTGAGGAGGCTGAATACAGGGCTGTGGTTGACAACTTTGTCACATGGTGTGAGCTGAACCACCTGCAGCTCAACACAGCAAAAACCAAAGAGCTGGTAGTGGATCTGAGGAGGACAAAGACACCAGTGACCCCAGTTTCCATCCGGGGGCATAACGTGGACATTGTAGAACACTACAAATATCTGGGGGTGTTCATTGACAATAAACTGGACTGGACTAAGAACACTGAAGTCCTTTACAAGAAGGGACAGAGCCGCCTCTATTTTCTGAGGAGGCTCCGCTCCTTCAACATCTGTCGGACCATGCTGAGGATGTTTTATGAGTCTGTGGTGGCTAGTGCTTTTATGTTTGCTGTAGTGTGCTGGGGCAGCAGACTGAAGGTTGCAGATGCCAACAGACTCAATAAACTGATCAGAAAGGCCAGTGACATTGTGGGGGTGGAGCTGGACACCTTGGCTGCAGTGTCAGACAGGAGGATGCTGTTGAAGGTGCGGGCGATACTGCAGCATGGCTCTCACCCTCTCCACAACACTCTGGCTGAACAGAGGAGCACCTTCAGCCAGAGACTGATTGCTCCTAAATGCACCACTGAGCGCCACAGGAGGTCATTCTTACCTGTGGCCATTAAACTGTACAACTCATCTCTTTAATTACCGGACTCTTGACTACTTCAAACAAAACAAAACAAAATATAAATATCTGTTCTCATTTCATTTCATTTGCCATAACAACCTAATTGTACAGTGTATATATCTCAGATTGTATTTTCACACTCACCTCAGATTGTTTACTTGATTGTTTATTATTTATTTGTACTGTATTTTATTGGCTATTTATTAGCTACTTTAGATTTATCTTAATTGTATTTTATTTGAATCCTTACTTTATTTTATTTCTACTTATTCATCTTTATGGCTTGTTTCTACTGTGCACGGAGCATTCGAACAAAAGAATTTCCCCCCGGGGATCAATAAAGTATTCTGATTCTGATGATTCTGAAAATATGCAAACGTGAATAGTGACAAAGGTAAAAACAAACATCTTGCAATGTTTAGAAAACATTTTTTTAATCATATGAATTTTAGACTTTGATCTGACTTTTTCTTGACGAATAATAATCTTAAGCTGTAGACTTTGACACGGTTGTCCTGTGTTAAACTGCAAATGTTGTGTGAGAGACAGGCTGTCCAGCTGTCCCTGGCGATGTTCTGGCAGGATGTGGAAAGGGCAGGCAGCGCGGCTCTCTGGTACAGCGATCTTTGATGAGGTGATGATGTGATGTAGATCTCTCTGTGACTCTGTTAGGGCCAATGTGAATGCGGAGGAAGGAACACATGCTTTTAGATCACATTCAGCGTCTCCTTGATAGGGCACCAGACGTCACCATCACTGGTCCATCAACCTCTCAGCTGCCATCATGGTTTAAAAGCAGGACTGCCAAGAGAAGCCTGGAGAAAAAGCACATTATGCACAATTTAAACATTTGTGAAGAAACACAGAAGTAAAGAAAATATAGTATACCAATATAATCTAGTCTTTAGAACAAAACACATTTTTTTGTATTTTGTAGATTAGGGGATCACTACCACTCTGAATAAAACTGTTGCATTAAACACTGACAATAAATAAATAATGTAGTCAAACACAAGGGCCCTGCAATGAATTCAATATGCATGACGTTTATAATGTGTTTGTTCAAACTGTTATAGAGATGATTTAACTTTATTGTTTTTTATGAGTCTGCAGTTGAATCGTATTTGAGGTGTTTATAAATCCAGCTTTACTGAGATGAGTTCATCACATTATGTCATTAAGATTATCATATAATATTATCATTGAGGTCAGAGGGACTAGTAGAGTTGTGTCTGACTGTATTATACTCAGTGGTGTTATTTTGCACTATCGTTACATCATGTAAGTGGAGTGGATACATCTGTTTACAAAACAACATGTACAGTTAACAGTTCATGCTAGAGAGCAGATTAAATGCACATGTTTTTGTTCTGAATCTTCAACACTAACAGCTCTGTAACTGTAGGTGCATCTGTCCCTACCTTAACGTACCGACAGTCTCTCCATTAAACTTAGAAACTGACGTTAACACACCACCATCGCTCATTACTTGCCTTATATCTCCGTTTAACTGTCTGTGGGCTCTGGACCCAGGCAATACTAGTCCGTTACAACCATAAATTATAAATAATATAAAATATTAGCTGTGTAAACATAATCTCAAACTAACGCTCTGTAACTACACTTCAGGGTTTTAACATTAGCGAACTGATGTTACAGATTTTGCTGGATTAACTTGTAACGTTAGGTTTGATAAAATCCGATTCTAACCGCTAATGCGGGCTAACAATACCGTTGAAACACACCAGCTTATTAGCTGGTGTGTTTCAGCTGCTTTACAGCAAGAATACTAACCACACTTCGGTTCTTATGACTGAAACACTTACGCTGGTTCATGTGGACGCTGACAAACATAAAAAAAATTAAGCTTATGATGCACAGTTCATGTTTTCGTCCAGCTGAGTCTTCATGGCCATGACCATCCCTCCCAGCGGGGGCGTCAGCTGCACCGGAGGCGTCAGCAGCACCGGATGCTGACGAAGCTGCTGCACCGAAGGAGATGCACCAGTTGTCTGCCTCACATGTGTGTCGGTGTCGGCTTCAATATCTCACTCTGAAAAACATCATATCACCGGGAAAATCAGAGACCGCCCTAACGTTACACGGCCATGTATAGCTGCAGCGGGTTTCCATCTCTCTTTCCTGTTAAAAGACAGACAGTCCTTCTGTCCAGGAGGGTCCATCCCCTGATTAGAGAGACCTACCCTTTCCGGTAGAAGTTAATGTTGTTGTGTTTTACGATTTGTCATTGTGGTTTCCTATTTGGCATTGTGTATTCTATTTGCTGTAGTGATTCGCACTTCAGGGTCACCGTAGTACCTCCCCCACTTACACACACACACACACACACACCCACACACACACACACACACACACACACACACACACACACACACACACACACACACACACACACACACACACACACACACACACACACACACACACACACACACACACACACACACACACACACACAACCCCATCCAAGCCCAGTAGCACAGTGAGGGGGTATAGCTGCACTGAAGCAAACTGAGAGCAGATCCCTAAAGTGTCTGGTCTAAAATTCTTTTTGTTGTCTTCAAGTGTATATATTTATAAATATTTTACACTTTTATTTCACACTGCCTTGGTTTTGAAGCAGGGTATGGTTGAAATCTGTGAAACTGCAAGTATCATACAGCAGCTGTTGTGTGATCCATGACAAACTGGACAAGGAGAATGAAACTGTGGCTGGTTGTTTCCTGTGAAGACTTGTGCAAATGTCTCCTCCAACAGACTTAACGGAAGAACACAAGAAGAGCATGATTAGGACAGCCAATTAGCACTCAGTGTAGTTGCCAAAAACTTAAATTGGGTTTAAAATCAACTTCTGTTCATACGTGTCATTTCCTTCTAGCCATGAAGAGCAGTGATGGATAAAGAACCAATATCATAAATTAACCACTGCTTTTAAAGGGCTAAACACGAGTGAGCTTTCTAGATTTGCATGTTGAATCAATCTAAAGATTGTATATGTTACGACCAGGCATTGACTCTTCTGCATTGCACCACTTGGTATAAAATGGCTTGAGGAGTAAAAAGAGAAAAAAAAAATATCACTGTTGAGCTTTTCTTTGCAGGTGTTTTTAACTATGCATTCACAGACTGACGTTTTTTTAACATTGCTCTCTCTGTTTTTTCAAGATGTTGGTGAGAAAACGTCTGCAGAGGAAGACAGGGGAATAAAATATGAGAATGCAACAAAAGGATGTATATTTGATTAGTCAAAAACAAATGGACACAGTGGCTGTCTAGTTTCTTCATTTGTACTTTTGCTAGTGTTTTTGTACTGGGCTTTTGGGTAAAGTTCTAATAAAATATGCATGTATAAAAACATCTTTAAAATGACTATAATTACGAGTAAATGTTAACTTGTTACTCCTGTTTTTTATTTAAAATTAAACCTGCAGGTATATCATTTTGTATTCTCAGAAAAAAATCTCAGTTTTTCTTAAGAAATAAAAAACGTTTCTTTCTCAAAAGACATAACTACCTGTGCAAAATATCTTGCAAGTGGGTTTGTAGCCTTTCTCACACTTTTGTTCTCTGAATTGAATCTGCTATCCTTGAGCACGCATACCATCAGTAGATACCTGAATAGCGAGGCAATCTTCCTCCCTCTCCCTTGCTCTTCTCCATTGTTGCATTGCATTCAGAGGGAGGATGAAGAGCTGGGAGGTCACAGATGGAGAGAAGTGTTATGTTTGTCCCTGTCTCTGCTCTCTCACTGAATGTCTCCACAGGTTTATATTGAAAGGCAAACACAAATTTGCAGAGCAATGAAAGTGCTTTAGAGACACAAGGCCATGCCAGGCACATAGCTGTATTTGTTAAGAGTTTTTCATCATCATCCATCTTGTTATCAGTATGCCAAGTTATTCTGTAGTGTGCTGGATATGTTCTACATGCCAAATATATATAGATGACCACACAAATGCAATTAAAGGTGATGCAGATATCTTAAGACTATGGACTGAATATAATCTGACCCTCTTCTAACTGCACATGTCCAAAATGTATATTCAAATAGAAACTGTTAGAAACCGTTTATTTTTTACTGATGTATAGCATTACTCAAACTATGTACTGGTTATGCCTCAGTACCATATGTGCATATTCCTTATGTATACATAAAAGATTAAGGAGTCAAAGGTAAAAAATACTTACATGATGTCTGCAGAGCTTTCTTCTCCTCATCAAGTCATAATCCGTAATATTTGAGATACTTTGTTTCTAGCGGCCTTTTTTGTGGTCTTTCCATAGACTGTATGAAAAATGTACGTAGCCTCTCCATCGGGGCACGTTCTCTCAACTTGATCCAATCGTACTCACCTCTGGGAGCCGCCATCTTGTCGGACTTTGACTCCTCCTCATTTTCTCTTACCAAAAAAGGGCACTGATGTGACGTTGGGGGGAGGGAGAGACGGTCGTCTGGCTGACGTTTACAGAATTAGCCACATTAGCTCCACCGCCCAGGAGCTAGGCTAACAGAACATGTTATTAAATAAACGGGTGTGGAGTCAATGTTGAGATTATTTTCCGGGACTGGGAGGGAACGGGATGGAAGTCATTTAAAAAAAAAATTGTAACAGGACCAGGAAATTTTTAGAGGGCAGAGACTGACATAGCATTCGTGTCTCTAGCGGAGATTACACCGGCTGCGCAAGTCAAGTGCAGGCACTCCCGTGTCAGTCTAGTGGAAAACACACCAGCTCCGGCAGTCAAGTGCAGGCGGACAGCATTATGGTCTATGATTTAAACTGATATTCAACACAGTACGATGCCCATACAATGTAAAACACCGACCCTCACAGCCCGAATCCTCCTGGTGCTCCAGATTAGCATCTAATGTATGTGCTATCGATAGTATGCTATATTGCAAGTCATTGCGGAAATGTTATGCATTTCAGCTATCTAAAATGCATAACAGAGCTAATGTTAACACATTGTGTTCCTAAACCATCTGTTTGTACAGTTACCACAGTTCCTATGCCTGACAACTAGCCTCCGGGGTGAAGTGAGTGCCAGTGGCTAACTGTCACTCAAGAGGCCGCACCCCTAATTAATCGTAAACTTTAACCCCCAATAAAATAAAAACTAGACTGGTATAAAAAAAATCACGTCCCTCAGTGTCGTCATGGAGATATGACCTAAACATACAGACTAGAATGATTTGTAGGTTTAATTATGCTGTGAAAAACAGCCTATTTAACATGGGGGTCAATGAGGCACTGCTCTAACCAGAAAGTGGTTGTGGTGCGGCTTGGTTCTTTCCAAGCCCTTGCATTGGCTTTTTTTTTTGTTGCTCTTTTGTAAACTTTATTGAAGATTGACACACATTCACCTCTCTACTTCTGGTCCATCCCCTATATGTTACCCTCTTAAATCCATACACACAGACATGTTCCTGTTACACTTCTGCCCTTACACCAAGTTCTGGATTTCTGGTTACAATGAAACGCAGCATACCTGGCAGTGACGAGGTCAATCCCTATCAACAGCGTCACAAAATGCAGTTCGTCGCGTCTAGGGACAGGTTCAATAATAGAGCAATTTCTCATTGACCCCCATGTTAAACAGGCCGTTTTGTACAGCATAATTAAACCTATTTAAGGCCTGGTACAAAAATAAATACAAGTCTGTATGTTTAGGTCATATCATCATGACAACAATGAGCATCAGGCTTGTTTTTTTTCTATTGGAGGTTAAAGTTTATGAATAATTAGGGGCGCAGACTCTTGAGTGACAGCTAGCTGCTTCGCCTCGAAGGCTAGTTGTCAGGATTAGCATAGGAACTGCGGTCTCCAGTTTTTTCGGTGAGTAAAACTGTATTTATAACTAATTTGTATGTTACAATCATAAACTGTATATTGCAGAACAAATTAAAAGCAGTTAGTTTATTATTAGTTTTGTTCTTCCAATTAAAGCCGCACTTGCACCATGACTTGCAAATTTTTAAGACATAAACATTCTTTGATACTGACGGTATTACAACCATAGACTGTATAGATCACAACAAGTTCCTGTGATGTTTGTATTTTTAATCTCCTGAAAAAGCCATTCCCATTGTAGCTAGTTTATTATTAACCTAAAAATTATACTTTTAACTGGCTTATCTCGACACCAGTAAACTTCATCAACAGACTGCACTGACTTTATTATGTTTGAGGTTTTTCTCTGATAAGTTTGATGTAAGCTATTTTAATGATCTTATTGTTTGTTATTAATATTTGTATCAACTCTCTGGTATTGATACTGAGTAGATTATCCCGATCCATTAATACGTAGTTTGTATTCATACCTCATCGACCAGCTCAACAAGTGCTTTAGCATTTCCTCCTTTATCAGTGTCCTCCCCAGTAACAGTGGGTTTTGCGCCTTCAGATTGTAAAATTAAAAAGTGAACATTTGCTGAGACTGTGTCAAGTTTTTAGTTTCACACTAGGCCCCAGCTTTGGAAGCAGATCAACATTGTGTGATGGATTTCAGTGCCTGGTGTGTAATGTAATGGATTATCATTTCCTGTCAGTGTTATATCATGTAGCTCCAGGCACATTGAACAAAACCTGTTACTAAGGTATCAACCAGTCTACAGAGCTCAGTCAACAACATGCCTGCTGTTTTCTTCATAACAGTTCAAATATCAAAAGTTGCATGTTTTATGAAATGTGTTATACATTCATATAATTAAAAGAATATTGGGACTTGAGTTAAGTATTTTTTTGTGTTTTAAAATGCATATGCGTAACTACACAATTTAAATGATTGTTTGACAGCGTGGGAATTTTGCTGTACACCTTTTCTTGCAAAGACACATGGGGGCATCCAGTTTAACATTTAACTTGATTAAAACTGTTGTCAGGACAAAAGGAGGGTGTTTAACTAAAGTCATTTCTACATACAGGACATTTAGGATACTAATGTCAGAGCCATTACTGGGGTAAATCCAACAAAATGATTGAATGTATATTGAATGATACATTTTCAAATTTTCATTAAAAGCTGTTTAACTGAGCAACTGCGTAAATGGTAATGCTCTTTAAATGGATAATTCAGCTTTTTTGAAGTGGGGTTGTATGAGCTATTTATTAACTTATCAGTGGTGTTACCTACGGTAGGGCTGGATGGCAATACAATTAGCCTATTACAGCCACCTAAAAAAATCCATTTAAGTTAGAATACATTCACCGCTTAACTTTGCCATCAGACTGTCCTCCAGCTTCCACAGTAACCCCCTAAAGGAAAACCAAGGAAACCTAAAGCAGGGAAGGGGACCGCACTGGCCTGATAACTGTGCGAGAGACAGTTACAAAACTTTAAAGGTGAGTTCAAAGATAGGTGTAGTCTGAGCGAGGGCACCAGAAGTAGGGAGGTAGGACGTGAGGAAGGGCCATTGACACCTACACCTCAGCCCAATTTGGTGTTGCAGCAGTTGTGATAAATTCATATGCACATCTGTTTGCAGAGACATAATTTCTCACCTCCAACTCGATTCTCATGTCTCAGGTTAATAATTGGACCCTAAACAATGAACAGGAAGTCTTGGACTGCGATTGCCGATGTGTTCTGAGATTGCTCGCCCCAGCTCTTGTATGGTTCACCACCAGCTCCAGAGAAAGCTAATCTCTTTTTTAAGATGTTCAAACTTATTCCTCTGACCTGCAGGCCTGACCGCTGACCTGACACCAGAGCACCTCGCGGAAATCCATCGAGACACTGAGAGAGAATATACCACCTCCACACAAATATGCCCCGTCTTTCCGGATTGGATTTGTCGAACACATGCCCGTCTTGAGGTGTTGCAAACCACTGATCCACCATACCACCATTCTGGAAACACCCCATAAAACGATTCCATTAGTGTATGTCATTCCTTGACAACAAGACAATAACTTGCCTTTGTTAACAGTCCCGTGATTATGTAAATGAGAGAAGCAAGAATCAACTCTGTAAGCTTTTATTAGGTTTAGACAGGTTTGTGGACAGAAAAGGTAGATAAGAGAGATTTTCTGTATGCTGATTTGTGTTTGTCTTCCAAAAGCCCTGTTGTGGCTTGTGAGCCTGTTGCTATGACAACCACCATTAGATACCAATGGTGTGTAG
This sequence comes from Echiichthys vipera, assembly GCF_963691815.1. NCBI lineage: Eukaryota > Metazoa > Chordata > Actinopteri > Perciformes > Trachinidae > Echiichthys > Echiichthys vipera. The sequence continues at coordinate 24,054,719 of NC_139825.1, read as the reverse complement.
GAAGGCTTAGAGATATGGTTGAAAATTAGCAAACTGCTTTATGATCTACTCCTAATTTCCACGTATCTGTTTGTATGAGGGTCATTAATGAAATGAGTGTGGAAGAGCAATACACACACTCCAGAAAATAACATTCGTTTATGTATTCAGTAATACAGGTTTATGGTTCTTTTCGATGATTAATTCAAGGATTATTATAGTGTATATGCCTCAAAGTGAATACTTAAGTGTGAAGCACTGAATACATATTTTTGTTTCACTAACTCACTGAAATGTATATTTTGCTCATTCTCCTAATGGAGATAAAGTAGTGAACCACATCCCTCATGAGAATCAGTAGCAGCCAAATAACATTTGTCCCCAGATGATGTGTGAAATACCTTTGAGGGGCATTCAATTTTGTACTTTGATTGATTAAAGATGAATTTGTATTTTACAAAGTAGTTAATAGTGACCAATAAACCATGTCATCAAAAGGAGAAAAATGTTTATCATTGCGGTACATAAGTAGGTCTTAATATTAAACATGGTTGTCCCCAAAAAATAAATAGCGGATGAGCAGAAACTGAATTGAACGTTACATATCTTAAATGCAACATCACATTCTGTCATTTTAGTTAACTAGGTCATCATGTTTTAGGTTTTTGCTAAAGCTATTTTAAATGAGTGTGGATATAACCCAGTGTATGAAGTTGAATAGTTATGCATCAGCAGTAATCAGCAGCAATTAGGAAAAAGAGTCTCACTTTTTATGAAACTGGTTAAGTGCCTGTTCCCAAAGGCAGCCCTAATAAACTTTGAATTGGCACAAGAGAACTCAGAGATAAATTGCCTTTCCACATGTGCTAAGAGACCACAAGGATATGAAACTTTTAAAGAACATTAATTTATTCATTGTTGTTGCTTTGTCCCAAGAGCAGGAAGCAATAACATAATGTACCAAAGTAGTTTACTACTACTGAATTATACTCTTTTCACTAAGAACATTTCCAATTAAAAGTTGGGGACTCGGGTTACACAATATATTTTAGCTCATTTCTCTTCACTGTAAAACTGATTGTAATGGGCTGTTCAAATCGTAGATGCACCACCTGTGACGAGCGATGAACATTATGGGCATCCGGTCTTGCTGTGTTGTGGTAGCTATGGTAACCTCAAAGAGCACCAAATGTTCTACTGGAAGTGTGAGGGTACATCTGTGACACTGCCTCCCTCCCTGTACTGAGGCATAAACAGTTAACCGCCAAGATGATTTACTCATAAAGGGATGATACAGCCGGATTAAAAAAACAAAAACAAACAAACAAATATAATGAAATAATCTTACCTAAAAGTTTTAATTTTATTAGCTTTGCTGACATTTCTGCCACAATAATGGGACATGATTAAAATGTCATTCTTTGTGCTCACACCATTTCAAAATCTCATCTGTCATCTCGTCTATCATTGTGTCATTATGTCATTCTAGAAACATGTTATTAGTCCGGATGATCCACAGAACAGACTCAGAGTTTTAATATAGACAATTTACTTAGCAGAAAGTATAGTCATTGAAAAGTGTCCACATGCAGGATTTGGGTTATAAATGCAACTTTTTTCCGTAAAAGATGCTCTGTTTTTGTTTTTGCTTTTTATTTTCCAAGTGCGGTGAGCATCACAAGCATTCACCTTGGTTTTTGTAGATGAACAGGCAAATGACAACCATTTTTTTTGTAATTTGGGTGAACTGACTCTTTCACTGGAATTTTGCAATGAAGTGTAAATTACTAAATAAAGGTTTGCATAGGGCCTGCGATATATTGAATTCAGACTTCAAACTCATGCAAGCAGCCAACTTTGCAAAAACATTAACACGAATGTTAGCATTCTAATAAAAAATCACTCAGTTGCTGAACCTCTTTTCCTTGGTAATGTAAAATACAGTTGTATAAAACCTTGAAAGGCATTGAAACTCTTTGGTGCATAAGAAAGTTTTATGCTTCGGCATATATATATATATATATATATGCCCCAATTATATGGCTGGTTTCATGGTGATTTAATGAATCAAAAAAAAATACCTTCACTCATCTTGTAAATAATTAACAATACATAATCCCACAAGGACTTTTATATTTTAAATATAAACTATTCCTAAATAGTACTTTTCTACAGCTGAAACCTTCTTTTAAATGACTTATTTTCTGATATAATTTAAAAAGGATTGTATTCATTAATTTACAATTTGGGCTATTTCTTTTTAGCATTGTTTACATGTTACATTGTATAAATTAATTCTTAGGGAACCTTTTGAATGTCCTCAGTGACGGCTGGAATAAAGCTGTCAAGGTCTCTGTTGATGCTTGTGAGAAGCATGCATTCAGCCCTTCAGAGGTTTCCATCACAGACTCCATGACTATTGGTTTTTGGTTTCTATGGCAACTAAGTTGAACTATAAGTTGACTCATCTTTTACGAGATTGTGTACAGAATCGTGAAGAGAAAAAAAAGATTTCAGTCAAAATGGGATTTCAGGGCCAATACTGATGCACTGTAACACAATGAAATTAGTCTGCAGATGGAATGACATTATTTAACTGATGACTTACTTAATTCTCTTCTTCTGTCTCATTTCTACAATATTCTTAAAACAAGGGAGTCTGCACAAGGATCAGTTGATGTCAGGTCTGAATCTGAGATGGTGTTAGTTAAGAAGAATATTTTTGCAATGTGTTTCAACAAGGCCCTAATTTTACTGTACGCCTCATCCTTTTTTGCTCCGGTGTCTTTGTTTGTAAATACATTAGCAAGGACTTATTTACATTTTATGTGTGTGTGTGTGTGTGTGTGTGTGTGTGTGTGTGTGTGTGTGTGTGTGTGTGTGTGTGTGTGTGTGTGTGTGTGTGTGTGTGTGTGTGTGTGTGTGTGTGTGTGTGTGTGTATGTATGTGTGTGTGTGTTTCTGTGCATGTGTGTGCATGTTTGTGTATCCTTTTCAATAGAATTTCAGCGCTAGGCAACAGCCTTGGTCCTTGGTACCTTCCTGTCAGCTGATGCCATTCACATACATTGCAACAGGAAATAAACTAGGACTTTATTGGAATGTTTATGTTTACATCTTTGAAAAGGTCTATAGCTCCTGCACCTGCCTGTTAAGAACTGATGATGATATAGGGTATACACCCAAATTAAAGCCTGTGAGATGATATTGATATTTATCTCACTTTGTTTACCTCTCACAATATAAATGCCTGTGAAACAGCAAATAAATCTGATGTAATATAAACATAGCCCACATTCTCTATTTAAAACTCCTCCATCAACAGACTGTAAGAGATTTTAGAAACAAGCGAGAAGACGGACATGTTGAGACAGTGAAGCAGGGGAGTCAATCGAGTCCATTCATAGACTTTCAAATGCTGGATTAACTAGATGCAGCCATGGTAACGTGAGAATGAGCAGAGCATTGAGTAGTTTCAGAGAAGCACAGTGAGGTACTGCCTGCGAGCTTGTGACGCAGATTCCACTTTTGCGTATGCTTCTTCTGTATGATAGACTAAAAAGCTTTCTTGTGGATAATAACAACTGATAAATTACATTAGAGGATTATACTGCATGGGGGATGTTGGAGGCACTGTTTTTTGTTATGAGGAACCGACAAAGAGCTCTACAGCGACAGCTAATAAGTGATGACATACAGGGATCCTGCATATTGCATCGCCTAAACAGCTACACTGAGGTGGCTTTACCAGTTTCTCATTTATCACACAGCTAGAGTGACTGTTGAAGGTCAAAATCCCACTTTCAAATCACTGACAATGCAAGTTACCATTTAAAATCATTTCATGGCACAGCTTTAAATAAGGAGATAAACACATTAATTTAATTAGATGTAAATGGGAATAGAATACCCTCTACAGGAATAATAAAGGCAGAGCGTACTCTGAGTCAAAGGTCAGAGACAGGGATGCAGAGTTAGTCTACAAGACTCTACAGCCACTAGTTTAAATTTAACAATAACTATTGTTTTACAAATACCCTGCATCTCAGAGATTTAAAAATTATCCTCAAAGTCTTTGAGAACCCTCGCTGCAAGATTTGTTAGTGCAAAATTACTTTTATTATAGCTTTTTCTTTCAAATGGTACCAAGCACTGCAATAACTATGTCCCTTGTAGTGGCTGTTACTATGGTGACAGCACACCAAAACTGAGATGGCCATGTCCTTTTGGATTGCAGGTCTGGGTGCTACAAAAATATAGCCTGAAATCACCAGACTAATCTCTGAGAGGTCTGGAACCTCTTGTTTCATTTTCGATTTCAGAGGGGCGTTATTAACTAATATTAATATGGCTTATATTAATGCTCTGAAAGTATCAAAACACTCAATCCTCAGAGAAATGCACACAGCCTGTATTCAGAAACGGTGCCTTTAACAAGCCATCTGGACTTCTGTACAGTGGTGATATACTATACAACTATACTATAACTGCCACTACAGTTCCATTACTCGGATGCAATGACGGTGCAGAGACCCAGAGAGTGCAGATTTGTGCTAGACATATTTGTGTTTCTATCACTCTGAAAATAGAGATGCCTCACCATTATTTTATATGAAGAATAATCATGTACCTGAGCACTGTTTGCTACATACTCCCCACCTCCTTACTGCTTTTGGTGAATAAATGCTTTTGTTCTACTTGCAACTGTGTCACTGGGGTTATATTTCTATTTCAAAGTGTACTTTTACCCTTAAACGATTTCAAATGTGTCTTCCCCCATTAAAATTCATGCTTTCCATCTCAGGCTGGTGTCTCAAAGACACTTTTAAACTTGAACTTAGACAGCTGTGATAGACTCCCTCCTGCAGTGGAGGATTGGGGGAGGATTATAAACGTCCCTCTCTAAAATAATAATGACAGCGATATAAGGGATTCCAGGACTCACATTTGTGGTACAGCACAACCTGTATCGCAAAGACAACCAGAGTTCTGGAGAGCCATTTGATACTGGGAGTCAGGAAAAAAGAGAGTAGGTGGTTTTGCGGGTAGGTGGGGACGAGGTTAAAGATGCTCCACCACTCTGTTCACTGTTATCCCAATGGCCTTTTAGCGGCATTACTCATTTTAGGAAAGAGACACTCATGTTACATAAGCCAATGCTACAGATTCTGCCTACCAGCTAAAAGCCCGCATGCACACACAGGTCTCTGTAAAAATGAAAGATTTCTCTGGTAGCCAGGTAACTTTGGGGATTTTAAAGACAAATGTTTACATCATAAAACCAATGTTTCCTACTGCCTACTTCCAAAGATTTACATTTTCACTCAGAAATTGCAGAACAGAATACACTCAGTATGTTCACCTGGTAGTGTTTGAGTCTAACCTGTTTCCCTTTGCTGCATGTCGCCTTTTTCTCTCTTTCCCTCCCCCATTTCCTATCAACCTTCAGCTATACTTACAAATAAGGGCATAAAAGGCACACAACAATATCTTAGGATATCTTAGTACACACACACACACACACACACACACACACACACACACACACACACACACACACACACACACCTGGTCAGTATAGATGGTAAGGGTGGCACCTGCTCCAGGAGTGCATTGACTGTTAGGGTGTTAATGTTATTTAGCTTCATCCCCTTTAGAAATGCATTTCTTCAAGCAGCCCTGGTTTCAGTTCATTTTAGTACAGTTTAACAATCAACTTGCAGAGACTCGAACTTGCTTAAATTCACCACAGCCAATATGTATGCTGAAGCCAGTAGATATATTGTTATCATTATTATTTACGGGATGGCTGCCTGGGGTCATGTGACCAGTGACTAGCCTACCACTCCATCTTTTCATTCAACTTTTATTATAAAATATGCAATAATCTGTCTTACATGGAAGCATACTCTTTATATAAAGTTAAAAGAGTGTGCAACTCTTGCTCTGACAAAACATAGCACTTCTTGCAGTACCACAGGGAATCACAACTGACACACAACCACATAGCTGTCCTCTGTAAGTGCAGCGTTTTCTTTTTGAAAGAGATGATAGAGTCTGCTCTTATTCTGGGATCAGATGGTACTGATGAATGACTGGCACCAACTTCCGGATGGACTTTGGAAAAAATATATATTTAAATATAAAATTAGACCCTGCTTATTTACTGCTTAAAGTCAAAACACCAAAACTGGCACTCGCACAGACACACACAGACACACACACACACACACACTATGATGCACCGTACATGGCACACGCGCACGCACACTTCCCCTCCTTCCTGCATCATAGCCCGCTGTTACCATCACACGTTCACGTAATACTCCCGTGAACAAACTGACTTGTTGGAAATGCTCGAGGATCTTTAATCTCTCTGCAAGCACGCGAGCTGTAAAAATCAGTGGAAGGGAAAGTGAAACCGCAACAGGAACATACACAAACATATGAAGGAGGATCGGATTATTGATTAATTCCAGTTTACCACTTCATTAAAGGTGAGTGAACGCAATTTACGCACTCTTTGTTTTACCATAATAAGATTGCAAACCACTGTTAAAAACGCGAGAAGTCAAGAATGTCGAGGAATGTGCTCCAAGGTGTATTCATATGGGCTGACTGTCAACCTGGCCGCCTCGCTCCCGCTAAAACGGAGGACGCAGTGATTGTTTTTCGAAAACTTTTGCGGCAATAAAACATTTTTGGGTTGAAATATCAGCGGTGCTCACGTGATCTAAGAAACCTGCAGGAGGTTTTTTTTTCCTGCAACATCAGTCTAACCTGGGTGATGCGCAAGAACTGTATAACTGTCATGCTGCTTGAGCACTGGCATTTGCAATATAATATAATAAATATAATACAATTGGTCAAACCTGTAAACCCAAGTGTATGCATCATTATGTTAATCACAAGCCGCTCAACAAGTCAATCCACTTTGTGCTTTATAGTTCAGAAACACTTGCTCAAACTGCGCTTCAGATTTACATAAGGCATGCTGCTCATGCACTCAGACTGCAGCACCTCTCGAGTTCACATTTTTCAGTCTCACAGTCTCGCGGTGTCCCTGCATCCTTGTCATAATTTGTCAAATTTTCGCACCTAAAGAGCATGGTATTGCAGTACCAACTTGCTTTGCCGATGCTAAGCCGCCACTTCATACACCCCAGAGGAATGTCAAGTGTTCTGACAGGTCAGGATGGTAAAGGTGCCATGAACTCTGCTGAATAAACCATAAAAGAGAGACAGCTGTGAACCTCCAAGTCCTTCTTTACAAGGGCCCCAGCTTTGTGGATTTCAGGATTGGCAGTTAATGTTCTACTGTATTAACTGCCATAACATATAAGTAATATTCACATTACTATAGATATTATTATAGCTACTGTTACTTTTGTGGTTGCTTGCATCTCTGGGACTGCCAGTCTTTGTCTCTGTCTGTACTTCTGTCTGTCTGTCTCTTCTCTTTCTCTCTCTCATTTTCTTCCTCCCGAACCCGTCAAGGCAGATGTCCGTTCATAGAGCTGGGTCTGTCCGACGTCCCTGCCTCTTAAATGGAAGGTTTTCATTGCCACAGATTGCTACTCATGGGGGAATTGGGTCTAATTGTTGGGTCTATGTAAATCATAAATAAGTCATAGAGTGTGGTCTTCACCTACTCTATATGTAAAATGTCTTGAGAAAACTTTTGCTATGAATTAGCACTGTAAATAAAATTGAATTGAATTGAAAAAATGAACTCGGATAAATCGCATTCTAATTGCACAAAAAAAAGTTTGGGACAGCAGACTTGATATGAGAAGGGATCTTGGGTTGTAGCACACTAAGAGCAGACAACACTCAGGTGTTTTATAGACACAAGCTGATGCTATTGAAAATATATATGGCTTATTTCTGAATGGCTGACATTTAAAGGTCTATGGTTTGTTAAGAAAAAATGTTGAAAAACAACAGAGATATAACCCCTGATGTACAGTAAGTTGCTCCGGGTGCTGCTTTTCAGATTTTCAGAATCACTACCACACACCTTCATTTTTCTATTTTATTTTTTCATCCCCTTAGCATTGGTAGCCTGTTCTAAGAGACTGTGAAGGATCATTGAATAAGATGTTTAAAAATTATTTGAATAGAGTTTGGATCTTTTGTTTATGTAACAGGCTTCACGCTGAATTGAATGTGGGTTGAGGTGTCATTGGGCATTCACCTATAGAAAAAGTACCTGCCAGATAACTGAGGCGCACCGTGTTTTCAGATTGACAAGGTAAAATAAATGCAAATACAACAATTATTTATTATTAGTTTGGTTAATAGTCTGGATTTTGTTTTGTAAACTGAGTTTGAGTTCAGATCGGTAAATGGAGTTTCGGCCACATGTAGTGGCAGTATCTTGAGCGAGGATGTAGGTGAGTACGCAGAGCTCTGCACAGACAGTGCTGAGGTGCATACAGCACTTGGTGACCATGGCAACAAAACAACATCAGAAGAAAACTGGTCAGATGATCCAGTGATGCCCAAAGAAGAAATTAATGGTGGACTCAATGTATAGCAGAAGTCAAGCACAAAGGAGGACTGATTCACACTTCACATCAGAATATTCCCATCTCTCTGGACTTTGAGACTTCTGCTTCTGTTCAAGTCTGATATAATGTCCGTGAATATTAGAAGTGTGAATGTGTGCTTTGTGTTCACAGCTAGCAAGAGCGACATTTAGGCTATAAATGAGACATTACAGGCTTTAAAATCTGGCTCAAACCGTAGCACCACCATCTGCCCCCTGTCACCAAGCCGTTCCCTGTGAAGAGGCTTGGCTGTGGCCAAATCAACAGCTCTCTCTGGCCTGCTGCCACAGTCTGACATGACTTTATCCAGCAAACCTCAGTTCTAAAATAGAAAAATTATGCTTATTTTATCACAAAAAGGCACCAACGATGTTTATGTTTTTATGTAGCAAATAAAAAGGAACATTTCTATTATTGAGCCTACATCTTCATTCACTGATTTGACAGAACATTTCAGCTGATACTTCATAAATATCCTCCTACACACACACACACACACACACACACACACACACACACACACACACACACACACACACACACACACACATACACACACACACACACACACACACACACACACTGTTACGTGCTTCCCCTTGGACACTGGCTAGTAGGGCCTACAATAAACCGTAACAAGGCAACAGTAAACAATATCCATGAAAATGAGCAGCTACTTCAGGGAAAGTCAGTATGCATCATTCACTTTTCATTTCCGTTGCACAGTGCAACTCAGCAGGCGTGTATCAGTTATGTTATTTAAAAGTTAAAAAGCTGTCTAGCTAGATAACACTGAGAAGCTTCATGTCAATTTGACACTGATTATGGAAACTGGAAACTCTAAAATCATAATAGACTTTATTGTTTTTATGACCAGTCACTTCAGTATGTTGAATGTTTGACTTCAATAATTTAACACGTGGATAAAAATACAGCAGTAGATTCATGTAAGTCAGCTCTAATTTAAGACTTAAAAAGTTAGAGATTTAGATTTAGCACCTTTGTTGCGCCTATTGGTATGTTATTGAATGCCAGAACAGAGAGCCAAAATGCATCTTTCCTTCACCACATTTGGAGGACAACATGTCTGAGATGAAATTATAATGTTTCCCTTTGGCCAAGCAGTGTAAAGCTGCAACAGCTGGAACACTGTTTAGCTGCAAATTGCAATGATAAAACCCTCATTACATTGTTGAGTGTAATTTCCAAGTTAGTTGTGCATATTTAACATGTTGAATAAATAAATGCATGATTTTTCCTACTTATGTCCCCATTCAGGCTGATGTGTGTTGAACTGCAGAGATGTCTTGTCCCTCGTGTAAAAGCTGAACCAACAGTTTCTGAGTGATGTTGGAGTGAAACATGCGTTATTTAAAATGACAGCATTTCTGGCTAATCAGTGTTGCTCTGCAACAGCTGGAACATAGTGTGAAGATCTATCATCCATCCTTTGTTTTTATTCCTCAAAATTAGACCTGTGGTGGGTGTCTTAAGATGTCAACTGAGATATCAAACGTAATAGATGTGGATAGATGACCAATGGACTGACAACAATCAAAAGTGAAAGGGATGTCCATCATTTCCCCTGTGTGGATCAATAAAGGTCATTCTATTGTATAATCCTTTAGGACATCATACTGTTATTGCACCTCTCAACAAATCATAATGTAATCTTATACAACAACTGGTATGGCCTGTAGTATTTTGTGGTAAGATCACAGCTTTGACTCTATATGTCTCTTCAGTACCTGCACTCTATCATTAGGAAAGACAAATGAATGTCCATAGCAGCCATTTTCCATTACTATTTTAATTCATTTTTGTAACTTTGGTAAGTTGGACTACAGCATGAAAAGAAAAAAAAGAGTTACACTGAAGTGCTCTTTAGTTTCTTGTTACGTTGTGTGAGTGTGGATCAAAGATGGATGCCATACACCCCCCACCCCGCCATTCTGTTCTACTCTTATTAGACTTTCTGTCAAATTTGAGCTCATGTTGGGCTCATCATTTTTTTGTTATTGGTCTTTTTTTGCACTTTTTCCTCCCGGATTTTCTGTAGTTGTTGCCATTTTTAATAAGTGCCATTGGTCCTGTCAGTGCTTAGAAAGGCGCCTATAAATAAAATGTATTATTTTTATTATTATTACTGCCAGTCCCTCTGTTGTCTTGAGGGCACTGATCATTTTGCTCAAAGTAAGTGTAGGCTACATTAGCTGGTTTTATTCCGTAACACCCACAAACCTATCCTGGAGTGTCTGGAAATTTGAACTCTTGTCTTGGTGGCAGTTGACCAATTACCCCAGCCTCAGAGGTAGGGTATGTTCTTTATCCATTATGACTGTCAAACTAGATAGGCCGTACAACAATGATAGCAATCATGTCACATTCATTCACGATTAGTTGTATATAGCTTTTTTAGTAGTATATAGCTGTTAAAAACTAATAATATATAGGCTTTGTCTATTATTTGGTTTGGTGTATTCGGATCGATACTTTGTACTGGCCAATATGTAAGTTCAGGTATCATTATCTGTGTTGGAAAGGGAAAAAAATGCAGAGCATCTCTACCTAGAATTCCCAGCCCTGTCTTGATCTGTGGCCATGGTGGGTATTGCTCTTATGATAACAAATTACTTATTTTCTTGATTCAATTTTCATTAAATCGTACAGTATGTCATCATTTAAAGAGCACTCTATATTACTAACATAGAATAAATCATGCAAGTTACTCTTTTTTGCACTATGACTCTGTGTTTTTATAGATTCCTTTGGAAACAAAATAACCTAAATTAAAAAAAGAGGATTTCACCTGTATGTTATGCTACCTTAAAATTAATTGTACAGATCTGAAATCTTTTCATCGAATGCAACAGCTCTGCCTTTGTCATTATCTCCCAAGGGTGTCCACAGTGAAGTTTTCTCAATGCTGAGCTCTGCGCCAGTCTAAATTTGAATCAGCATTTACATTCCCATTAATGAAGAACACTTCATTCAGATCTTTCAAAAGGCAAGGATAAAAGAACCCTGATTCAGCAATAGTTAAGTGCCTTCTATCTTGCGGTGAAGGAGAACAACCTTTTATCTCCAAGATTGCTTTGAAAGGAGGGAAAAACTGTCTGACTTATTACTGTTCAGTGTTTGGTGCACTGTGGCGCTGTGAGTCAAGCTTCTGCGAACAGGTGAATGGATCTATGATTCATTGGGAGGTGTTATTACCTTAAATGGTCTTGCGTCAGCCGTTAACTCTGCTTGGCACCCACAATATTGTTTGGCTTTTTAAGGTGGCTATTTGGTTGTGCAGTTAATTTGAGAGACAGAGGAAGTGTACCAAAGGCACAGTCAACATGAGATGAAAAATTGATCAGACATGGCTTGATACATTTGGTATAAGCAATTTCCAAAGTGGCCACAAATATGATGGCGTCTGTATATTGAATGATTGATTGATTCTTGTGTGCATCATCTGTGTGCTTGTATTGGTCTGAACGAGCATCACTGCACAGGATTGAGGTGTGTGTTATGAAAATGATAAATTCTGATGCCCAGGCAGCACACTTTTGTGAATCTAGGTGAGAGCCAGAACACTAATTGTGAGCGGGGGTATTGTTCTTGCAGGATTCATGGAGAGGATGTGGTGATGCGGTACAACACTCATCATACTCCAAACTAACGGTAAACTGACAGCTCTCCATTTTAGTAAAAAGGGGCACGCTACTGTATGCCACACGTTGATTAGGCATATGGTGTACTGAAATACATGATTGTTTGGGCTAGAGCCACACTGTAAGAGGTGAGCTCTGTGTTTGAGCAGTTTGCAACATTGTCCAACCCTCTTAAGCAGTCCCTGGAAAATGTGTTCTTGTGCTTTCTTCTGGAAAAAATAACAGCCCTAAGTAAAAAATGAACATCGTCTGTGATGAACTTAAACAATGAAGATCATGTCTGAATGAAATAGACTTTATCCCTTTGGCTACACCGAGTTGGCCTCCAAAAGCACTTAGATGAAAGCAAGTCTGGCTCAATGTCATAAGAATACCAAATTGTTTGCTCAGCTTGTGTGTCAAATCCAAAATAAAGAACCATTTTGACCATGGGATGTGGAGAAGTATTTGTTCTTGTGTACATAATTTGTGTGCTTATGTTGCTTTATGATCGATAAACATTAGTCATGTGATTACTTATGGTAAATGGTTACTATTATATTATATTTTGGATCACAGGACCCAAGTGAAATACAACACCTTATGGTTACCATTCTGAAATGTGTGATTATAGTGATACTGTAGCCTAATATGAGAAAAAAATTGTGTTTTGTATTTTACCTCAGTTTGATATTGACTGCACCACTTAAAGTATATACAAAGTAAAGTATATTAACATTTTAAGTATTAACCTGAAAATGAGCAGAATACAGGACCTTTGAAGTTCTAAATAGTTACAGTATATAAGTTCTAAACTTCCCTTCACTTCTGCAGTCAATTGCAAAAAATGGTCCACTAGAAGTAACAAGCATCTTTTACTAAAACAAATTAAGTTACTTATGAAGTAGACACCGCCATATGGGACCCAAATAGTATTAACTGCAGTGAAGATCAGTGCATATGAGGCTGTGCTAAGAAGCTTAGGTAACATTAGGGGCAGGTAAGATCCTATTTAAGTGGGGATGTGCATTTCTTATGAGAAGTATTACCATAAATGGACTTAAATATGTACACATCTTGTTCCACTTGTGTGATTATCATGGCAGAAGTTGACGGAACGGTATTTTTGTCAATTCGTGACATGCCTGTCCTTGAGAAGCAAGCTCAGGTCATGTAATCTGGCTGTGGGGGAAGAAAGAACACTTCAGCACAGCTACTTCAATACGCAGTTAATGTGTTGGACTGTATCCAAATGAATCAAAAACAGAAATTATTTCTGAATTATTTTTCTCCCTTCAGTATATGGATGAAAGACAGAGAAGTGCTATTAAATCTGTATCAACAAAGAGGATAAAATGAGGAACATCAGTGCAAACAGACTTCCTGAAGTTATAAAAACCAAATTTTCATTTGGTGGCTCTTTTTATTTGAGCTCTACAGCAGAGATGTGTGGGGCCTGGGACATAGTAATGAGTCCCCTTGTGTACAGTAGCACACTGCATACACTACTGCCAACTATCTTCAAATAAAGGGCTCTATATTGATTTACAAAACATAAGATCTTCTACACAAGACCCTCCGCTTTGTTACTTGCAAATAGTAAACAGTTATAAAGCACCACTCTTTGTTGTACTATAGATATGACTGGATGATTAAGAAGGGAGAAATCACTGCCTCTGATAGGGTCTTGACTGAGGCGCCAGACAGCATCTCAGTCATCATTTATCTACTCCCACTCTCCTGTGCTGGATGCCATTTTTACTGTAAGGCCTGCCAAAAAACTGGGTCTCTTTTCTATGCAAGCATCATATTTCACCAGTAGTATGTAGCTGGTACTGTTGAAAGTGTCGGTGCAGCTGCAGCAACCCAAATCCCCCTCAGTAAAAGTGATATATATTTAAATGCGAAACTCCACTTCTGCAGCTAATTGCAACAAAACATGTCAGAAAGTTACTATTGAAAGGGATGTTTAATTTAAAACACAAAATGCCTAATTGGTCAGAAAAACATGTGAAGCAAGCAAATAAGCCAGTGTTACATCACCATATGTCCAGTTCTCAAGTTTTTATGGTGAAATAAAAAGGAGCAGGATTATTTCATTACCAGCTGCAACAGCGACACTGGCATTGTTTTCACCTTGTGAGTCTATGTGTGTGTGTGTGTGTGTGTGTGTGTGTGTGTGTGCGTGTGTGTGTGTGTGTGTGTGTGTGTGTGTGTGTGTGTGTGTGTGTGTGTGTGTGTGTGTGTGTGTGTGTGTGTGTGTGTGTGTGTGTGTGTATGTGCGTGTGTCTGTGTGTCTTCATGGCAAAATGTGGTACTGCTAGTATGGGGTCATATTTTGTGAATGTGAAATATGCAGTCATGAAAAGTTACAGGTGTTTTGTTGAAGTCAAAATGAAGGCATAGTTCAAAGATGGGTGTGGTCCAAGCAAGTGCACCAGAACTAGTGGGGTAGAAAGCATGGAACCCAATAATCTACACCCCTGGCCTGATTCGGCGCCCAACTGGTGTGATCATTGCATGATAGTCTCTAGTTCATTTATTTATTAAGGCTGTGAAGTTGGCATAAAACATGTTAAAGGACTTCACGTAGGTGAACTTAATTTATTCAGCTTTTTTGTTGGCTGCATTTCGCTACTGGCTATTTAGGGACGTAAGTCAGCGAATATGAAAACTGTCTGCCAATCTTGTACAGCATGCATGTCAATATAAGTGTGGGTAGTCACAACTTCATCTTTCACTGACTTGCTTGACTTAATTAATACACAAAACCTTCCTGCAATTATTTCACCGGTGCTGCAGAGGTAATAGCGTTCTCAACTTTCAAGAGTCTTTTTGAAATTTAGAAGAGGAGAGAAAACTTACAGCAACAGGTTAGGGTCAAGTCCATGTGAATATTATATTCTGTAGAAAGCAGACAGATGAATAATGCTACTGCTACAGTACAGAGCTGACACCCTGCAGAGTGGAAAGAAACAAGCCTTGCAGTCTGACTCATGATGGGTTCACTATGGAGGATCATGTTATTAAAAGTTTCCATTTTATAATGTTTCACTCTTGTTGTAATTTGAAATAATTTGCTCCCACAGGCTCATTTACACTTACCTACAGTGTTTTCCGATGTATGACCCAAAAGGTTTCTGAGAAAGAAATAATCATATGCCCAAACTGTGTGCATTGATTTACTGCATACACTTTGTGTTAAGACCCATCACTGAGCAACAGTGACAGCTCCATTTCTAATATTGCCATTAATGAAACCGTTTATTTCTCTGTAAAGCGATTTGTGCTGCATATTTTACCGCAATACATTTACAGTAATATAGTTATTCATTTATGTGCACACAGCTTCAGCTATGGGCTTTTTGACTCAGGTGCTCACCTGTGTTAAGATCCACTTTGTACTGTGGGGATGCATGTCTGTGAAATTATGTTATACTATTCAGTTGAATCTAACACGTTACATATTGTCAACAGGTTGTGTTGTGGCAGGACTTTTCCTGGCTATAGGGCACGAGCTGCCATGCCATTTGGTTGTCTGACACTCGGGGAGAAGAAGGATTATAACAGTCCCTCAGAGGTGGCCGACAAATATGACCTTGGACAAATTGTTAAATCGTGAGTACACCTATGTTGTTGTTGATGAGAGTGTTAAGAAATATGCCCGGATTTTGATGTATGTATCTTATTTCCCCTTTTCAGAGAGGAGTTTTGTGAAATATTCCGAGCGAAGGATAGGAACACCTTGAAAATGTACACCTGTAAAAAGTTCCACAAAAAGGATGGAAGGAAAGTGAGGAAAGCTGCCAAGAATGAGATAATGATCTTAAAGATGTAAGTGAATTTTAAGCTCCTCATTATAGAGCCTACGTGTCTGAGGAACTGAGACAAAATGTTTTCACAAATCATCAGCAAAATTATTTCTTAAGGTTGAGTCAAAGACATAGAAAAGTTTGGTGCAAAAGCTTCCAAACCAGAATCCTGAAGTTCTGCCTATGCGTATTCTTAGAGTAATACACAAGGATAAATTGACATTCTTGTTTTTTCTGACTATTAACAAATCTGATAAAAGAACCAAAACCAACAATTAAATGATCCAACCAACATGTATTGACTGTGCAGCCAAATCTTGATATCACATAGTCCTCTGTGCCATTAACTATTAAACTGTTGCACTGGATGAAATGTTCCTTTATTAGCATGAATGTGGGCACTTGCTGTGATACTCATTAGCACACCAAATCCACAACTGAAGATATTAAAAATTAAAGTAATTTATTATGTGTTATTTTAGATTTATGCCTTCACTAGGAACAAATGGGTTTAGGCCACAGACAGGGTAGGTAAGTCAGACAGTATTCATTTACACATTATCACATTGTTGGTTTTGATCTTTTAATTAGAAAAATAAAGAATGTCACCAACCTTATCCTTAAAACTTTGTTTTGTAAAGGAGACTGATGTGCCTTTGTAGCATGATATTAGGTATCGTCATGTTTTGGGAATTAATTGTTGCTGAAACTTGGGCCAAGTACAATACGTAACTAAGGAAACTTGCCCTATCTTGCTGTTGTTAACAAATCTGAAACAAAATAAATAGTGTAACCTCCCTGTGATTCACATTCGCTACACATTTGAATAAGTTATTCCTTGGCCCATGCAACAACCTTCCACCAAGTTTCACGAAAAGCAGGCCTGTAGTTTTTTCAATCCCGCTGACAAACAAACCAAAAACATAATGTCAATGGCAGATTTAATGAAAGCCCTAATATCCATTAGCAAATGAAAGGATATTATCATTAATGTAATAATGAACATGTATGGCCCAAATTTAAGTTCATCTGTTTTTCAAATGTGGAAAAATGTCTGGTGTCTGGTCTAGTCACCAGTTGTTAATTTTACCTTTAAGACCATAAAAGCTCTATAGCTTGCACTGCTCATTGACTCTATTTATTGCTCATTTAACCTCACTTACACCCCTCCATTCTCCTCCCCTCTTATTACCCTCTTCCCCCTTTTTACCTGCTTTTCAAAGGGTAAAACATCATAACATCCTCCAGCTGGTTGACGCTTTTGAAACTAAGAAAGAGTACTTCCTTTTTCTAGAACTGTGAGTATTATTAGAGGCACTTGAGAGAAATGTTGGCACAGACTGGTTTGCCCTGTACCTCCTCAGCTCGTAGAACACTGATGTTTTATTCAACATGTGATGTTATTCGATAAAGTGACACGCGTTTAATTTGGATGTCCCGTCTCTTCAGCGCGACAGGCAGAGAGGTGTTCGACTGGATCTTAGATCAAGGATACTACTCTGAGAGGGACACCAGCAATGTTATGAGGCAGGTGTTGGAAGCTGTAGCTTACCTGCACTCTCTGAAAATTGTCCACAGAAATCTTAAGGTATTTTACACTGCTGACACCTAGTGAAAAAATAGTAGCATTTTACCACTTGCGAAACAAGTTATATATGAATAAGCTCTCTTTGGGAATCCAGTTTAATACATCTTTATTTGTTTATTCATGCAGCTGGAGAACTTGGTGTACTTTAATCGTTTGAAGCACTCCAAAATTGTTATCAGTGACTTCCAATTGGCAAAACTGGAAAATGGACTCATAAAGGATCCATGTGGGACTCCAGAATATCTTGGTGAGTGACATTAAAACAGATTGCACTTAATAAAATACATTTTTATGTAGGTTAATTTGGTAGGTTTGTAGTTAAAATCCTTTTTTTGTTTAAAGCTCCTGAGGTGGTTGGGAGGCAGAGATATGGAAGACCTGTGGATTGTTGGGCCATAGGTGTCACCATGTATATACTGTAAGTGCTCGCAAATATAGGCTTCTACAGTACTTTTACAAAGTATATTTAAGTGATTTCATCAAAATATGTGCTGTCCTATAATTCTCTCTTTCTGCCAACTCAATAGTTTGTCTGGAAACCCTCCTTTCTATGATGATGCTGACGAAGATGATGATCGTGATAAAAATCTTTTCCTGAAGATTTTGTCAGGGGACTATGAATTTGATTCACCATATTGGGATGACATTTCAGATTCCGGTGAGGGATAATCAATTTCTTAAAATGCATTTCAGTGCAATTGTGTATTTTAATGAATGATGTAAATAATGTCTGAATTTTGGAGAAGCAAATGCACGTTTGTTATTATTATTTTGTTTTGTTTTACAGCCAAAAACTTAGTGGCATCTTTGATGGAAGTGGATCAAGATCAGCGATTGACTGCACAGGAAGCTATTGCCCATGAATGGTAGTAATATGAATAATATTATTATTATTATTATTATTGTTATAATAATAATAATAATAATAATGATAATAAAGTTAATCAAATATAAATGGTAACAAAAACTGAACTTTTTCACAGCATGTTATTATACTTCTGTTATTAAGATAGTACTCTTGTTCCTTCTCTCAGGATTTCTGGAAATGCTGCCTCAGACAAGAACATCAAGGATGGGGTTTGTGCACAAATAGAAAAGAACTTTGCCAAAGCCAAGTGGAAGGTATATCAGTTTTCCCTGCTGAATCTTGTTATTTTTTTCCCAAAAAGACAACAAGTGTCTGTTTCAGAGAGAGAGGGAGAGAGATAGATAGATAGAGAGAGAGAGAGAGAGAGACAGACAGACAGACAGACAGACAGACAGACACTGGGTGTTCAGCCTAAATTGTATTAAAATATCATTGCAGACAACTCAAAGTGAGGAGCTGAACTGTTGAACTTAATTTTCTCACAGAAAGCTGTAAGAGTGACCACCCTCATGAAGAGACTTCGAGCGTCTGAGCAGGGTGATTCTGCTGCAGGGGCTACTGCGATCCCCGAAACGCCCGGCGGTGTTCCTGCTCCTCCGGCTGGCGGCAGTGGCAGCGTTGCTGCCAGCATAAAGGCTGCTCTTAGTGAAAAGGCTCCTGACACACAGACTGCCACCGTCTCTGCACTCTCCCTGCCCACTTCAGCCAGACAGGAAGAACAGCCACGGTGCAATGGTAATGTTCCCCAAATGTTACCACAAAGAAAAGGAGACTAGGCGTTAGAGAAATATGAGGACCCTTGCCAACTAACAAGCACATGTGCAGTAGAGCCAATATTTTTGGCGTGATGATACCATGTCTATACTGTTTGGTTTGACTACCCCCAGTTTGAAGAGTTATTTCACATAATGCATTTCATCATTTTTGCCTTATGTATTGATTGGTCTATTGAATAGTGTTCTCCACCCTCCCTTGTTATTTTGTGTATAACTCCCTTTAAAGCTAGTTGCAAAGTAGCTCTTCCGTTGTTTCCCTTTCCCTGAAACTGTAGTGTTATTTAGTGAGATCAGCTCATATTTACTCATCAGCTCATTGTATATAGGTGTATTTGTCTGTTTATACAAATTGCTAGTTTTCAGCTTCAGAACTTTCAATCCTGAGTTCATGTCTTGTGACTTAAAATTATGAGTTGAAAGAATTTAAAAGATGTTAATTTATCGAAATACTTTCCCGCATGCGTATTTGAGTTAACTCTTCCGAAACCATGCGCCTAATTGGAATATATTTACAGTTAAATTTATCTAATGAAATTTGAAAGGGTAAAATATGGCACACCGATGACTGTCTCTAAATATTCTTAAAAGATATTACAATCAGATACAATGGGCTTCACCCAGAATAGACATTAACTGGATCTTCAGTACAGTCAACTTACAACTTACAATTTTAAGGCAGAAAGAAAGCATACTTTTAAGTTGAAGTGCCTTAATATATGTTGCAGTAATGTATTAAAAGAAACAATTTTATTATTGTGCTTCATTATTATGTTTTAGCTGT
This sequence comes from Echiichthys vipera, assembly GCF_963691815.1. NCBI lineage: Eukaryota > Metazoa > Chordata > Actinopteri > Perciformes > Trachinidae > Echiichthys > Echiichthys vipera. The sequence continues at coordinate 24,034,723 of NC_139825.1, read as the reverse complement.
TTTTCCTTTGCCGTTCTGTTGAGTTTTACGCTGATGTATCGATACTTGTGGTCCGTCCACTTTAGCACAGAAAACTAAATTTAGAGTGTTGTATGTGGAGTGATGTTTTATTGTTGTGTTGTCACCTGTAATAAGTAAATTTCAGAGTTAAAAGCTGAGTCCATATACTGTACCACGATGTACATGTGTATTTTTTTTAATTTATGTGTGTATTTAGCAACATTTAGCTGAACTAACAAGTTGCTACAACGCTTGTGAATGAATAAAATGAGCAGTGCTGATATTGATGAAACTGTGTGATTTTTTAAGTTGTCAATAACAATATAAGTCATACTTGGTCATCTTAAGAATAGATCATTTATTGTTATATAGGTTTTTACATTATTTAAAAAAGAAAAAAAAATTCAGAATGTATATTGTTCAAGGTAATTTGACATAACCTTTAGAAGACAAAACAACAAGATTTTCTGTTATTAAATTAACACAGAATTAATAAAACATGTGACATATATCCAGATTTTTTAAAGTGGGGTTGAATGAGGTACTTATCCATAGTTGGTATATTCATTTTATTTTATTTATTTATTTAAAGGACAGCGCACATTGATCAACATTTCTGTAAATGTACCAGTGTCAGCCAGCAGGCTAATTTCCATCTGCTGTCCTTTGGCAAAATGTTAAAATGTCCACAAAAGACTTAGAAAATAAAAAATACTGAAAAATTCACATAAAAACAGATAACAACAGTAGAGCATGTCATCAATTGACAGACTCCTTAAGAAATACATATAACCAAACAAACATTCTTACCCACCACTATGGGTTGGACAGGACAGCTACAACAATATTCATACTGTGGTATTATGGAATAATAGTGTAAGGAATGCCTTTATTTTGTAGCAACAGGATGTTGTACCTGTGGGGAATGCTGGGGAATACAAAATGTACAGTGTTGCTAAATAAAGACAGAATAACTATGCAGATAAGATTAACTTGACATGGTGTCAGAAGCGGCTGACAGCGACTTGTAAGCAAAATAAAAATAAGAAGAGGAAGTGTATCATTTGGGCGGAAGAACGGGAGATGAGCCGGCAGATATGGCGCAACCTAAACCAACTGCTACGTTCACCTAACCTCCAGAGCCATTCGATTTCACCAAGCCTCAAGAATGGGAGCATTGGACCAGGATCCAGAAATCTCATCTCATCTCATCTTCAACCGCTTATCCGGGTCGGGTCGCGGGGGCAGCAGTTCTAGCAGGGGACCCCAAACTTTCCTTTCCCAGGCCACATTAACAAGCTCTAACTGGGGGATCCCGAGGCGTTCCCAGGCCAGTGTGGAGATATAATCTCTCCACCTAGTCCTGGGTGTTCCCGAGGCCTCCTCCCAGCTTGACGTGCCTGGAACACCTCCCCAGGGAGGCGCCCAGGGGGCATCCTTACCAGATGCCCGAACCACCTCAACAGGCTCCTTTCAACGCAAAGGAGCAGCGGCTCTACTCCGACTTCCTCACGGATGGCTGAACTTCTCACCCTATCTCTAAGGGAGACTCCAGCCACCCTCCTGAGAAAACCCATTTCGGCCGCTTGTACCCGTGACCTCGGTCTTTCGGTCATGACCCAGCTTTCATGACCATAGGCGAGAGTAGGAACGAAGATTGACGGGTAGATCGAGAGCTTTGCCTTCCGGCTCAGCTCTCTTTTCGTCACAACGGTGCAGTAGAGCGACTTCAATACCTCCCCTGCTGCTCCGATTCTCGGGCCAAACTCACCCTCCATCATCCCCTCACCCGTGAACATGACCCAGAGGTACTTGAACTCCCTCACTTGGGGTAAGGACTCATTCCTTACCTGGAGTAAGCAATCCACCGGTTTCCTGCTGAGAGCCATGGCCTCAGATTTAGAGGTGCTGATCCTCATCCAAGCCGTTTCACACTTGGCTGCGAAACGATCCAGACTTACTGCAGAGGATCCGGACACAGCTCTCGCTTTGGGTGTACATAAATTGGATGGCCCACAGAAGAGAACATTGTACTCCCGCAGCACCTCCCACAGTATCTCCCGAGGGACCCGGTCATATGCCTTCACAAAGCACATGTAGACTGGATGGGCATACTCCCAGGCCCGCTCCAGGATCCTTGCGAGAGTGAAGAGCTAGTCAGTTGTTCCACGTCCAGGACAAAATCTGCATTGTTCCTCTTCAATCTGAGGTTCGACTATAGGACGAACCCTCCTTTCCAGCACCTTGGAGTAGACTTTACCAGGGAGGCTGAATAGTGTGACACCCCTGTAATTGGCACACACCCTCTTGTCCCCCTTTTTAAGTAGGGGAACCACCAACCGGTCTGCCACTCCCTTGGCATTGTCCCAGACTTCCACGCAATGTTGAAGAGAGTCAACCAAGACAGCCCCTCCAAACCCAAAGCTTTCAGCATTTCTGGACGAATCTCATCAATCCCTGGGGCTTTGCCACTGTGGAGTTTTTTGACTACCTCAGTCACTTCCGCCAGAGATATTGATAATGATTCCCCATCAGCTTCCAGCTCTGCCTCTACAAATGAGGGCAAGTTAGTCGGATTAAGGAGTTCCTCAAAGTGCTCCTTCCACCGCCCGATTACCTCATCGGCCGCGGTCACCAGCGTCCCGTCCTCACTGTAAAGAGCTTGGACCGTTCCCTGTTTCCCCCTCCTGAGGTTGAATGGTTTTCCAGAAGCACCTTGGTGCTGCCCGAAAGTCTTTTTCCATGAGTTCTCTGACCTCCTCCCACACCCGCTGCTTTCCCCCTGACACAGCAGAAGCTGCAGCCCTTCTGGCCCATCAATACCTTGCAACTGCCTCCGGAGGGATAACATATCCCGGAAGGCCTCCTTCTTCAGTCGGACAGGTTCTCTGACCACCGGTGTCCACCATGGTGTTCGAGGGTTACCGCCCCTTGAGGCACCTAAGACCTTAAGGCCACAACTCACTGCTGCAGCTTCAGCAATGGAAGCTTTGAACATTGCCCACTCCGGTTCAATGCCTCCAACCTCCACAGGGATGCCAGAAAAGCTCTGCCACAGGTGTGAGTTGAAGATCTCTCAGACAGGGGCCTCCTCCAGATGTTCCCAGTTCACCCGCACTACTTGTTTGGGCTTACCTGGTCTGTCCAGAATCTTCCCCCATCCTCTGACCCAACTCATCACCAGATGGTGATCAGTTGACAGCTCTGCCCCTCTCTTTACTTGAGTGTCCAAAACATACAGCCTCAGATCAGATGATAAGATCACAAAATCGATCATCGACCTTTGGCCTAGGGTGCACTGGTACCACGTACACTTATGAGCATCCTTATGTTCGAACATGGTGTTAGTTATAGACAATCCGTGACTAGCACAGCTCAGATTTAGAACAGGGATGCCGTTTCACCCAATCACGCCACGCCAGGTGTCTCCATCATTGCCTACTTGGGCGTTGAAGTCTCCCAGCAGAACTATGGAGACCCTGAATGGAGTCCTGCATGGGGCTCCAGTAGGGGTCAGTGTTTGACTTGCATTTAGCAAGTCAAACACTGGATGTGCCAACATTTCCTTCAACTAAATGAGGATAAAGCTGAGATAATTGTTTTTGGTGCTAAGAAAGAAAGGTTTAAAGTCATCCAACACCTTCAATCACTGTACCTGAAAACCTTAAAAAAAGCCTGTACGTCAGAAAATTGATTTAAAAATCCTCCTGCTCACATATAAATCACTAGATGGTCTAGGGCCGAAATATATCACTGATATGCTCCCACTACATAAGCCTTCTAGATCACTAAGATCCTCTGAGGCCAATCTGTTAGTGGTTCGCAGAGTAAACTCAAATCAAGGGAAAGCATCTTTCAGTCATTATGCAACAAACAGCTGGAATAAACTTCCTGAAGATGTAAGGCTTTCACCCACTCTGACCACTTTTAAAACTAGACTGAAAACTTTTATGTTCACCTTAGCTTTCTGCTAAATCTTTGCCCTTTTAATGTCTGCACTGTTTATATTATTGTGTATGTTTTTATAATCTTTGTCTTTCTGTAATGCATTTTAATTCATGACATGTTGTGCTGTGAAGCACTTTGAGAGGTGACATTCCACGTACCCCTCACCTTCACTGCCACCCATGCAGTAGCGCACCCGACCCCAGCGGTTCCTCCTGCGAGTGGTGGGCCCACAGGATGGAGACGACGGATGTGCCACGTCACTTTTTCGGGCTGTGCCCGGCTGGGCTTCGTGGCAAACCCGACCACCAGGCACTCGCAGGCGAGCCAGGCCCAGACGGAGGCCCCAGGCTTCCTACGGGCAGGGTCTCTCTACCTCTTCCTCATTTGTCCATAGAGTCTTTGTGAACCATTCTTAGTCCCAGGACCCAGACAGTCAAATGCAATTGGGCCAGATTTGGCCAGGTTTTGATTTGATTAGCATTTGGTCAGCTAAATGGTTCTGGGCCCAGTACCGGTTGGAATTACACAACTGGCCCAGAACTGTTAATGCCATTACCTGTGGTGCAGATCTGGCCCTGATTTGTTCCTGATCTGTAATAAACATCTGGGGCTCATCTGGCCCTGGTCTGTGATCCGTATTTAGGCTATCAGACAACTAAGGCCCAAACAAATACACTACCAGCACAATTTGTAATTTTCAAAATATATATTTTTTTCCTTAAAAAGTCATCAACATAACAAGCAATAACATAACAACAACATAACACGCAATTCCTTTAGACAGAAATCCTTTAAAGTTGTACTACGTGAGATTTTCATCTATTTAATAGTCTGTTAAGTTCCTTTCTATCAAAGAGTGAGTTAAAACGATAGATCATATGACCCACTAATGAAAGTCTACTTGCCTTTTTGCCAAGTATTACAATATCCATGTCTGTGGCGACATTCCCTCCCTAGATGTATATAAGCCGCTATGTTAATGTTAGTGACACTGTTATGCTGCGTTCACATGTAATCAGAAATCGGGAACCTCGACTTCTGAGTCAGGCTTGTAGTAAGGGCAGAAGTGTAATAGGAACATGTGTGTGTGTGTGTGTGTGTGTGTGTGTGTGTGTGTGTGTGTGTGTGTGTGTGTGTGTGTGTGTGTGTGTGTGTGTGTGTGTGTGTGTGTGTGTGTGTGTGTGTGTGTGAATTTAAGAGGGGAACATACAGGGGATGGACTGGAAGTAGAGAGGTGAATGTGTGTCAATTTAGTTTACAAAAGAGCAAAAAATAAATAAATAAATAGTCAACACACATAGTGACCATGAACGTGACAAGATGGAGGGCTCTGAAAGAACAGGCTAACCTGCAATTACATCTTACTGCCAAAGAGGCCGTTAATATCTCAATTCACACGCTATAAAGGGTAAAGTTTAGGCATGTCATGTAGGCCAATATTAGTCAGCTACTGGTGGTTGTGTGCGAGCACAGCGGCCACCCCCACGGTCGAAAACCAGATTAAACCATTTGATGGTATAGTGGTTTATTTTGGTGTCAGTGGCTTTTTCAATCACGCAATTCTTCCTCACTGCTCCTGTAAGACATACAAAAAGCACACAAGGAAAATAAAATAGTAAATATTAGATTCAATATTAAAAGATCTGTATTAGCCTTCATGACATTTAAGTAAAACGCTTTCACAAATAAAGAATAATGGATATGTGACTAAAGTAGCTTGTAGTGAATGAGTGAGTGAGTGGATGAATGAGTGTGTGGCGATTTAGAAGAGACTGAGTGAAAGGAATCTATTACAAGCCAGAATGGCCTTGTTTCCCATTTTCTCTTGATGTTTACTCCTTTCCAATTTATCAATTTGGCTACACTGTCTGCGAACATGTGTGCCAAAATGTTAAAAATGAGTTGCTTCGTGTCTCTCGCACCAATAGAGGAAACAAGAGAATAAATTAGCAAGAAGTAAGAGATTGATAAATGATAGAGAGGTAGAGGTCATTGGGGCGGATAAAGGAGGGGTATGAGATGTTTTTTTGAGAGCAAGATTTTTTAAATTGTATGTTTAATATGGAAATGAAGCATTAACTACTTAAATATACACATTTTTGCATGCATTTCAGAGAAAGGATTCTGAACACAGGATGCAGGTATAATAATATGAGGATGGGACATCAAAACCTATATTGGATCTTATCCTGAGGGTATGCTTTAAGAAAAGAAATGGCTTAGGTGGTTTTTAGTTTTAATCAGTTTTCCCTTAATGGTGCAGGCATTAGTGATTAAAATTTACATAAAATGTACCACACAACTTATAATGTGCAACAAAGTAAAGGATATCACAACTCAGGGTATATATATGCTTGTGTGAAATGTATGATTTAAGTGGTTACGTCAGTTTTTATCAACGATACAAGCCCAAAAGTAAAATCCATACACCCAGTTTAGCTATACACTGTGCATGGACAGCAAAGGAAGGGGATAATGGGACATGTCAAAAGCATATGTTAGATCACATTCTGAGGGTACATACTTTCATGGTTGTTTAATCAGTTTTCCCTAAGTTGTGCAGGTCAAAAATGTATCAGCTATATACTGTATACACACAATTAACCCATACCCAATCTATGGGCAACATAACAATATCTCATGTGATGTATTACATCCATATGCTTCCAGAAAGTATATGGTTTATATAGTTGAATCAGAGTTACCTTAATGGGACAGGCTAAAATATAGGCTATTAGCTGTAAAACTTTACTGCCTAAATCCATAGAATCCCATTCATTCCAATGGGAAAATCTACTTTGAAGACAGATATATTAAATTGCCCAAGGGATATCACCAAGCACCCTCCCACAGTGGCAAAGCCCCAGGGATATGATGAGATTCGTCCAGAAATGCTGAAAGCTCTGGGTTGGGAGGGGCTTTCTTGGTTGACACGCCTCTTGTGTCTCATTGTGTGAAAGTCTGGGACAGCGCCCCCTCCTTTCTCTGCTCAGTCTTCTCCATTAAGGTAATACAACAATGGTTCATTTAAAGCATGAGTGAATCCAAGGCATGAAACAATGTGACACTTTATAACTGAGTAACATATTGAATAACATACTGAATCTAAGTAAACATATATCAACGTTCTTCAGAAGACATCCCCTGATCCTTCTTTCTTTCCCCCCTGCACAGAAAAGTTGAACATGCTATTTCCTGTTTTACAGTAGTATTTCTATGTATATGACATATAAAATCCATTTAAACGTGACAAATATCATAAACATGATTCTCTCTTACATGGGTTTGTGTGGTATTTTGCCGCGAGCCCCTGCCTCAGTGTCCTCATCAGAATCTAGTTCTGATGTGTCGCATGTCAGTGCCTTATTCATTTAGCGCCATGCTGACATGAAGGCCCCTAAAAAAACATTTACATAGGTAAATCACCAGCATTAATCTTGACTTGGGATTTTATCAAAATAGTCACTGTTGGCTATTTGGGAGATACAGTACAAGGTTAAGCGACTTTGGGTCTCTGAAAAGCGCTATATAAAATAAATGAATTATTATTATTATTAAGGTACTAATAACAACTAGATTATTAAAAAATGTATACCATATATCTTGACAAATTGGACAAGATGCCTCTGCCAGTTTTGGCCTGGCACCTCGGCGAACTTCACAGTTCTATTTATTTTCTCGTCACTTGTGTAAGTTGGCCAGAGAGTATGCCCGTCTTTGTACCAAGATTGAGGAACCACAGATACTGACCTCTTGGCATCCAAATATTGTACAACACAGAACATTCTTTAAAGAGAGACAGAAAGAAAACCTAGCATTAGACATTTACAGTGCCGTTAAAAAGCATTATCCAGCCCCCTGAAAATAATCAGGTTTCAAGTATGGTGAATACGTTTCATAAGCAATGTATATTGCTGGTGTGTCTGTTGTTTACGCATGTTTATTTACAGAATACATTTTACTGGTGTCATGAAAGTGTACTTACATGTACATAAAAAAAATAGGTTAAAAAAAAACACCCTACCCCAAAATTTGTCATACAAAGCTTTTTTGTATTGCAAGATTATTTTTTAATTGTATATTTAATATGGAAATGAGGCATTTACTACCTAAATATAGACATATTTGCATGCATTTCAGAGAAAGGATTCTGAACACAGGATGCAGGTATAATAATATGAGGGTGGGGCATCAAAACCTATACTACATCAAGGCAGTGGGGGTTTTAAATCAGAGTTTTCCTTCTCCTAGGTGAACTACAAACCAGGGCTAATGAGCTCCACCTGCCCAGGGAGGCAGTTCAACGTCATACATAGATTGTTTCAGTACACTCAACAATATTGTAAATTCTACAAATGTCTCCAGCAATGACAAATGTTTTGTCTCTTGTTAAGAAGAAGAAGAAGAAGAAGAAGAAGAAGAAGAATTCCTTTATTAGTCCCACAACGGGGAAATTCGATTTTCACTCTATTATTGTTATTCATGTTACACACACGCACAAACAGGACCTATATACATGTTAGAGCGAGGGGCTGCCAGTGACCAGCACCCCGAGCCGTTGGGGGTTCGGTGCCTTGCTCAACAGCACCTCGGCAGTGCCCAGGAGATGATACTGCCGCCCCCCAGACTCTGATGGTCCACTGGTCACAAACCATTTGGCCGTACTGCCCTTTAACTCGTCTAGAGGCAAGCTCATGAGGAACTGGTCCAGCCAATTGGGGCTTTTTCGAAGAGACAGATTTATTTATTGATGACTGAATGATTTGATTCTGCTCAATCTCTGTAACATTTTTGCCAGGGAGCGTACAGGTTTCCTAACAAGTTTCTTCAGTTTTTGCAGGTGGTTCTCATAAGGGAAATCTTGACAACCATGCTGTCTCACATCATGGGCCAAATGTACCAATGATTGCACATTGTACACAAGGGCCTCCTTGCCATAAATTTGGCCAAAATGGGTCATGAATATGCAGAGCAATGTATCGGTATACTGCCAGTGCAGCAAGGTCAGGGTTGGACTGGCTTGAATCGAGATACTGGAAGACAGTAGCATAAATGTTGATATATATTAGTGTCCAAGTTTGAAGGCAGAATGACAGGCCTAATGTACAACAAAAACATCCTAAATTCTGTTGCCTTCCACCTGTCAATGTCCCGCAATGTTCTGGGTTTTCTCTCAAATTCCAAAGGAATATAGTTGTGCAACCCTAGTCAATGGAAGCAGGTCAACGGAATCTAAGAGCTCCTCTAAGCCAGCCAAGAGTTCAGAAGTTTCCTAACGACACCTAAACAAACATAGATATTCTCCTTACTGGTTACATTTATCACATCCAAAATATCTGTTATATAATAACTCTTTATATTTTTCACAAAAGCCCAGGCAGGCGTATCACATATGACAGAGTCTAACTTAACAAAAATCCTTTTGCCCTCAAAGTTAATACCACTCTCCAACTCTTTCAGCTCAGAAACAAAATCTTCCAAAAATACTTCTGCTGGCTTTGGTTTTTGTGGTCCATAGAACAACGCAATCACATCAGGTCCTTTATTTGGAAAACTTAGTAAACATCCTAAAATTGGCCACACCTGAATCCCACTACTCTTGAATAAGGGCAATCAATCGATGTTTATTTGTAGTTTAAATGTGCAGCCATTTCCAAATGACTCAAATGCCTGGTGTAGTTTCTCCTTAAATGAGGACAGAATGCCAATATAATAATAAAGGTCCTCAAATTTCTTCTCAATGTTAAATGTGACCTTAGTCTTAAGGAGGGTACGTGCATCATTGGGGAGATCAGGGTGATGAAGTCTCAACAGGCCAAGGAGAGCTGTTAAGAGCTACCAGTGAAACTCCAAAAGTTAAGACCCAGTTACAGAGACTTTCACCTAGGTTGCAGGACTGATCTGTCTCATCTGCATCTTGGTCTGAGTCAGACTCCTCATCAGGCAAATCCATTCTAAAGGACTGCTGGTCAAAATGTGTTGTGCCCACAACAATGTCCCCCTCTTTCATCATTTCATTCCCAATCTCCTCCCAATCTCTCCCAATCTTCCCAATGTCACTCTGCTATGAGTGCAATCCAGGCTGTCCTTTCACTGGGAGGACAACACTGGGAAGCAAAGCTTTCGCTGTGCATGGCCATAATTTAATATAATAATTTAATAATAGCAATAAACCAAACTATTATTTCTGAAACAATTCTGCCAAAGTGGAGCAAATTCTCAATATATTTCTTTCTGAAAGCTATGTATCTCTGGAGTAGCTTGGAAATCCAGACCTAGTCCAGACATTTTATGAAAAATGGTATGACAAGTTGCAACAGAAGCAAACTCAAATTATTTTGTATCCTCAATATCCTATATCACATAATGACTTATCTGAATCACATAGTATAACTGTCAATGAGCCAGTATGACAACATATACAAACAAAGGAAATCATATTCATTCTCCACAGCTAGTGCTCTAAACTGAGGATGTGTTCCATATACTGTAAGGGGTCAAGAGGTCAAAGATGTAGGGAGGAGCAAGTCTATGCAGGGCTTTTAAAGTGAGAAGCACTTTATGTAATCCGAGACAGTACTGGTGGCCAGTTTTAGCTGTTTCATTCGTAAACTACAAGGGAAACCTGGTAAAAAAATTCTGAAAGTTGGGGTAGCTCTTCTCCCTCTCATCACATTTCTTGTAAATGCCATTGTTGAAATTGCTTTGATTGTGAGAGAAGGACTTTATAGCCAATTAAACGTAAATCAAAGATACTGAATTATTAACACTCTGAATATATGTTTGATCACAAATAAAACTTCAGTTGTGAGTGGCGAGTGACCTGATGGAACAACTGGATGACCAAGAGAACCGAGCCTGTAGGAAGAACCTGAGGCTGGTCGGCTTTCCAGAAGGAGTGGAGGGGAAGGACACGGTAGCATTTATACAAGAATGGCTACCCAAGATGCTTGACTTAGAAGGAAAGGGAAATCTTTGAAGTGGAGCGTGCTCACAGGTCTCTGCAGCAACGCCCAGTAGATGGTGCCAGACCCCGCGCCATTGTAATCCGGCTGTTCCGCTTCTTTGACACAATCAGGATCATCGAGGCGGCCCGGAACAAAAGTTCACTACACTGTTGACATACAGTCCTGATCAAATCTTAAGACCAGTTAAAAAATGGCTTGAATTTGTTTTTTCCACTGTTGGAACTTAACAAGTTTCTAAGTAGAGCTTCAAGATGCAAAAAGAAGAAATGGTCAAAAGAGACCGAACGTTTTGAGCAGGTAATTTATTGAAAACAACAATTTAACTGAAATAGGCTGTTCATCAGCTGATCAAAAGTTTAAGACCACAGCTCCAAAAACACTCAAAAACCTCCTAAAACTCAAATTAAAGTTTCAAAAACTGACTGACTAATGAGTAGCTCCTCCATTATTGTGGATCACTTCAAAAACTCGTTTTGGCATGCTTGATGCAAGCGTTTCCAAAAGGCTAGTGGGAATGATGGTCCAAGCAGTGAAGATGGCTTCACAAAGGGCGTCCACTGTCTGGAACTGATGTCCATTTTTGTAAACTTCCCTTGCCATCCATCCCCAAATGTTCTCAATTGGGTTAAGATCTGGGGAACATGCAGGATGGTCCAAAAGAGTGATGTTATTCTCCTGGAAAAAAGTATTGGTCAGACGAGCATTGTGAATTGGAGCGTTGTCCTGCTGAACAACCCAGTCATTACCACACAGACGAGGGCCCTCAGTCACGAGGGATGCCCGCTGCAACATCTCCACATAGACAGCTGCTGTTTGACGCCCCCGCACAACCCGGAGCTCCATTGTTCAATTGAAGGAAAAAGCACCCCAGATCATGAACGCACCCCCTCCACTGTGCTGCGTAGAAAACATCTCAGGAGGCATCTCCTTGTCATGCCAGTAACGTTGAAAGCCATCAGGAACATCAAGGTTGAATTTTTTCTCGTCAGAGAATAAAACTTTCTTCCATCTTTGAATGTCCCAAGTTCGGGTCTCCCTTTCAAAGTCCAAACGGGCAAGTTTGTGGCGTTGAAGTAGACGTGGCCTTTGAAGACGTTTCTTGTTTTTGAAGCCCTTCCTGTGCAGATGCCGTCTGATGGTTATTGAGCTGCAGTCAGCACCAGTAATGGCCTTAATTTAGGACGAGGACCGTCCCGTGTCTTGAAGGACAGCCATTCGGATCCTCCGGCTCAGTGCCGGTGAGATTTTTTGGGGTCAACCACTTGATTTTTTTGTTCCATAGCCCTCAGGATCTTTTAAGAAGTGGAAAATGACTGTTTTACTGCGTCCAACCTCAGCAGCGATGGCCCTTTGTGAGAGGCCTTGTTTATGCAGCTCAACAATCCTACCACGTTCAAAGACGATCAACTTCTTTGCCTTTGCCATCAAGAGATCCTCACAGTACGATTACTTGACAAGAAATGACAGGGAATCCAAATTTTTGCACAGATTGTGGCTTTTAAAGGCTGTGGTCTTAAACTTTTGATCAGCTGATGAACAGCCTACTTCAGTTAAATTGTTGTTTTCAATAAATTACCTGCTCAAAACGTTCGGTCTCTTGTTCCCATTTCTTCTTTTTGCACCCTGAAGCTCCACTTAGAACCTTGTTAAGTTCCAACAGTGCAAAATACAAATTTAAGCCATTTTTTAACTGGTCTTAACATTTTGATCAAGATTGTATCTCTGAATATCATTATGGCAACTCAACCATTATGATATTCAGAGATATGTCAACAGCCCTGTACAAGAAGAGGAGAGCTTTTGCGCTACAGAAAAGGAAACTCAAAGAAGAGAACATCACCTTCAGGCTGCTGTATCCAACCTCTTTCTCAATGGACCTTCACAACGCCACAAGCTGCTGAAAATTATCTGAAGAAATATCACCCAGATGTGCTGCCACAAGTCTAATTTACTACATGGTAAACCGGATTACACATCTCGACCCTGTTCCGTGATTTGCAGGGACCTATAACAGCGGCAGATGGAGTGAAAAGGGGGGGGGGGTGTTAATATAACACCTGTGATTTGGTTACGTTAATATAACGTATGAGTTCCAGATGTCGTTAATATAACGAATGACAGTTAAGTGTCTTTAACAGAATTCCTGATGGCAGAGGGGAAGAAACTGTTCTTGTGGCGGGAGGTTTTGGTCCTGATGGACCGCAGCCTCCGGCCAGAGAGGAGAGGTTCAAACAGATAGTGTCCAGGGTGGGAGGGATCAGCAGCTATCTTCCTTGCTCTCCTCGGGGTCCTTGAAGTGTAGAGTTCTGGGAGAGAAGGGAGGTTGCAGCCAATCACCTTCTCTGCAGAACGTATGATACGCTGCAGTCTGCACCTGTCCTTGGCAGAGGCAGCAGCGTACCAGACGGTGATGGAGGAGGTGAGGATGGACTCAATGATGGCAGTGTAGAAGTGGACCAGCATTGTCTGTGGTAGATTGAACTTCTTCAACTGCCTCAGGAAGTACATCCTCTGCTGAGCCTTCTTGATGAGGGAGCTGATGTTTGGCTCCCACCTGAGGTCCTGGGAGATGATGGTGCCCAGGAAGCGGAAGGACTCCACAGTGTCCACTGGAGAGTCACACAGGATGATGGGGGAGGGTGGGGCTGTGCTCTTTCTGAAGTCTATAGTCATCTCCACTGTTTTCGAAGCATTGAGCTCCAGGTTGTTCTCCCTGCACCAAGTCACCAGAAGGTCGATCTCCCATCTGTAGGCAGACTCATCCCCACCAGAGATGAGTCCAATGAGGGTGGTGTCATCCGCGAACTTAAGGAGCTTGACGGACTGGTGACTAGAGGTGCAGTTGTTAGTGTACAGGGAGAAGAGCAGGGGGGAAAGAACACAGCCCTGCGGAGAGCCGGTGCTGATCGTCCTGGGGTCCGAGGTGAGGCTTCCCAGCCTCACGTGCTGCTTCCCAGCCTCACGTGCTGCTTCCTGTCCGTCAGGAAGTCAGTGATCCACCTGCAAGTGGAGTCAGGCACGTTGAGTCGTGAAAGCTTGTCCTGCAGACGAGCCGGGATGATTGTGTTGAATGCAGAGCTGAACTCCACAAACAGGATCATGACGTAGGATCCTGCAGAGTCCAGATGCTGGAGGATGAAGTGTGTGGCCAGGTTAACAGCATCGTCTACAGACCTGTTGGCTCTGTAGGCAAACTGCAGGGGGTCCAGGAGTGAGTCTGTGATGGATTTGAGGTGGGACAAAACCAGGCGCTCAAAGGATTTCATGACCACAGAGGTCAGGACCACAGGTCTGTAGTCGTTTAGTCCAGTGGGTCCTGGTTTTTTGGGGACTGGGATGATGGTGGAGGCCTTGAAGCAAGCTGGCACACGGCATGTCTCCAGTGAGGTGTTGAAGATGTCCGCGAACAGAGGAGACAGCTGGTCTGCACAGTGCTTCAGGCAGGATGGATACACAGAATCTGGCCCAGCAGCTTTGGTTCTGTCTCTTAAAGAGCTGGTTAACATCTCTTTCAAGGACAGACAGAGGTCAAATTCACATTCAAATTCAAAAAACTTAATTTGTCCCCGGGGGGTAATTCAGGTCGGTGGAGGGGAGGTGGGGAGGGGAAGCTGTAGTGGTAAGAGGTGGTAAGAGGTGTACAGTCTCTATTGTGGTGGTGGGGGGAGAAGGGCTGGTGGACTGGAGCTGGAGGGTAGTGTGGTGGGGGGTGGTGTGAGTACTGTCCAGGTGATCTTCAAAGCGGCAGTAGAAGTCGTTGAGGTTGTTGGCAAGGCGTTGATCGTTAGCAGCGGCTCGTAGTTGGTGATCTGCCTGAGCCCCCTCCAGACAGAGGCAGAGTCGTTAGAGGAGAACTGATGTTGGAGCTTCTTGGAGTACAGCTGTTTAGCGTCCCTCACCGCCCTGCTAAACCTGTACTTGGCCTCTATGTACTCTGCTCTGTTGCCACTTTTGAAAGCCCTTTCCTTGTCAGACCTCAACTGTCGCAGTCTGGGTGTGAACCAGGGCATGTCATTGTTATAAGTCACCCTGGTGCGTGTTGGTACACAGCAGTCCTCACAGAAGCTGATGTATGAGGTCACAGCTTCTGTGTACTCATCCAGACTGGTGGAAGCAGTCCTGAAGACATCCCAGTCAGTACAGTCCAGACACGCCTTTAAGTCCTCTGCAGCTTCACTGGTCCACTTCTTTGATGTCCTCACCACAGGTTTAGAGAGTTTTAGTCTTTGTCTGTAGGCAGGAATCAGGTGGACCATGTGTGTTCCCCTCCATGGTTGCACATTTTATAAACTGTCTGTATTCGGGCAATTCGTGACTGAGGTTACCTTTGTTAAAATCCCTGAGGACAATAACTAAGGAGTCCGGGTTGGTCCGCTCCACTTCCAGAATCTGGTCGGCGCGCGCGCGCTGTGCGTCCTGCGCGTTGGCCTCCGGTGGAATGTAAACAGCGACCAGAATGAAGGAAGCGAACTCACGTGGGGAGTAGAATGGTTTGCAGTTAATAATAAAAGTTTCCAGGAGGGGAGAACAGTGCCGTTGTATCACCGTTACGTCGTTGCACCAGCCGCTGTTGGTGTAGAAACAAATACCTCCACCCTTTGTTTTGCCAGAGAGCCGCGTGTCACGGTCCGCTCGGTGAAGCTGGAATCCATCCAGCTGATGTTCTCGGACAGCCATGACTCGGTGAAGCACAAAACAGAGGATGAATTGAAGTCCTTGTCTCTCCTCAACAGAAGCTGAAGTTCGTCCATTTTATTGCCCAGTGAGCGCACGTTGGAGAGAAATATTCCAGGTAGCGGCAGGGTTACCGGCTCGTTTCCCCCTGCGATGGCGTAAAGTTGTAAAGGTGAGGGCACCTTTGACTAAAAAGGTCACCAGAATCGATGTGGGAGCCAGAAATTCAGGAAACAAACCCCGTGGAGTTGTTACCCGAATGTTCATTAGTTGTTCTCTAGTGAAAGAGAGCCGTGATCCTCATGCGAATATCTGGCTATGACTCACTCGGACCATGCTCCTCTCATGTTCCAGATGGCTCAAGAGAATGCTAGTAGTCACAGACTTGGCAATTCCCCACACACCTACTTAAACAATGTAGGTTACGTCTAATTTATTAGTAATAAAATGGACAGTTTTATTAGCATTAATAGAGGGACTGCCTCGCCTACGGCTGTAAGGGAATCCTTAAAAGTTTACGTGAGAGGTGAGACTATAAGTTATACATCATTGAAAAAATCAATACATGTTAAAAACCATAACACTTGAATCAGAGATTAGGAATCTTGAAAGGGAACATTCTCAGACTCATAGTGAAACGACTTTAGATCTTTTAAACTTAAAAAGGACTGAATATAATCTGCTAGCCTCTAGGGTGATTGAGAATGCCATTGCTAGAACAAAACAACAATACTACGAACACGGAGATAAAAGCGCTAAATTATTAGCCTGGCAGATCCGAAAAGAAGAAAACTCTAGATGCATCCCCTCAGTTAAGACCAGGGATGATGCCACAATAGTCCATGACCCCAAACGTATTAATGACATTTTTAAGGATTTCTATGTTGACTTGAATTCCTCTCAGGGGGTCGCTACTCATAAACTGATAAACTTCTTAGAGGGGCTGGACGTTCCAGGGATGGAGGTGAGGACACGGGAGAGCCTAGAGGCGGATATTACTAAACAGGATGTTTTGAATGCAATTGGTAAGCTATTAGCAGGAAAATCGCCAGGGCCAGATGGGTTCTCTATGGACTTTTAGAAAGCATTTGCATCTAATCTAATAACAAAACTAATAGATATGTTCAAACACTCACTTGAAATGCATCAATTACCTAAAACTTTAAAACAGGCTCTGATTACTGTCCTGCTAAAACCTGACAGGGACCCAAAACTCTGTGGTTCCTATAGACCCATAGCTCTTCTCTCATCAGAATATAAGGTATTCAACAAGGTCATAGCTACCAGGCTGGAGAAAGTGATACCTGTCCTTATTTATAAAGATCAGACTCCCTTCATTCAGAATCGCTTTTCCTCTGATAACATTCGTAGGTTCCTTAATGTAATTTGCTGCGTCCAAAACATCAACATGCCGGCCATGGCCCTTTCACTAGATGCTGAAAAGGCATTTGATCGTTTAGAACGGCACTATCTCTTTGTAGTTTTAGAAGATGCAAATTTGATACAAATGATAAAAATACTCTATCTCAATCAATCAGCAATGATTCGAACAAATGCTGACATCTCATCGCCTTTTCCCTTGTCACACAGCACTCGCCAGGGCTGTCCCCTGTGCCTGCTCCTCTTCTCATTGGCGGTCAGGCCCCTCGCAGTTGCTATTAGAACGCATCGTACAGTAGAAGGCATTATGGTCGAAGAAAAAAAGCACACTATTTCGCTTTATGCTAACGACATTATGCTGTATTTGACTAATTTGGAGATGTTGCTACCTGCCCTCTGCACCCTGTTAGAGGAATATAGCTGCATCTCTGGGTACAGGATAAATAACTAGAAAGGTATGATGATGCCTCTTTACCCAGCTGCTCAAGGATTATCAAATGGAGACATTCCCAGTCATTGGGACACCTGTAAGATTTGTTACCTTGGTCTACAAATATCCAACTACTTACATCAGACTTACTCTCTCAACTATGAATCTCTGTTTAAAAAAGTTGAAGAAGATCTGGACAGATGGAAGGCTCTTCCTATATCCCTAATTGGAAAAATAAATTGTATTAAAATGAACTGACAGACTGATATCTAGATTTCTGTGGAATGGATAAACTCCCAAAGTCAAGCTCAAAACACTCTGTCGGCCCACTAAACAAGGAGGGCTAAATTTACCAGATTTTCAATTATACTATATGGCTGCTCAATCCCGAGCTATCTGGATTTGGGTTAAAGATTTAGAGCAACCTCCAGCTTGGAAACAGATCGAACAGTCCCATACAGCGGAAGCTCTGTCTAGCATTCCATTTATTAACTTTTATCACAAGCAAAAACTTATATCTCCAAATCCAATGATTAAACTTACATCAAAAATCTGGGATGAAATCAGAGAGAAGTTCCAGAGTGTTCGCAAACTGTTTGGTTAGACTCCATTTTATTTGATTCCGGTTTTACCCTGGGCATTCAGAGATGGCATTACTAGGGACTGGTATAACAGAGGTATATGCACTTTTGGACACCTCTTGTTATCAGACACTGATTCTGCCTTCGAGGACTCTGAATGGAGAGATTTGTAGTAGCTCTCAATCATTCTCTTATAACAGCCGACATAAACTATGACAGTTTAATCTTATACATAGGGTTCATTTGACTCCTCATCGTCTCCATATGATAAGCAGTAACTACTCTGAATACTGCCCTAGGTGTAAGACTGAAACAGGATCCCTGCTCCACATGTTCTGGACATGCAAATGTTTGGAGATCTATTTTGGACATTGTTAAAATAATTGGAGGGATGGAATTCCCGGCCAATCCACGGCTGACACTATTGGGTGATCTGTCGGTTCTACCAATTAATATGAGAGTCAACACTCATTTTATTAGATTAGCCCTGATTGCAACTAACAAATGCATAACCATCAACTGGAAATCTGAGGACCCTCCTGGTGTTTCTTTGTGGCTTAAAGAGCTCTCGTCATACTTGCCATCGGAAAAGATCTTGTTTAATCTCTGGAAAAAACATCTGTTTCTGGTGCTGGGGAGGATTTGTGGCATTCTTACAGAATAGAGCTGCTCCTATAGGCGTCATTCCTGGTCGAAATTGAGATAGGGCTAGATACACTAAATAGGACTGTTATTATTATGTTATTATTATATTTGTGAGCTTAATTTGGTTGTGGTTTTATTTGTGTTTATTTATTTATCTTTTACTCATCTTTATTGTTTTGCTTTAATTTATTAGTAATATTTTCGTGGTTTGCTGCTGCCCTTAACCCTTTTTTTAATGAATTAATTTGTTTTATTGTTGTGTTTATTGCTGTCATCTTTTATTCACCCCACTCTGGCCCAATAAATAAAGTGTTAGAAAAAAAAAAAATTGCCGCTGCATGAATCGGTTTGCAGGGAAAAGTTAATCCTGCCTTCTGTCGAGTACACTCTGGGCATGCTAGCTGGCGCAACAGTATTCAGCAAATTGGATGCCATCATGAGTCTGCCAAATACACCACCTTCATCACACCTTTTGGGAGCTACCATTTTATCCCTCTGCCCTTTGGCATAGCATCAGCCCCTGAACATTTTCAAAGGATGATGATAACAGAAGTGACTGGTGGCCTGGAGGGGGTACTGTGTCATATGGATGACATCCTGGTCTGGGGAGAGACGCAGGAGGAGCATAATGTGCGGCTGGCTACATGCAATGCTAGAAAAGGCACAAACGGCCGGCATTACACTCAACATCTAAAACAAATCGAAGAGAAAATATTTCTACTGTATTAGCTTCTTTGCACTGGCTACCTGTAAAATCTAGAATAGAATTTAAAATTCTTCTCCTTACCTACAAAGCTCTTATTGGTCAGGCTCCGTTGTATCTTAAAGAGCTCATAGTACTGTATAACCCGACTAGATCGCTGCACTCTGAGAGTGCAGGGCTGCTTGTCGTTCCTAGAGTCTCCAAAAGAAGAATGGGAGGCAGAGCCTTCAGCTACTCAGCTCCTCTCCTATGGAACCGACTCCCAAGTGTTATTCGAGAGTAAACTTTTCTTTTTGATAAAGCTTACAGCTAGGGCTTACGAGCCCTTAGCTATGTTGTTATTTTTAAGCTGACTTTGTCATGCTTAATGGTGCTGCTATAGGCCTAGTGTTCCGGGTTATAATCCTGTTGCTGATACTCTGAGCTTTTATCCTGTCTGTATCAGTCATGTCTCATCAATGCATGTAACTAATTCAACTCAATGTTTACAACCATAATTATTATCATTGCCATGTTCTTTCACTCTGGATGCCATAACTTGTAAGTCATATTCCCCGGAGCCTGACAGAACGATCCGGCCAGCATGGACTCAGCCGACCTGGAGCCAGTACGCCATTCCATCGCCCCCCAAGGAGCGAGGTTGGACCAACACAGCACCGCACTACAGGAGATTATGAGTGAGCTCCAGAATCTGTTGACCCAGATGACGACCGTCCAGGGAATCATGCAAGGCTCACCTCCGGGTCCAGTTCTTGCCGCTCCGACTGCCCAGCCCGCACCTGCCACTCGAGCTGCACGAGCGACAATTCATTCCGTCCGGGAACCCTGGGTTTCCCCACCAGAGAGGTATGGCGGAGATCTCGGACAATGCAAGACTTTTCTCATGCAGTGCACGCTTGTTTTTGACCTCCAGCCGCTGACTTACGCCATGGAAAAAGCCAAGATCGCTTACCTGATTGGATTACTGAGAGGAGCCGCGCTGGAGTGGGCTTCGGTTCACTGGAGGAATCAGGACCAGGTCGCAGCAACTTATACCGCCTTCACTGCCGAGATGAGTAAGGTGGTCGACCACCTGATCCAAGGTAAAGATGTGTCCATGAGACTTTTCTCCCTTCGTCAGGGACTTCAGAGCGTGGCGGAGTACTCCATTGAACTCCGGACGTTGGCAGCGGAGAGCGGGTGGAATGAAGCGTCCCAGTAGGCACCTTTTGTTAATGGACTAAGTGATTTAATTAAAGATGAACTGGTTTCATACCCTGTTCCTGAGGACTTTGATGAAATAATTTTGTTGTCAATACGTATAGACAATCGATGCCGGCAGCGGTGAAGGGAGAAGCGGCAAGGTTCCGGCAGTGACGTCACGCTTCGCCGCCGAGAGGATTCTCCAGTCCATGTGAGATTTAGACCATTCTCCAGCCCAGTTCCGACGCTGGAGTCCTTGCCCGGGGGGAACTACCCGAGGGCGAGCCTATGCAGCTGGGTCCGAGTCAACTCAGCCCCGAGGAGTGTGAACGGAGGGGAGCCAACAACACCTGTCTCTACTGCGGTCAGTCTGGCCATTATCCCGCCACCTGCCTGAACCGCCCATTAAACCGGATGGCTCGCTAGCCAAGAGGGGCATCCTAGCGAGCCGAGCAGCTACACCCCTGTCTCCTCGACCTCGTACTCAGCTACACGCCGTCATCAGGTGGAAGGGCCAGACTCTGGAGCTTCTGGCGCTCATTGATTCCGGAGCAGACGAAAGTTTTTTGGACACATCGCTCGTGAAACAGCTCGGGCTTCCCACTGAACCACTGGGTGAGCCGCTGGAGGCAAACGCTCTTAATGGCAGACTATTGGCTTGAATCACCACACGCATAATCTTAACATTGACTGGACCACAGCTAAGATCAGTAACTGGAGCCCCTCATGTCATGCCAGTTGTCTGCGATCTGCTCTGCCCCCTTCTGTCGCGCACCAGGAGCCCGAACCAGTCCTGCCCGGACCTATCCCAGATTCAGAGTATCATGAAGTTTCGGAAGTGTTTAGTAAACAACAGGCTCTCTCTCTTCCTCGACACTGACCCTACGACTGCATCATCGACCTGCTGCCTGGAGCTACATTCCCCCTCAGCCGTCTATAATATATCTCACGACCGGAGCAGGCAGCAATGGAGGAGTATATCCACGACTCCCTGGCAGCCGGCATCATTAGAAAATGTATTTTTATTTTTATTATTATTATTATTATTATTATTATTATTATTAGTCGACGCTGATCAGCCACCGGTGGGAGAAGATCCACCTACACAAAGCCAGCTCCACCAGTGACTGTGGGGAATGCCCGGGAATACACACTAGCCTACAGCAGCTGTACAGTATTGCTAAATAAAGACAGACTCCGACTACGCCGTTGTACGAGACTCATTATATGAATAACTTGACACATACAACCAGATTATCATGCTGAACTGCTAAAAGTGTTCGCATTTTTGATTGCTTAAAAGCCAATTTTTAAAATTGCTGTTGAATGTATGATAGGAGGTGCTGGTACAACTACCAAGCCCACTTAGGAGAAGCAGTTGAACAATGTAATGCTGTGGAAGGGGGCAGAAGCTAAATGTATTTTAACTACCAAAAAAGGGCTCATCTAAAAATAATCACTACCAGAATCAGAACAAGAAATACTTTAATAATCCTGGGGGGGAATTCTTTTTGTTACACAACTCCAGATATAAAAACAACAAATATTATACGGACTAAACATATATTAGAAAAGACTCAAATGTGAATTTACAGAAATTAATATTTACAGAAGTGAGTTTACAGGATGAGTCTGAATCACCAAGCACTGGCCACAACAGACTCATAAAACATCCTCAGCCTCCTCAGGAAGAAGAGTCAACTTTGGCCCTTTTTGTAGACAGAATCTGTGTTTCTAGTCCAGTTCAACTTATTATTGAAGTACACCCCCAGGTACCTATACTACTCTACGGTGTCCACAGTGACCTCCTGGATTGAGACAGGGGTCACAGGTGTTTTCACGCTCCTCAGATCCACTACGAGCTCCTTTGTTTTAGTCTAGTTGAGCTGCAGATGATTCAGCTCACTCCAAGTGACAAAGTTGCCCACAACAACTGTATTCCCTTTCATGCCCCTTTCCGATGCAGTCAACTATTGCTGAATTATCAGAAAACTTCTGAAGGTGGCAGGACTCAATAGTTGATAGTTGAAGTCTGAGGTGAAGAGGGTGAAGAGAAAGGAAGAGAGGACAGTTCCCTGTTTGACCACCCTGTCAGACACAAAGTTCTGTAGGCGTACATACTGTGGTTTGCCCATCAGGTAATCCACAATCCAGGACACGATGGGGGCCTCCACCTGCATCGCAGCCATCTTCTCACCCAGTAGCGCCGGATGGATGGTGTTGAATGCACTGGAGAAGTCAAAGAACATGACTCTCACAGTGCTCGCAGGCTTATCTAGATGACTGTAGAATCTGTTCAGCAGGTAGGTGATGCACTCCTCAACTCCCAGGCGGGGCTGGTAAGCGAACTGTAACGGATCAGTGAAGGGCCTGACCATAGGCGTTAGCTGCTACAGGATGAGTCTATCCAAGGTCTTCATGATGTGGGATGTCAGGGCCAACAGTGGCATGCGGCGTCTTTGGCACAGGCATGAGGCAGGACGTCTTCCACAGCACAGGAACCGTCTGGAGATGCAGGCTCAGGCTGAAGACTTGACTCAGTACTCCACACAGCTTGGGGGCACGGGCTTTGAGCACCCTGGGAAATACACCATCGGGGCCTGCAGCTTAGCCAGAGTGGAGTCTTGTCAACGGTCTTCTCATCTAGTCAGGCGTGAAGGACACTGTAGAGGTGTGCATCAGGGGAGGGCTGAGGTCGTCTGACTGAGGTTGTGGAGGACATAATGTAGAGCAGGGAGGAGGGGTAAAATAGGTAGGTGTGAAGTGAGGTGGTGAGGGGCAGACAAAGGATCTGTAAGGAGGAGGAATAGGGGGAGGTAAAGTGCCATAAAGGGGCCGGCAGCAGCAGAGCCCTGCTGGAAAGGAGGGTTCTTCCTATAGTCGAACCTCAGATTAAAGAGGAACAATGCGGATTCCGTCCTGGATGTTTAACAACAGACCAGCTCTTCACTCTCGCGAGGATCCTGGAGGGGGCCTGGGAGTATGCCCATCCAGTCTATATGTGTTTTGTGGATCCGGAGAAGGCATATGACCGGGTCCCTCGGGAGATACTGTGAGAGGTGCTGCGGCAGTATGGGGTGAGGGGGTCACATCTGTGGGCCATCCAATCTCTGTACAACCAAAGTGAGAGCTGTGTCCAGATCCTCAGCAGTAAGTCGGATTCGTTCCCGGTGGGGGTTGGCCTCCGCCAGGGGCGCGCTTTGTCACCAATCCTGTTTGTGATTTTCATTGACAGGATATCGAGGCGTAGTCGTGGTGGGGAGGGGTTGCAGTTCAGTGGGCTGAGGATCTCGTCTCTGCTTTTTGCAGATGATGTGGTCCTGATGGCATCGTCGGTCAGTGACCTTCAGCACTCACTGGATCGTTTCGCAGCCGAGTGTGAAGCGACTGGGATGAGGATCAGCACCTCTAAATCTGAGGCCATGGCCCTCAGCAGGAAACCGGTGGATTGCTTACTCCAGGTAGGGAATGAGTCCTTACCCCAAGTGAAGGAGTTCAAGTACCTCATGGTCATGTTCACGAGTGAGGGGACGATGGAGCGTGAGTTTGGCCGGAGAATCGGAGCAGCAGGAGCAGTTTTGCAGTTGTTCTACTGCACCGTTGTGACAAAAAGAGAGCTGAGCTGGAAGGCAAAGCTCTCGATCTACCGGTCAGTCTTCGTTCCTACCCTCACCTATGGTCATGAAAGCTGGGTCATGACCAAAAAAACGAGGTCACAGGTACAAGTGGCCAAAATGTGTTTTCTCAGGAGGGTGGCTGGAGTCTCCCTTAGAGATAGCTTGAGACGTTCAGCCATCCGTGAGGAACTCGGAGTAGTTGCATTGAAAGGAGCCAGTTGAGGTGGTTCGGGCATCTAGTAAGGATGCCCCCTGGGCGCCTCCCTAGGGAGGTGTTCCAGGCACGTCCAGCTGTGACAAGGCCTCGGGGAAGACCCAGGACTAGGTGGAGAAATTATATCTCCACACTGGCCTGGGAACGCCTCGGGATTCCCTAGTTAGAGCTGGTTAATGTGGCCTGGGAAAGGGAAGTTTGGGGTCCCCTGCTAGAGCTGCTGCCCCCGCGACCCCACCCCGGATAAGCGGTTGAAGATGAGATGAGATGATGAGTATATAATATATAGTGACGACTGCTGGTCTTTCAAGGAGGGGAAGCAAATTTTTCCAGCCTAAATCATTCATGTGTTTGTTTATTTATATGTAAATTCTACGCTTCGTTCCTGTGACCTTGTCGTATCAACTAGGCGTCTTTTCCAGGTACTTGGCCAGTGTCCTCTCAATGGCCAGCAGAGCTAGGCTGCCTTGGCCCAGCTGGAGCTGCTGCGCCAGGCTACTGGGAAGTGTGACCACCTGTGAGTGTGAGTGATCGTGACAGGGGGAGAAGCTCCGCAGCTGCCGCTGCTTGTTTGGGAAAGAAACTGACAGAATAGAGTCTCCAAACACAACGCTAGTCGTTTTTAAATAAGACAAAGTCGCTGGGGATCGGTAAAGTCTCCGGATCAGTTCAGAACAACGGAATAAAAAACTTGGTAAATTTTATTTTTCAAGATCGCTGATTCGCTCATTTAGCTGTCTCAGACAGCTCATCCAATCATCATGCAGAAGCTGAGCTTCCGGGCCAGCCCACTGCCCCATATCCCCCAGAGACGCTGAGCGTCCGATGGGCGGGACAAAGCCCAGCATTTATCGGCCTGTGAATGTTCTCATTTGTCCAGGTCATTGTTATCTCCACAACAATTTCGGTCAAAGGCAACTGGACTTGGTTATTTGTCTAGGTAGATGTTTTAACTCTCATCCAAGAGGATGGGACTGGTCCAACTATCTAGTGTGGAGATCCAGGTATTTAACCTTTTACAAGGCTGATGATGTCACTGGAACCCTTTGTTCTCCAAGTGCCAACGACCGGCTTTAGTGTGACAGTTGGAGTGACAGATGTTGGTGGGAAGTTGGTTTTGACTTTGTCAGTGCTCTATGGCTCATAACGACAGTCGTTGGAGTCACAGGAGGCCATTTGTGAACAGTTGTTCTTTGAGGTTAGATTGTTGAATTTCCTGAGAAGGGATGAAAGGGCAGCCTTGTAAATTGGTGATAAATGGTGTCTCAGACTTTCAGAATTTCAATCCCCTGACTAAAATGTGCCAAAATACCATCTTAAAAAATTAGCAAGTGTAGCGTATCAAGTTATAATGGTTATATTAGCCTACTAACAATGTCAGTAAATTATGTACCATCGTCTCCTATAATCAATACGTCCGTACATGTGCGTCACTAGCTTGTGAAATCATCTGGGGCTGTAGCCCAGAAGTCAGAGTCCTTTCCAAACAGGGTTCGGGGTTTCTCCCCCGAGAATTGTGACGTAGTTTGTGAATTAAAGGACAGACCTGCTCATGTGTGACTCCTGTCGGGGCAGGTCTACTGAGGAGATTTTGGTCAGCACCGAAACCAGCAACCAGAATGAGACATAAGAACAATCTGTAGCCTCAGAAACACTGACATGCACCGACCCGATGTCAAGTGGACCGGGTTGAATCCACTGCACGTCTCCTGAATCTGTGCAAACTAGAAGACATCACTGCTCCGACGGACGCTTTCTCCCCTGGTTTACCCTGTTAACTGGACACTTTCAGCTGAAAGCGTCCATGGTTGCCATAGTGAGTGTAGATGCGTAGCTTTCCTTGTGAATGCCTCTGTTTACTTTTCATGACACTTTTAAACATAACGTCACCTACCTGATCAGTCTTTATAGTTTTGTTTGAGTAAATGTGTCAGTGGAGTTTATATATTGCTTGTTGTTACATTAATCAGGAGGAGAGCGAGTTGTTCTTCCTAATAATATCTATGTCTAATTAATTTTCTAAACAAATCTTTTTGTCTTTGAAACCTGCCTGTGTAAACATGCGTACATAGAATTCTATTCACCACTTCAAAAAACAAAACTTTTTTTAGGAGATTTGTAGTCATGCCTTTGTAGGAAAAGAAATTAAAGTTAAGAGATTAACTCGGTGCGCCACCAGCCACGTCACCCTGGTGTAGTAAAACAGATCTCCTTTGTATACAGTCTGAGTATCTCTCTTAAAAACATAATCTTGTTTTCATCATTTGCAACCGCAGAGGCACTCAGCTGAAAGTCTCCAGTTAACAGGGTCACTCATTAACCCGGAACACCGTCACTCAGTCTGCTTTAAGTTTGAATCTGAAGTTATCACTTGTCAGTGTGTGGAGGCGTCAGAATTTTGTGGTTTTCACTGCTACAATGTTGCATCTGTCGCTGCTGGTAATGCAACCGCATAAAAGTCTACTTTACTGGGCTATTTTCATCATCATTATGTTTTTTTGATGATGGCACAGAGGTCCGGGGCTATTTCCAAGAGATCCGGGGCTATAGCCCCAAATGCCCAGGTCTATCACTTTCATGTAGGTCATGCTGCTAGTAAAACCTTTTAGCCTACTGGGTCAATGAGATAATGTATAGAAAAAGATCGGACACAAGTGTGAGCAGCAGAGTTGTGTCTCTGCCTGAGCCTTACACTGGGATTTTGATTTTACGGAGACGGGAACTAAGCTGCGGAATATGTTTCACTGCGGCTCTTTTTAGCCGCGCACCCTCCTTCTCCTGCCCATAACTCCATTTTAGTCGGGTCTAAAATTATGAAAACAAGCATTTTTTTAGTAGAGGGTCTGAAGATAATTATGAGTCTTTCCTTTGATATCTAAAAAAAAAACTCCATAGAGATCTTCTCTTCCCCGTATGTATGGGAGTGAATGGGCGAATATGCTTCCGGGCACAGGACCAGCGCTTAAACAGGCGAGTGCTGCAGTACAACGCTTGGCCGCTAAGCCCGTTGTGGCAGCGCCATTCCTGGGGACCTGGCTTGTTCGATACAGACTCGCTTGTGCTTGGCGCTCGGGAATTTATACATCCGGCATGTCCTCCCGCGTTCACGATAAGCAACAATGGCGCCGTCCTTAGGGGAGCCTTCGCCACTGAGCAGCTTTCCATAGGAACGAATGGGCCGCCATTTTTCATAGGCTGTCTGTTCTTTTTTATATGCCCATGGCTGCAACCAGCAACAGAACAAGGAGAAGAGGAAAGACGTCCGTCTCATTTTATCAACAGTTCGTTTAAGCAATCGACGACGACCTACTGCGATTTCGATATTGAGCTCCAAGAACAATCAAGGTGGGTCTAATAGAAACAATATCTACGCGATAAGAGAGAAATATACACTCAGCGAAGTTTCAGAAACCGGCTTATAAAACGTTAGCCGAGTTAGCTCCGACAGCGTCACCCTGGGAACGCTAATTTGCGACGGGCGAACGTTTGTTGTAATGATCTTTTTGCTCGCTTAACATTACCAGTACAATGTCGTCGTTCCCTTTAATTCATTTTTTTATTGCAGTATAGCCATTTCCAACACCAGTGTCTTTTCTTCATGTTGTGGCGTACATTTGAAAGGCCTAGTGTAATGTTAGGGCCGCCGCTCTTCTGAGGGCCAACATTAGCCACCCAGCGATGTCCTCCCTAGCCCCGGCTTTAACGTATTTAGCCATCTTTCAAGTGTCGTCACTATAGCACCCAAAAATACACTCGCTTAAAAGATTACCTATTCCTAACGTATATATTTACAGAAACGTTGCTGTGCTTTATAAGTTGGTCTATTCTGTTAATACGACGTAAACATTATTTAATGTCTGTCCCTGTCTGGCAGAGGGATCCCTTCTCCTTTTCGCTTTTTCTGAGCGCCCCCCCCCCCTCCATTCTTTAAAAAAAATGATTGTCAATGTTTCTATATATTGGTCTATATACATTACTTTTGCTTTTATGTTAGTAAATCTGTCATCCGATTTGAAATTAAAAAAGCCATTGAAATTTTGTATCTGAATTGTATTGCCTCTGAATTTAAGTGTGACATTTTCAACAACTAATTTTCACCTTTATTTTACAATCTTCACAAATTCAGAATTTAAAAAATAAACTTAATAAAAGACAACATACCAAATTTAGATTCAAAATTTAATGTATACAATTCATTAACATCCAAGGGGAACCCAAGGAAAAGCAGTTGATTCCAGCTCCAATTCAAGTCCATTTGTTATCAGTTTTATTATGATGGATACAACTGCCACTGCCCAGTCAAAAGTGGTGCATTCATCTACCTTCATAAAATGATGAAAACCTTTGACCTTTGCTTCCAGATAAGATACTGCCTTACAAACATGTGGGATGGACCAGGGCACGGACCACGGGGAGGACCACCCTTTCGGTGAATAAGCATCATTCAGTCAAAAGCATTGATTTAAAACAAATTTCAACTTTGTCATATGAAGTGAATATTTTGCTAGTAATTGCAGTCTTGTGTTTGCGTATAATCCTCTTTTCTAGGCGTGGGCAATATGGTTAAAATGTATTATCACAGCATATATAATTTTATAATTTCATATGTTATGATATATATGGTGATGTACTACAGTATAGGGCTGAGCGACATGGACCAAAACGCATATCTCAATATTATTTGTTTGAATGGCGATAAGCGATATTATGACTATATTTTGAACAAAACAGGTAATGTGTGTAGCTCTAACTCCACGCCACAAGTAACTAAATAATTAGGTGAGTGTAACCTGCAAATAATAGTTTTTTCAAGCTATTGCTTTAATACTGTAGAGACATTTACCAATAGCCAAATTAAGTCAATGACCAAAGCATTGCATCCTTGGCCCCTCATTCAGCTCCACCGCCTTGATGATGTTGCTCCCGTTATTTGTAGTTATAGCTACGAGTTCCTTTTTCGTCACGCCCCCAGTTAACAAGAGCATGTTGAAGAGCCTCTGCAGTGTGTTCATTGGAAAATAGCTTGTTTAGAGGCACGCTGTTTTCATCTCCCACTCTTCAATAAGTGCACGCTTAAGCACATATAAGGCTTGCATGTGCAACCTGTCCACATGTCGGTTCTTAACCTGAAATGTGTCACTTTAGCTAGTCTTACCACTAAGTTTTTCTTTTAACATAGCATACACCTTTGGCAGAACCTCCCTAGCAAAATTAATTCAGCTGGGCAATTGGTACCGTGGGTCAATTGCTTTCAACTTATTGATGAAACTCATTTTCTCAACCACGGCCATAGGGACCATGTCCCTGACAAAATGGAATGCCACCGCCATAGTTATAGTGCGCCACTTCTTTGACACTGATTAATGAAGCTTTCAACTAGCTTTGCTTCGGGAGAGAGACATTCTGCAACTCTGAGCCTTGGGCCGCAGCAGCACCACATAGTTTCACACTCTTCATACAGCAGTTGGTGGTTCTGCTGCAGGTGGTTGAAGAGATTTGTAGTGTTTCCACCTTTTGACGTCACCTTTTTAATGCAAGCGTTGCAAATCAGGTCGCTTTGCTGTTCATCTTGAATCCTAAAACCGAAAAACCTCCAAATAACAGAGCCGTTATTATTTTTTTTGTAACAAACTGCTCACTCTCCACCTGCACCATGTCCGCCATGTTTTTGTTAAAATGTTTGTTGTGCTATGTAGCATGGGTGGGAGAACACTAAGGGGCCGGACTGAGCAGCTGAACGTGGCTTGTAGGCTCAGAGAGCAGCAGCGGCCTGATAAAATAGCGCTCGCAAGGCAACATCAAAATAATATACAATATTGCGACATGGTCTCAACTTCATACCTCTTTCAAAAATATACCGATATAACTCTTACTACTGGTATATCGCCCAGCCCTACTACAGTATCTGGTAATATTGTGTTAACTGTTTTAGAGCTTTTAGCTTTATGTTTATGGCAAACGTTTCTTTAGGTTCACGGTATGTATTACCAGATTACCCAACCCTTCATGCCTTTCATGGCGATTGTTTGGGCAATTTTGAAAATTAACTTAATATTTTTTGCTGTTTTTTGTTGTCAGCTTTGTTCTTGGTTATGTGAATTTCAATCAAATCAGTAGCCTAATATGTTGATAAATATATGTATTCCAGTGGTGATCACCGTGGAGAAATGTTTGGCGGCAGAGATCGTCCAATGCCTGACTATAGAGGTAGAGATGGGATGAACATGGGTCCCATGGGTCATATGGGCCCAAGACCTCTAGATCTGCCACCTATGGACATGAGAAGAATGGATGGGCCACCAATGAGGGGGCATGATATGGACACACGTGATATGCAAGGTAGAGAGCCAAATAGAGACTTTTGCCGACCTGGAGAAGAGTCAGAATTAGGACTTAGAAGGTGCTTTGAATTTGCCATCAGAGACAAACTGATGAATTTGTCTGGTTTCCCAGGACCAGGCAGGAACTCAGTAGACATGGGAGGGAGGAGTATGCCACCACGGGAACCAAACAGCAGATTCATGGACATGAGAGACAGAGAGTCATTTCATCATGACGCGCCACCTTACGACAGTCCCAATATTGATGGAAGAAGAGGGTTTCCCATGGAGCGAAATGCTGGATTTAGGGAAATGCGTGACAGACCCCCAATGGGCATTGGTGACACTGATGGCTATCGTATGGACTTACCGTCACGTGAAAGGAGAACGATGGACACTGATAGAAGAGGAGGGCCACCTTCTGCTCCAAGAGGTGGATTTGATTCTGATATGGATTTCAGAAATCGTCCTGGTCCGTCAGTTCAATTTAGAGGTAGGGATCGATCTCCCTTAAGATTTGGAAACAGCAATGTCCCTCCAGTGGACAGGGCAAGATCAGACTTGCCTTCAGATGTCGCAGGCCCTCAAAGACCAGCGTTTGTGGGTGCAGAAGAGGCACCAAGAGAGAGAGAATATCCAGATTCAAGTGACAGCCCCCTTATGGACTATCGAAGTGGTGAAGAGATGACTTTGGCAGAGGAATGGAAGAACCGTCGAAAGGACAAGAGTCCTTACGTAGAAATGGGTAAAGGTATGGGAGGGGTACCCAAACCTAGCTTCCCTACAGGTTTTGGCAGAGATGTGAATGTTAGAGATCCACCACCATTTCAGGAGAGGGATAGGCCATCTGTAGATTTCCCGGGGAAAGATGTTTGCTTTCCTTGTGATGACCACTTTCCTGCTATGACTCTACCATCAATTGCCAGCAAACCTCCCCAAGACCATCCACGACCTGAAATAAGTCCCCATGCTGGCCCTCTTGGGAGAGAAAATGAGAGTAAACATTGGCTTGGAGAAAGGAACCCGAAGCATAAATCAAATTGTGACGAAAGACCCCCTTACCATCAAGAGAAGACTCAAACCTCACATATGATTCAGGAGCCAAATGATTGTTTTAAAGGGCTGAAAGAAATCCCACACAGTCAAGGACCCCCTCGGGGCAAGATGGGAGAAGAACCGGATTTCCCAAGCAGCAGCACTGTACAGGCGAGAGACCAAGACTACAGGGACATTGATTACAGAACTGGGTCCGTAAGGGCTTTTGATTACAAGCAAGAGGCACTTCAAGCACCAGAGAAACTCACCAAAGAGTCTAAACCCATTCCACCTTCGAAATTTAGTGAGTCTGGTTCTCAGGTAAGGGTTTTTATATTGTTTCTAGTTGTTTGTTTGTAAATTATATTTGCATTTATTCTTATATTTGGATGTTTCATAACCCAAATTTAAATAAAAAATTCTGTGAAAGGATCAAGATTACAGGAATGCATCAGTGGGGGGCAAAGTTTCCAATACAATATCCATAATTGGTATTCCAAAGACTGCCACAATGGAGCAGGTAATAACCACACAGAAAAACAACTTTTTGTGTTAATTATGTTGACTGTCTATATTTGCATGGACAGCGTGGCATAAATGACTGGTTTGACACCTTCTTTTGTAGATTCTTGGTGCCTTTGCTGTCCGTGATGGTGTGCCAATGCAGGGGATGAAAATCAAAAATGTTGTGCCAGGTAAGAATTGAGTTTCTCTTTGGAGCTGCTTTGGGCAGTCGATCGCTAACATGTCCCTCGACATTTCGCTTTTACGACATTCGAAACTTCGCATTCTTTCTTCTTTATGTTGTTGGATGCTTTTGTTGATGGTGGTCTGTGTGAACCTGCTCAGTAAAGAAGGAAAGGGGAGTTCTGTTATGCCATTCTTTTTCATTTCTGAGGACGTCCTGGTCTTTGCCACAATTAGCGGACTTGCCAAGGATTCAATATTAGGAGCTTTGGAGAGTGTGTGTCAGATCTGTGATAATTGACTCACTGAATACGTCACTGTGACACTTAATCTAAGTACTGAAAAAAATGTCAACAAACCTGAAGTGGACTGCCTTGTTAGTGCTTTGTTCATCCTGCTGATCTAAACATTTGCTTTAGAGTGTTTTCCACAGTGGATTGCTGTACACATGGTTATAGAGGATGCCAAGCCTTTTTGTGAAGATTATGTCTCAAAGGCTGTTCATTTAGCATAAATACATCAAAATGTCCCTCACAGAAAGATATTAGTTGCCTTTTTTTTAATTTGATATAAACCTGACTGCTAAACTTTCTGTCTCCATGGAGCACACCACACAGCCGTTCACTGCCAATGGTTTGGAATATCTGCCAGGAAAGGCTTTGATAAAGCCAAGCCTTAACAGACAGAGTCTGAAATGACATACGTCATCAAAAGACTGAATAGAAAAAAACCTAAACAAAATGTGTGTTTTCCTGAAAAGGTATGTGTGTCAGAAAAGATGTAAAAATTCGCTCACTAATCTCGATGTATTCTCGAACTGCTGTCTTCTATGTTTTAGTGGGTGACTGTCATTACTGGCATTGACTAACAAAAACCCATCTGTATTTCAAATGCTGTCCCCAGGTTACAGCTACGATACGGCCTATGTGGAGTTTTTAAACCTCGACGATGCAGTCCGCTTCATGGAGTCCAACAAGGTGGCCCATCCTCGTCACTCTACGAAGGCCGTCTCTCCCATCAGGATTATGAGGGGTTGAGAGGGCATTTAGTAGATGGGGGAGGGAAAAACCTGGGAAGGGGTTGCTTACTTTGGTTAACTAGACGAAGATGTCAGTTGACGATTTTAGATGCTAATATTTTAAAGCTCTACAGTTGGTCCTAAATTCAATTATAAGTACTTAACCACAAAGCCATGGTAGTACTTCAGGAGGTTTAGCACTTTAAAAAATAAGAAATATGTTTTAATAATTCCTTCCTGTTGTGTTCTTGCACTACTAGCCCTAAATCTTTAAGTTTAATCCCCAAACTCCCTAACTCTGGAATGGATTTAACCAACTATACACATATTCGGGGAAAAAAATGTCCTTCCATGGGACATGTTTTATAGTTTAAGGAAGGCTTAATGATGACAATGAAAAAAATATACAAGAAACCACCATGTCCTATGGTGTGGAAAGACATTGTTACCACTTGCAGCACTTTTAAGTCTTTGTCTTAAAAAATAGTGGTATCCTCTTTGCTTTGCGTGACCTTCAAAGAAGTTTCTGTTGTCAAGGAAGCAACTGTAGATTTGAGCACTTTCAAATCATTTACACTGAAAACTGCCATGCGATTTAAAAAAAAAAAAAAAAAAAAAGATTAAGGTGCTGGTTGTTTGGGAGAAAGTCATTTATCTTTACTGGGGATGATCATAATGTGAACAATAGACATAGTCATGTAATCTACCAGGAATGTTTATGTAATTTATTAGCCACCACAGCACATTACCAGATGATGTTGCATTGTGGTCCAGCAGAGGTTGAGCCAGGTTCAACATTTTTTGCCAGACAACCCTGTGTTTTTTGCTGGATGCCGCTGCGTTTTTTCTTCTATGTTGCTCGACTGGCATCATTCAAATGAATGAGAAGGCTGTGTTTTTTCACAAAGGGCAGTAGTCGGCCTGAACGTGACCTTGTTAGTGAGAACCCCGCGGTTACAGTGTAGATATTGTTAGCTTATTTGTGAGGAAAAAGATGAACTTTTTAACATTAAAGAAGGATATTTTTATTAGGAATTTAAGGGCAGGTAAAGGCATTATATTGTATCACAACTTTAGTATAATTTTCTCAACCATGCATGTGTTAACATTGTTCCTGGGTTTTTAGCTAGGCTGGTGACGTGGCTCTATGAATTATATTGTTGACCGGTCTATTCGTTGGTCCACCACGTGGGTGCCGACTGAAGTAGCCCAACTATTGGATGTATTGCAGTAAAAATGTATACAAATTATGATTGTTCCCAGAGGATGAAGCCTACTGTTTTAGGGGAATCCCCCTGGTGCTGTTAGGTTGTCTTTTTCTTTTTTAAGATTTTTTTTTTGGCAGTTTTCCTAGCCTTTATTATATAGGACAGACTGACAGACAGGAAATAGAGAGAGAGAGAGAAAGCCTGCCGCAGGTTGGAGTCGAGCCTGCCGCAGGTTGGAGTCGAGCCTGCTGCAGGTTGGAGTCGAGCCTGCCTCGAGGACCTTCAGCCTTTTTGCATGGGGCAACTGCTCTAACCACTGGCCGCCCCAGGAGGTTGACATTTTATTTTTTTTGTGAAATGTCTCGACAGCTATTGGACCGACTTTTATCTGGTACAGCTATTCATGGTGGCCTGAGGATGAATCATAACGACTTTGGTTATCTCTTTGACTGTTCCTGTGGAGCACCTCTACATCTACTTGATGGATTGGCACCCCCATCATCTTGTTTCCCAGAGGATAAACCCTGATAACTTTGTTGATCCCTGACTTTTCCTTTAGTTGCATCATTAGATTGAATTTGTGTTTCAGACTCCAAGTGAGTTTCTCATCAATAGATGGATGGATAATTATGTATTTTGATGCAGACATTTGTGGTTGTGCACTTTGGGGATCCCCTGACTTTTCATACAGCATTATAATCCATTCAGAATATGTCCAACACTTTGATTCATCTATTTAACCATTTTGTTTTTCTTTACGATAAGCATTACAGCCTCACAAAGCCACTGGTGTGCCTGCAGACCTGGTTGTCTTTAGGTGTTTGTGGCAGGCCTCTTTCACCAGTTCAAGGCAATTTCAGTCATCTGTGACTTTTCTGAGGAATACTTGTCCTCATGATCTCATTCTCCTGAAATCGTCGGTGACATTTGGGCACCAGGATTTCTTCTTTCTTTGAAGTGCTCTGAGCAATTTGTTTACATCTTGACACAATGAACAACGTCTTCAACACTTGAGCCAGAACTGATGTGCTTTTAAAATGTAAAACAATGGAGTAGACCATTATCTCACGGTAGTTGGGATCAGTTGAATTGTTGCTAAAAATGTGTAGCAGTTTTGTTTTTCTTTTTTGTTGCTTTTGGCCAATGCTCTGCATCTTGTGATGGCTCAGGATAAAAACTAGATGATGCAGGTAGTTGCGTGGTTAGTATTTTTTACATCAACGATTCAAATTGTCACTTACAAGCTATCACAAGTGGAAAAGGAGGGCTTTTGCTTTGTGCATCATGGTATATTAAAGGTGGAGTCTGTGATTCTGGAGAAAGATTGATATTTGAAACAAAGCTCCTTTATATTTTGCCATCCCTCTGGCTCCCACTGCCTTTCTCTTATACATGCATGGCCTTTCCTTCATCCTGTGCACAAACGCAGCTGTTGCTGTTTGGTTGGAATAGGGTTGTGTGACCTGTTCCGAGCTACTTTTTTCCCTTTTACAGAGCCAGGGCCGTGTATGAATACCATGTAGTGCACACAGAGAATCAACATAGCTATATTTGCTGAATTTGACAAAAGGGGTACTGGGTCAGAACCGCGGACTCAGCCTTTAATTTCTGATTCTGATGGTTAATTCTGTTTTGTTAAATGAGGTTCTCTCTGGAATTCACAACTATGGATTTAAATACAGCTTTGAGATGCGCAACCTGCATCAGAATTAAGGATGTTTAACACAGTACAACTGATATAGATCTGCCACAAGCTTCCCTTTTTGAAACAGCAAATATCTCATACTAATGCAGTCTTGTCTTGGAGATGGTATTTCCAATTACATAGTTTGGTTTGTACACTTTACCCACTGTGGGCATGGTTTTCATTTGGCACTATGAAGTTCTGTTTTGTTTTGACTTGCGCTGCGGACAACTATCAAGTAGTTTGCTAATCGACTGACTATTTTACTTATTTTCAGACAAAAATGCCAAACATTCCATGGTTCCTGCCTTAAGTTGTGCGGATGTGCTGCTTTTTGTTTTTACTTTATGGTAGTAAACTGCATATCTTTGGGTTTTGGTCATGCAATATAATGATGTTATTTTGGGCCTTAGAAAATTGTGATGGCCACTTTCACCTTTTATTTCTGACATTTTCTGGACCACTCGATTAATTGTTAGAATAACCAGCAGACTATTAGGTGATACTGAAAATAATTAGCTGAAGCCCTAAGTTTTAGTTCCCTTAAAACTCTTTAGAATAGTGTGGGGGCAAACTGCCTGTGTGAAGCATGATCCTCGATCTGGGCTCTGCTCACCAACATAACTCTTCCTCAGCTGTGAAGAGGAGGGCTAAACTTGCCACAGTGCATGTTGGGTGTCATTGGTATTATTTTAGATGTAAGTCACCTGTGTCATATGATGCTGATTGATCATTTTTGTTCTTCTTTCAGGGATCCCTAAAGGTTGGCACTAGAACAACAACTATGAAGTACATTCAGCAAGACGAGTGTGAAAGAAGCGTTCAAGTGAGTGAAGTGGGAACAATTTTTTTTTTTTATATCAAACAAAAACTAGGCACTATAAAAAAAAAAGACCTGCAATGTCCACAATGTTATTTCCATATGACATCGCGATACCATACATTTCTAGCTGTCAATTTTTAAAATGAGAACAAACTGAATACTTCCTTTAGATTTTTGACAGTAAAAACTTTGGATTGTATCCAAGATTAAGTAATATTATATATATATATATATATATATATATATATATACATACCAGCAAACAGCAATTCATGTCTCACTTCGCCATATTATTTTCCATACCACAGTTACTAATTAAAAATGTGCCTTCCTTCCTGTCTGAATTAGGAATCAGATCACAAAGTACCTCAACTTAAGGACCCCCAGTTACCTAGACCAGATGAGCCTTTAGAGGAGATGAAGCCCAACCTGAATGGGTCCAAGCCAAAAGGCCTTATAGAGCCATTATCCCACAGCCAGTGGCAGCGTAGCTGTGACCTGACCCCTGAGGCCTGGCAGCAGCAGGTGGACCAACAGCAGGAATCAGAGCAGCGGGCAGAGTCCTGCAGCCACCGCAACCTTCCTCATCACGGTTCACGCCAATCTGACTCCGTCTTTAGAGACAGCAAAAGTATGTTGACTTAAGCTCCTTAAAACTTAAGTGTTTTCTTTAAAGGTTGTAGCAATAAACACTACCAATCCATAGACATATTTGTTATGTGCCATTGTTACTCATAACCAAGTTGTGTAAACAATACTTTTCCCTTGTGTCTCTGTACAGCCATGATAATAAAAAATGTGAAGCCCACCACCACAGTAGAGACTATCCTGAAAGCCTTGGACCCCTTTGCATATCTAGATGAAAGAAATGTTCGCCTAGTCAAGGCCAAGCCCCCAGGAGCCAAGTGCTTCTGCTTTGTTGATATGGACTCCCATGAGGTACCTAAAATATAAATGCACAGTTTGCTCTTGATATAATTTCATGTTGTTCCAGAATTTGTGATCGCTGTGTTTGTCCAGTGTTTCCCTGTGATTTCCCAGCACTTACCGCTGTCTTTTATTGTAGCAAGTGACACGCCTGGTTGAGCTCCTCACTAAACCTAGACCACTTTATATTGATGGAGTACGAGTTTATGCCGAGGTCGCAAAACCTCTGAAAAACCAAAAGTAAGTCACCGTTTTGCAAGGATTTTCTCATCAGCTAAATCTAGTCGATAAAACCCATCTCATTTGCTCTTGACAATTCTCTTTCAGTGTCAGAAGAGACTTTGATAAACCAAACAGTTCCATCCTTGGGTATCCACCTGAGCCCACCATGATGGTGGTAAGTTGTGGTGTTTATTGTGGCATTTTACAAAGTTATTAAAAAGAGAAGAAGAGAATGACCAATGATTTGTTTTGTCCCTGGCACTTCAGCAGCAGCAGCAGCAGCAGCAGCAGCAGCAGCAGCAGCAGTACCCACACCCTCCACAGTACATGCAACCTCTGCAGCCACCCGCTGTTGCCTCTGCTGCAATGCAAGGTAAGACTCAGGCATACATTCTCATATCATGGTCCTTAGGTACTATTTATTATTAGTAATCTGGAACATAAAACTGTCTTGAGTAGTCCCACATTTTTGTTACCAGGTGATTTGACAACTGGCAGCATTACTCCTGCTCTGTTATCAGACCCCAGTATCGCACACGTAGGTTACCCAGCAAAAATATATTTAAAATACATATTTTGTCTCAAAGCTAGACAAAAAACTACATCTCCTTTTGATGCCTTGCAGGGAGTTGGTTTTGCTGATACTCCTGCTCTGGATCCGTCATACCAGGAAGGTGGACCCATTGTACCCCCAGAATCAGCTGTGAAAACAGTGGCAGCAGACGGATCACAGCCCTACATCTATGGTAAGAAACAAATCAAGGGTTAAATCCCAGACAAGTATTCATCTTCTGTCTGCATTGTTACAACATGATAGTAAGCAGGTGTAGCTCTGGTGTGATTTAACCAATAGTAAATTGTGACAAACATTCACTTATATATGACATTTTAGCAAAATAAGAACTCTTAAATACATTCATGACGGTATGACGGTAAATGTTAAATAGAATGTTGAGACTCTTTATGTGGAGGACTTCTCCTTTATCTATGTTGGCTTGAATTTGACCTCATTTGTATATTGCTTTGGACAAAAGTGCCATATGAATAAATGTTGTGTGAATGCCATATCTATTTGTCTCAATTCCTCCAGGCTCTGAGATTCCAGACATGACCAACTACTTGTACGAATCCACGTCAGGCTTCTACTATGATCCTGAGACAACACTGTACTACGACCCTAACTCTAGGGTGAGATTACAAGACAGTCAAGCAGTGATTTCTCTGGTCTGAGTGGGCAAAACAAAGTAGCTTAGGGTAAACTGTGTTTGTAATGTTGTATATCCAATTTATGTGCTGCAGTCAGTAACCTACCAGATAATATTAAATAATGTAGAGATAATACACATCTACCTAGAAGTAACTGTCTGGGTTGATATTTTAATTGTCAGAATTTGCCCAGTAGCTCACACTTATGTTTTAGGGACAAAGGTACTAAAGAGCTTTTCTTCCAGCTGTCTGAGTCTAAGGATTTCCATAACAGGACACAGACAATGCAGTTTAAGCTACAGATGCACAAATTAGTCAGCCTGTAGCCACCATAAATGTGTCTTAAATGATTGGTTTGAGCTGTCATCAAGTTGTCATTCGTATTTAGTTTTCTTCTCCCTTCTCCCCCCTTTCATGTACAGTATTTCTACAATGCTCAAACCCAAGAGTACTTGTACTGGGATGCTGCATCAAAGACCTACATCCCAGTTCCAGGAGGGAGCCCTGCGGTTGCACAACCTGTGGCAATGACTGCTGAAGACCAGGCCATTCTTTCCAACCCAGCAGCAGATGCTCCTTTGGAAATGAAGAAAGGATTGTTGCCTCCCAACACAGCAGCAGCTCCATCACTATTTCCCATTTCTGATGACGGCTCTGCAATGGAGCCTTCTTCAGCAGCTCCAGAGAGGAAAGATGATGACGACTCCAAAAGGGATAAAGAGAAGGATAACGACAAGCCAAAAAGTCTTGCTGCAGTCAAGGTAGGCACTTTGGTTACAATACCAGTGCACAAAATGTAAAAGACAGTTGTGTTAATGGGAGATAGTTGAGACTTTTATTGCTGTTTGCAGATCATGAAAGATATGGAGCGCTGGGCGAAGATTCAGAATCGGCAGAAGGAAAGTGTCCGTTCTGCCTCACCAGTGCTGAAGATTGGAATGGACGATGATCGGAGGCAATCTAAGACAGCTGACGCTGGTTTCGCTATCTTTGAGAGGAAGGTCAGAGACTCGCCTCCTGCAACCACATCTATTCTGTGCATTGATTTTTACAATGAATGTAGGTATATGAAGTATTTTATTTATCTTGTCATTATTCATGCCCCTGTTCTTCGTCTATGTCCTTAGATATCAGGTGCAGATGATCTTTTTAAGAAGCCCTTTGCTCCTCCCAAGAAAGATGAAAAGTCAAAGGTAAAAAATCCTCATGGTGTTCCTCAAACCTTACTCACTTTGTTTATATCCTTCACAGCCCCACTTCAAAATTTCTAATGTGGAGGGACTAGTGTTTTTTAAACATTTTTTTTCTGTAGTTTATTGTGATTGAGAAATTATTTTTTTGTGACATTCGTCTGGTTTACTTCCCCAGCGTCCAATGGGCTCCCTGGGTCTGCTGGCATCAGACTATGCAGCTGGAAGTGATGAAGAGGTGGAAGAAGATAAGGAGGAGGCAGCTCGAAGCAGTCAGGGCGGCCAGTCTGAAGACAAGGACAACAAGCTTACAGACTGGAAGAAGATGGCCTGCCTACTGTGTAGGAGACAGTTCCCTAACAAGGACGCTCTGATCCGCCACCAGCAGCTTTCGGACCTGCACAAAGTACTTCCTATACCTCTTTATGGACAGAAGTTGACATTGATTCTATACATATAACCTCTGATATTCAATGTTATTTTCTCAACAGCAAAATATGGAGATCCACCTTAAGATCAAGAGGTCAAAGAAGGAACTTGAGGCACTGGAGAACCAGGAAAAAGAAGTAAGAGAAAATAAATGGGGTGGTGAAAATATGCTGGGCAGAGTAACAGGTTGTCAGTTTCTTACTTAAGGTGGACTTTTTGTGTTCATAGCTAAATTCAAGAGAACCCACCAGGTCTCCAGAACAGAAAAGAAGAAAACAATTCCACCAACAGCCACAGCATCATAACACCTGGGCTGGAAGCTCCAGGTAGGTGTGTTTTTTTTAAAAAAGTGAATCGAAGACAATTGAGGCATTGAAGACACCTACACTACCTACCGTAACCATGTCTTCTCTGTGTTTAGAGAAATGAATACAGTCAGCGAAAGACCTGGTTTAGGAGCTGAACCTGCCCCGGTAAGTGTGAGATTTATTTCATTGCAAAAGGCTGTGTTTCTTGTTAGTTTATTATAACTTCCATTGCGTTTTTCTCTCTAGCAGAGGAAAAAGAAAGAACCTGTCGTTTGGGACCATGCCACCTACAAACAAGCAGTTCGCAAGGCCATGTTTGCACGGTTCAAGGAACTTGAGTGATCTCTTCTGAACACATCCTCAATTTGTTATTATGACATGCTTGCCCACCATAGCGTGAGAAATCTGCATGACTGTCTTTGCTGTTTCTCTGCCTCAGACATTACACTAAAGAACCACAGTTTTCTACACTGAAATTCAATGAAAAATAATGTGGTGTGTAAATCGCATTACAAGAATGATTTGACATCCTCAACAATAAATGTTGTATAGAAATTGTGCCGTTGATTTTTAGTAATAATAATGTATCATGTGTGGCCTGTATGTAAAATTGTGAAATGTGTCCACATAGTCTTATTTTGAATGACACTGTCACACTGGCCACAGGTACTTTGTGTGTAGAACTGAAACATTTTTAAACTTCCATTCTAATGGGTTGGAATTACAATTGTATGTACACATTTTTAAAGTAAAAAATAAATAAATATGGACTAAACTTTCTGCTTCTAACGTGTTTGCTTTCCTTGGGATTTAATTGTATAGAGTTGGTGTTTCCTGTCGTCTGGGACCGTGGGCCTTTTCTCTGATAAGGCGCCCCCTCAAAACCAAATTCCAGGATACCTTAAAGCTCCATGACAGGATCATGATTATATTATCTGATCCCGTAGTAACTTAACAAGTGAGCTAAGATTGCTGTTTGACATAACTACGAATGACTGGAACTGATGGAGCCCCACTGGGGAAGTCCACCTAAAATCTCTAGCATATAGTATGTATAAGCATGTGTGTGAACAGTGTGTCCACTAGGTGGCAGCCAGAGACCATGTTCAGTTTTGTGTTGATGGTGAAATATCCAAGCAAGAATGCTGAATCAAATCATTGGCATTAGTATTTAATACCAGTATTTGCCAAGTTAAAGATAAATACTACATGAACTTTAAGTGGATGTGAATGCAGGTAGGATTTTTGTCCCACTGGATGCAGTAAATCCTGGTCTTGCATTTTGCTGCCTCTGCCACAATTTCAGTTTTTAGTAGGTTCCTCTTTAATGTTCCCCAGTTGTGCACTGCAGGAGTAAGAACAGGAAGCATCCCCTCTGACCTTTGCTGATATGAAGACACCAGCCCTTACGCTTCCTACGGCTGTGGTTCAATGAATAAAGAGGATTGCATGGGTTAGGTCTGCTGACATACTAGCTCCTCTGAGAGCAGTAACAAGAACACTGGGGAGCCCGAAGAGCTGCAGTCAATGACAGACATAAACACTCAAACACTGTGGAGAACAGGGAGCCAACACCTTTTTGTCCGCAAGAGCAATCAAGCCTCTTTGTGTGTGTATTGTGTATAACCTAAAGAGGAGATTTAGGCTTGACATGTCAACCAACAGGTACAGTAGATGTCACTTTGCTTTCATCTCTCCTATAGCCTGGTCTCTCTACAAACAGCAGTGGGTGATTAACAGTATATG
Organism: Echiichthys vipera; assembly: GCF_963691815.1. Lineage (NCBI taxonomy): Eukaryota > Metazoa > Chordata > Actinopteri > Perciformes > Trachinidae > Echiichthys > Echiichthys vipera. The sequence goes on along the minus strand of NC_139825.1, from coordinate 23,991,578 downwards.
GAGTCTCTTTGTCTGAGGATACAGGGCAACATGGTAACAAAGCTTCACTGTTTAGTGTAAACTTGGATCTGTGGCTTGGCAGAGGGAGGCACAATAAACAAAACCACGGTGATTATCTGCAGGTTAATGTGCAGTGACACATCAACTTGCCATTGCTTTTGCTTTTAAGTTGTATAAACTACTTAAGAAACCCATATGTATTTTAAACAGGTAGTGTTTTTTTCTCCAATTTTTTTATTGAATTTTGCAGACAAGTACACAAGAAAAAGGTCAACAGTTGTACAATGTGTCTGCTTTAAAGTGAAAATACAGACATAAACAAAAAAATCCCAACATGAATCCCGCCATCCCTCCCGACAACCCCTATCAGACACATTCACAATAACCACCCAAGTAACCGAACTACATATAACACAAGTAGATAGGTAAAGTAAAAAAGATCCCCTCTGTGAAAACCTTAACTTCTCTAACCTTTGACCTTGTAAAATTCCACGTATCCGATTATAAGTCGGTGGCAATACATGTTTCCATTTGAGGAGAATGTTACGTCTGGCGAGCAGGATGGTAAAGGCCACGACGCGTTGTGTAGTAATAGGCAGATTTTTAGACGGAGGAAGCCAAAAAAGAGCAGTCAGGGGATTTGGTTCTAAACTTGTGTTAAGATCCCTGTCAGAATGAAAAAAATCAATTATTGGTTAATTGTCAATGAGAAATTACTTGATACATTTTTTTTAATTGCAATTAATTGTGTTGAACCCGTAATTCCCTGCCAGTCCATGTGAGGGCGCGCTTGAAGGCAGACATACTTGACGCCCGCGCAGGAACACAAGTGAAGAAGTTCTCTGATGACAACAACAGCTCCCCAGCCGAGTGACAGCAGAAATTCACTAAACCAAAATAGTTTTCATGTCGGCTCTAAGGGAAGAAATCAACAGTGTTTAACTGATTCACTGATTCATTCTCTGCCGTGGCTAACACAAGTTTCTATGCAAAGACACCTGCAGCACCACCACAGCTCTCTGCTAAAATACCCCCTGTAAAGAAAATACTGAAATTTTAGATTTAAAATCTCATTGCGTCTCGGTCTCATGGACTTAATATCGTGTATCGTCTCATCACACCCCTTACTCTGAATGTATGTATGTATTTTTTTAATATTGTATTGTCATGACAGCGATGGTGCTGTCGGTTTACCTTCTATCTTGCATCTTCAAAAGAGCACAATACAAATGTGACACTGAAATTGAAACAGCACATTGTTATTTCTGCATCTATTATTGATTTACCATGTGTGCTCCTAAAATTTCTGGTTGCGCCCCTAAAATTTTCAGTTGGGGGCCACAGTGCTTATAGTGAAAAAAGTTATTCTCGAGCTCCGATTGTATTCTTCTATTCAGGAATTATTTTTTTTAATTTTTATGCTGCTGCCATTAATGTTTCCAATTTTGCAGATATGAGAATGCCCAATTTATCTTCATGTTAAGTAGCCTGTGTAATATCTTGACATTTTCTATTCAGAATATGTTTGATATGCTACCAAAATGTTATTCCCTGCCCTCAAGTGAGTGATTAAGGAATATGATTTGCATTTTTTCTTCATATCATAAGTAAGATAGCATTTTATGTTACGTATAGACCTTTTCAAAGTTGTAAACATGAACATCCTAAATGTGTCCAAGTTTGATTCCTGTTGCAGTGAATGTGAACGACATCAACTGACAGGAAGTTAACAAGGACCAAGGCTGTTGCCTAGTAATGGAATTCCATTGATTCCATTCCACTATGCAGTTCACCTATTCAGAGGGAAATTCAGCTTCTCAGAAGAATTGCAGCTTATAAATTAATCGATCATCAATCGATAAGATGAAACAACTATCGATTATCAATTACTTGATAATTTGCATCCCTAATATCGGACCCAAATTCAGCACGTCCAGAACATGTGTGCATGGGCGGCTGGGGACTGCTTACAGATGTTACAAGCGTCACTGTGACTAGGGTATATCTTAGCCGATTTAGCGTTGGTGAAATGGGCTCTATGATGCACCTTCCACTGTAATAGGCCGTGCCTGGCACAAATCGAGGATAAGTGGACCAGTTTTAAAACGTATCTCCACTGGTCACCAGTAATGTCTACCCCCAAATCCTTTTCACATGCATTTTTAGGTGATACAGTGAGGACTGGGCTCAAAAGAGCAATCTTATTATAAATTACAGATATCAGTCGTTTGTGTCCTACGTTGTGAGCCAGGAATTGGTCCATCTCAGTTTCAGGGGGGCGGTTCGTAAAATGTGGGAACTGCTTTTGGATAAAATGTCTCATTTGAAGGTACCAAAAAAGTGGTTATTCGGCAGGCTGATTTGTTCGACATAAATCCAAAGGACGCAAAATCACCTTTGTCATACAGGTCATTATATGTGGAACGCAGGGTCGGTGCAGGAAGGGAGAAACACATAGTTATTCAAAACTGGGGCAAGGATTGAAGCCCTTTGCAAGCCGTACTGCTTCCTGAACTGGATCCAAATTTGAATGGTGAGGCGACAATCGGATTAGGTGAGACCTTGTGGGCAGTTATGGGGAGCTGTGAGCAAATCGTGGAATGCAAATGTGGCGGTTGGCAATACCAGTTGAACTGCGAGTGGCAGATCTAGAGAATCAATACAACACCAACAACGCCACCTAAGGACTTGCACCTAAAGAGTATACTCTTTTAACTTAATTTCTCTGAGGGTTTCCCAAAAGCCACCCATACACAGGTTCCTACACAAATGAATACAGGCACGATGTAAAATAATTTAACAACCTTTATTACTCACAATGAAACAATTTAATTTATCAAGTTATGTCTAAAACATTTATATCATTATTTAATACTCTTTAACACAAGTGATGTTCCACCTACACCAATACAGTGGTTCAGTCAGGAAGTGAAAGGCAGTACACCACGGCTAGCTCTGGCAGAGGTCCCTATATAAACCCCATTAGTGGGTGAGGACACAGCTGCACTACGGGTGCCGGTAGGGGGCGTGTTGCACACCTGCCGCGATTTCCATGCCTGCTGTAAAATAAACAAACTGAGGGACACCAGATAACTGAAATGCATACAGAATATAAAGCATCCGGTTACACAAAGAACAGGAGGAAGATGTTATCTCAGTATGAGCCCAGGGCGGGCAGACGTCTGCAACTCCACCGCCGAGCCAATATAGAAGTTTATTGATGTTGGCCCAGAAGTAGTGGTGGAAATTAGGGAGTGCTAGTCCACCTTCAGGTTTAGGAAGTTGAAGAATATGTTTTTACACAGGCTGGTTTATTCTGCCAAATTAAGGCGTTAAGTTGTTTGGTCTAGATTAGTAACAAACGATTTGTTAAGACAAATTGGGAGTTATCACAAAAGATACAGAAACTTTGGTAAAACTACAATCTTAATAAGATTAACCCAGCCTGCAAGGGACAAGGGGACGCCCGCCCATCTAGACAAGTCTGAATTGCATTTATCCAATAACGGCTGAAAGTTCTTTTGAAAAAGGTCCCTGAAGGAGCTGGTGATACTTAAACCCCTCATCAGCTGTTTTAAAGGGGAATATGGATTGTGGGAGTGATCTCGCCAAGTTGTAACTCACTTTTCTGAATATTCAACTTATACCCCGATAGGTGCCCAAGCTGATCCAGAATTTATAAAAACTGGGGGGAGGGAGGATGTGGGGTTTGAAATAAATAAGATGAGGTTGTCCGCATATAAGGAGAGTTTGTCGACTAGACCAAAAACTCATTCTGGTTTCTAAGACAGATGGCTAATGGCTCGATGGCTATGTTGAACAACAAGGGTGAGAGCAGACAGCCCCGCCGGGTCCCACGTTTGAGAGGGAAATGCGCTGAACGGACATCGTTAGTATTTACAGAAGCAGAGGGGGTTATATTTAGAAGCTTAACCCAAGAAATAAAATTAGAATCAAAGCAAGTGAAAAATAGAAAGCCCCACTCCACCTGGTCGAAGGCTTTCTCTGCATCTAGCACCACTATGACCTCAGGAGTGTCCCACCCAGGTGAGAATATGATGTTGAGCAGCCTTCTGGTGTTGAAGAATGGATGTCTCCCTAATATGAAGCCTGTCTGGTCTAGCGAAATTATTGATGACATCACACTTTGGAGGCGGATGGTAAGGACCTTAGCAAGGATCTTAAAGTCTACGTTTAAAAGTGAGACCGGTCTGTAGCTGCCACATGAGGTAGGATCCCTGTTTTTCTTCAGGAGCAATGAAATAGATGCCTCATACAAGGTCGCTGGCAGTCTATCTTCAGTAAAGGAGTCATTGAACAATCTCACAAGGATGCGAGCTAATGGCATCGAGTACACCTTAAAGAACTCAACTATAAAACCATCAGGACCAGGAGATTTCCTGTTTTGCATAGACTTGTTTGCTTCATGCACCTCCAACAGAGAGATGGGTCTACCGACTTCCCTAGAGATATTTATTTCAAACTACGGTTATGTTAAACAGTTTAAGGGATTAGGGGCACTGCAGTAATTGGGCTGCATCCAGAAGTATATCTGTGGTGTGGAAATCAGAAAAAGACTTGACTTGATTGATAATCACTGGATCAGAAATGTGGCTGCTGTCCGGAGGGTGGGGGTGGAGTAAGTTCCATCGAGTTTCAGCAGTTCCTTTGCAATTTCCACCAGCCTAGCCTTTCAGCCCTTCTCATTTGAGAAATATAGGATATTACTTGTCCCCGAATAGTGGCTTTAAGTGCTTCCCATAGCGTGCTGCTGCTGAGATCAGGGGTGTCATTAAACTCTATGTAAGAGCGGATTTGAGTTGCAACAAACTCTTTAAACTTACTTTCCAACAGTAAGTGTGAGCTGAACCTCCATGGTGAACGTGGAATTGTATCCCATGGAAAACTAATGTCAACTGTGGTAGGAGCATGGTCAGAAGTGACTATTGGGTGATATTCAGTCACACAGTCTAGGAGGTAGTCATCGAGTAAAAAGTAATCGATTCTTGAGTATGTGTGGTGTACATGGGGGGAAAATAACAGAAAGCTTTATCAGCGTTATCACTAAACCTCTGAGGGTCCAAAATTCCCGACTGTGATGCATATGGTTTTTTAAATAAAAAACTGTTTGTTGTCCCAGGGGGCGCATAAACCAAAACTAAGACCACAGGTGTGTTCGGAAGTGGGCCAGAAACTATGACATAATGGCCGTCAGTATCTAGGATTAAATTTGCCGAAAAAGACCCAAACAAACACAAAACAGAACAAAACAACATGTAACAACCGTCTCATGTACCTATGGGGCCTGGGTTACTCTTACATTGTAGTTATTTTTAAGTTAAAATAAATAAATAAATAATAATAATAATAATAATAAAGTACAGCACTTGGGTTCAATGGAAAATATTCTTTTCTAAACAGAAATGATACCCATTTTAAGTACTGTTCAGTTACTTGTAACTAACACATAGAAAGCATGAAAAAAACTAATGATGGGCACACGCACACTCTCACACACACACCTGATCCACAACAGTCTGTATCGAGTCAACCAAAACCCCTGTTGCAGGCTTGTGTCGTTCCGTGCGTGGGTTGAGGCCTAAAACAAACTGGCCGCTTCACTTTCAGTAAGCATAACAAAATGCACGTGCAAATTATGTACTCACGGCTCCCGACAGTTAATAGGGAAAAGGGGAATGAGCAGGTAACCGACAGGGTGTTCACAGGCGATTCTCTCCGTAATACCGTCAAAATGTCCGTCTTTCTCTCCTGAAATAAATATACACATTCTAAGTCTATGAGCTGTGTCGTAGTATGGGCTAACGGCTAGCTGCGGTAAGCAATAAAAGTCAGTTGTTACACTGTAGCCTACAGCTTAGTCACAGTTTACAAAACACTTTTGTGCTCAAGTTTACCAAAGCAGTTCACCAGTTCATAACATCAGGTCACTGTCCGTTTCCCACGAATTATGAACCTCGGTCCTCTGAAACATTCTTCGACTCAGTCAAGCTAACACGTGTCTCCTTTTTTCCTCTCGCTCTGTCTGCTCGGAACCACAACACGGCGCTATCTCCCACCCCCTCACCGCAAACTACCCTGTTATTGACCGGAGTCACTGGGGCTTCACGCATGCCAATCATATAAAAGAAATTAGTGACTGACAGCTCTCAAAACAAATAATCATCATACACCTCAAAACATTATTACAAAGCATCATAACAAAGCATCCCTCCTTCCAGCCTCATGACTCTGAGGGTTTGCACAGTCCACTGCTTGTGATCTGCTGTAAAGAGAGTTTCTAGCTACATACCTTCCACAGTTCTGGATGTATGTCACAATTTCAGAAACCATTTTGGGCCAATAAAATCGGTCCTTAATGAGCTCTGTGGTTCAGTCTGTACTGAGATAACCAGCATTATTGTGCACTGATTTCAACACCATTTGTCGATATTTAGCAGGTAAGATAAGCTGACTCACTTCTCTCCCAGAGGGTCTTTTGGTGACTCTGAACAGAAGGCCATGCTTTACCATGTTTGGAACTTTCTCTCTGCAGCAAGGTCACATCTGGGTTACGATACTTAGGAGCTGGGGCACCTTGTCCTCGCTCAACTTGAAGCTTCACTACACCTATGACTGGATCAAAGTCTTGAGCTTCCAAGAGCTCTTTAAAGCTCAACTGCTCCAGCGGGCTTATTTAAATCTGAGTAAGGCCAGCATATACAGCAGGAATGGCGTCAGGCAAAACTCCGAGCTGGTCAACAAATCTGGTGTGTGTTGATGGGAACCACCTGTAGGGATCCTACGACACAGGGCTTTTATGCCAGAGGGAGGTATATCCACCCACCCATCTCCTGTTTCTTGCAGATTCCTGGACAGTAAGTCAGCATCCATATCTATATAGGCTTGTAGCGGATGCTGAAGTCATAGGTGGAGAGTCAGTCATCAAGACGTAGGTAAGTGGATTATTGTCTGTTCCCACTGTAAACTTTGCCCCGTACAAATAGTCATGGAACGTATCAACCGCTGCCCATTTGAAAGCTAAAAATTCTAACTAATGGACTGGATAGTTCCGTTCAGCTGGCAAAAGCAACCGGACGGAGCCCTTCTGGATACTCTTGATTCAGCCCTGCTCCCAGCCCGTTCAGACTTTCATCTACATGCAGGATGTAATGTTTAGCCGGGCTCAACAACTACCAAAAGGCTCAGAGACTTGGAAGTAAGTTTCTTTCTTTCCTTTGATGATATCTTTTCTATTTCTCTGTGCAGGAGGATATCCTTTGGTCAGTTCCGTGAGTGGGCTGACAATGGCAGAATAGCTCTCAATGAAACACCTGTAGTAACCACAAAATCCTAAAAAGGATCTCAGAGACTTTAAGTCAGTGAGTTTCTTCCAGTGGGTCACTGCCCTCACTTTCTCTGGGTCAGTGGAAACTCCAGAGGCAGAGACAATGTGCCCTAAGAATTTCACCTAGGGCTTGCAAAACTGGCTTGTCAATGGAGATTTTGAGGCCACATTCCTCTAGCCTATCCAGAACAGGTGCTCCTCGTGTTCCTCTAGGGTCCTACCAAAAACAATGAGATTGCCAAGGTACGCGAGAACTTGTATCAATATATATCTTTGGAAGGTTGCAGGAGCACCAGTGATACCTTGGGGCATTCTTTCAAAATGAAAGAAGCCAAGAGGACACATAACAGCAGTTTTTTTCCTTATCTGCCTTGGACATCTCCCCTTGGTAATATCCACTTCTCAAATCTAATACGGAGAACCATTGGCTCCCTGTCAAACAATCCAGTGCATCATCTATGCGTGGCATAGTATTCTGATCTAGAATGGTTCTGGAGTTCAGCAGCCGATAGTCAATGCACATTTGCAATTTGCCATTCTTTTTCCTTACTATGACAATTAGGGATGCATACTGATTCCATGACTCTTTGATTATTCCTGGCACCAAAAGATTTTGGAGAGGGCGGTGAACATCCTCAATGTCGGCTGGCGATTCTGCTAGATCTCTCCCTGAATGGCCTGGAGTCTCGCAGCCTGATATGGTGAGTCACACCTTTTGCTAGACCGACGTCCAACTCCTCCAATGAGAAGACATTGGCTCTCCCAGCTAGCTTTGTGGCTAACCTGGCTTTCCAAAGTTCAGGGATGGGAGAATCCCCAAAGTTAAACAACTCAGGGTCAATAGACTTCTCTTGGACAGAAGTCTTCATTAACTAAGTGACCGTGTCAACCGGATACACCTGGGCCAGCACTGTGCCAGTAGGGACAACATTCTCCCAGGTTATAAAGCTCCGACATCACCTCTAGGTGTTTTTGGCGTTCTGCAACCACCTCCGGTGCATAATCCTCATATATGGCGATGGGGGGAGCCTCTGTACCCCAGCTTCCCTCTCCTGGCACAGGCTTTGCATATGATTTTCTCCTTCACCTGGTATCTGTGCAGCCTGATAATGACTGGTCGTGGTCTCTGTCCTGGCTTCGCCTTCTTGGCTAGCATGCAGTGAGCCCTGTCGCATTCCGGCGGTGATTCCAGGAAGCCTTTACCAAAAACCTCCATGAGCAGCTCCGCAAAGAAGCCTGTCGGACGTGGCCCCTCCACTGCTTCAAGTAGTACAATTACGCAGAGATTATTGCGCTGGTTGCAGGACTCCAAGTCGCTGGCTTTAACCAGCAGAATATTACTATTTGTAGTGACTTTCGGGTCCTAAAACGTGAAATTGTCAAAAGTTGTGGGAGCAAGACTCGACCCATGTTTACTCCATCTCAGCCAAACCGGAAGTCCAGACAGGTAGTATTTTAATCTCAACTCTTAGCAGCGAACAGAAGTAAAAACTACCGTTTAGTTTAAGTAGAAAGTCATTGGGGTAAAACTGGACAAACAGCAGGAATTAAGGTAAAATCTCCAGCCTGCTGTTGTCAAGGTGGTCCGGATTCAAAGAGACCCTCCCTCTTTATTCAAACTTGTATCTAAATCCCATTCTTTAAGTTTGTCAGAAAGATTTCAAACTCTGCATCACACCCTTCCCTCAGGGGGGAAACGTGTTGTATTAAGTTTAAACGTGTTCTTTGCATCTTCAGTTTACATGTCTGTTCTCCTTACAGAAACATCATTTTTTTCAATCTGTCTAATGTCGTATCTTGATTCCTACTGTTATACTAAAAAAAAAAAAAATCAACATTTCCCACATATTAATTAATATATTTGCTCAGTGAAATACCTCAAACCACACAGGTTACATCAAATAAGCCACTGTTGCCATTTTATTCAAAATAATTCATATATAGTATAAAAAAAAAGCCTTCTCTGTTCACTCAAAAAAAAAAACTCAAACTCATGCAATAATACAATGATAAAAGAGACCTATGCCATAAAAAGCTAGACCATTATTTGTCTTTAAAATGTCTGCACTCAACAGGTTCGCTCACATCCTTAGATGTTGTGAGGTCTTTTAAATTACAGCATTTTTTTCTCTCTCTGTCTCTCCTGCTGGTAGGATGACATGATCACATATTTTAATTCCATGTAGGTCACTATATCCTGTGACATCAATCAAATGATTATATTTTCAGGGAAACAGACATAGAGACGCTAGCGGTGTATTTGCATATAAATAGAGTATTTAATACCAACATTCACATGAATTTAGAGGTTTCATACACTTTATTGATTCTGCTTTTCATGACCTAGACTATCAGGTAAATGAAATGTGATCATACAAGAATGAAAGAATGAAATACAAATTACAATCTTGGGGAGAGCGCAAACAGCTATTAGATTAAAAAAAGTACTTGCTGATAATAAGCTTACCATCCATATCCTATAAAATACAATTATATAACACTGTACCAACAATATTAGCAAATCCTTGCATTTTGCATTCATGCAGACATCTCAAATAAAGCCACGGAGAGAGGGACGAGCTGGCGTTTCCATTTTTTCCACATATGACAGAAGGGGGGCATTTTGAGGAATTTCTGCCTATTTTCAGTTTATTTTATATGGATTCATTTCTATTCCTCTTTTCTCCATTCTGTCACAAGAACCCAAAGACAGTCCCAGCTCCCAGTGACAGATGTCATCATTACCCAGTCCTAACAGTCTATAGAATGAAAATGAATGTGCAGTCAGTCTGTGAGGATACGAGGCCAAACAGAGAGGCGGGACACAGAGAGCTGCTATGTGAGTATCCCATGCATGTGTGAAGCAGAGCTTTCAGGCAGCGTGAATGTCATAAAAGGTGGACAGGGGGGCCAATTATCCCAGCTGGACAGCTTTTAGCGGCAGTCTGGGGACGAGACAGAAGAAGAACACAGTCAGCAGGACTCTCAGATGTTGAGATGTGCTGTCAGTCCACAGAGGCGAGAAGAGAAAGGAGTAGCATCATTTGATTCCTTTTATCGGAGGTCTGACAACAAGCTGTTGCGGATGGACAAAGATGCTCTTAAATGTTGTGTTGAAAACACATCAAAACCTATAAAACTTTTTTTCTTACATCCATTCATATCAACACCAACAGACAGGCAGTTCACCAGACACCATCTAGTTTTTCCACTTTTATCTTTCAAAGAAGCCCTTTAAATAAGCTGATTTCTGTATGCAATTCAACCCATGTAGTACTAAAGATGAAATGGATTATTTTTACAATATTCCTACATGTAGGATGACTGTGTGGTTATCTCAAATCTCTTCTTTGTCGGTTATGACAAATGATCAAAAAACACATCCTATGTAGAATGACTCACTTAAGAAGTAGCATGTGTTTGTGGTCGTCCCATGCAAACAAAAGACACTATACCATCACAGACTCATAGGAAAATCATGCTTGTCTGAGCAATTATTCACCATCTGGCTTATCCTTTCAAGTGCAAGTTGAAAAATGATGTCTGTTATTGATTGCTAATCTATAACATCATCTCGAAGATGTCCTCGTGATTGTCAGGCATGGGACGTACTTCAGAGTACAGCTTATGTTGAGTTTGGAGCATCGCTCGTAGCAGAACCAATTCCACTGGCAGACTGTCTCTGAGAACATTATATACATTCAAAACATTTGGAAATGATGTCATGGATCTGCACTCAGGCACTGACGGAGATATGACAGCAGTGGTGGTGATATATTAATACAGAAAACAGACAGCTGGAACATTTCCTTTATTTCTATTGTTTGCTGATACTGAAAAAAAATAGCTTTGTATAATTCACTGTTGTCTAATTTAATTATCACTCACAGATGACTAGAGCAGTCCTTGTGCACATAAAGCTATACATTGCTTTTGTAAACACACTGAAAATAACACTCACTGTGAGGGCTGCCAAAGATTTGTAAAGCATATCTGAACTATTCAGACCTTGTGTGACTTAAAAAGATAAATCTTCTCGTACTGTAACCCTGCTGCCATGAAGTTCTGCTCTGCATCATTTGTATGTCATAATGACACTTGGCAGTTAGTTTGAATCATTATCTTCTGACAGATGTTACTTTTTCTCATTGCCAGACTAGATTTCAAAAAGTTCATACCCAGGAAAATTGTTTTTGAAGAGCCTTAACCTGGCTGACAAACTCTTTTAACTTTAGCCTATGTTCGGTATGTGTTGTTGTTTTTTTAAGCAAAGTTTTTCTATTGGCAGTCAAAACGCTGTGTTAAACGGCTCATTCAAACCTAACAAAAACACAACAATACTTAGTTTCAGGTGATTATACAGGAGAGAAAACATACTTATTAATATAAATTCAATTTCTGCCAATAGAGATGCCCCAATATCCTGCACACTCGAACTTTAAGACAAAATTAACGATGAAATGCAATTCAATTCAATCTCTAATTTTGTTGTATTCAATACACTTATAGTAAAGGCTATTCTATTAAATGCACACTGTACAGACCATTGCACACAGATGTCTGTATATCCTACTACTTTCTTGCCAAAAAACTAGTTCTTATATTTATACTTTCACCAGACATAGACATTTTTTAGATGCATGAGTATTTATGATTATTGTTTTGGGGGTGGGGACCAGGAAGATTCTTTCACCAAAGTCAAATCAGTATAATGAGGAAGCATTGTTTTTTTGGCCTAAGGGAGCAACATAACCCCCGCCACAAAAACAAATAAGCAAATATCTGTTCAGTTTTGACTCACAATGTAGGATTTACATGCCAGGATGATGAAAGCTTAATCTACCAGGACCATTCAGAGACCGGTAGATTAACTATTTAATTACCTTGGTTTATAGTTTACTTCAACCATCAGCTTGAGCAAACAAATAACGAAATAAAGAATATCAACTTGCCAAACTAATTGATTTACTGGAGTGTGCCACTTCTTCTTCTTCTCAGAATCAGGTTCTGTCCGGCTAATACGATTTATCATGACCATGGAGTTCGAGCACTCATCCTAGTATATTATTAATGACCTGTTTAATTTTTCATGTAATTTAAGGTTGAGTGAGCAAAGGGTTGAAGGACCATGAGATTGAGGGAAGAAACAATAATATGTTGAGTCAATATTAGCAGGAGGGAATGTCTATAATAACTAACATGGTCAGGTAGCATGTCGTTTCCATCAGAGGGGAAGTTTTATAATTATTTTGGCTTTGTATTTGTACGTTGTTGTTTTTTTCATTTGGTGTGGAAATACCTGGCAGTAATGTTGTTAACATTTTGCAGTAATAATGATAACCCTTGGGAATATGTCTTATGAATTTAACATAGGGGCCATATGGAAGAAACATCTTTTCTGGTCAATTCCCCGCTTCAGTTGATTATTGCATGAAGTGGAAATAACCACCCTTGCAATCAGCCATTACTGCTATATTGTGCATTACCTCCATTAGCCAATTTTGATACCATATTAGCTGCTTTCGATCTATCATCTCCTTCTCACGCCTGCATTGTGTTCTATCTTTATCCAGTTTAATCCTCTATGGTTGCATCAATGTACATAACATCAGCCTGCTACGAGGCAGCTGGTACCTTTGTAGCATGATTATGCTTGTAGCTAAATTGTGTTGATTGATGTTTTAGGGCGAAAAACACAAGTTAAAAGCATGCTACTTTTATTTTTCTGCTGTTTGAGAATTGTCTTTAAAATCTAGTGGACCATCTTGTCTGACATGTAGAGGCCATTGTTCAGTCTGAGGTACCTTCCCATAAGAGACAATATTAATCTTATTATGCATGATTGCAAGTTTAGACTATCATCCCATGGTCTTTTTCAGTACTAACATACATCAAATAAGCCATAGAGGCAGTTTTTTTCGTGTAGCAACTATTAAGACAGAAATCCAGGAGTAGCTAACAGTTGCTAACAGCCGGACATGGCTAACACTGATTAGCTTGGGGCAGTAAGGTGATGGCATTAAAATGGCTTTTTTAGGCACTAATATTACTCAAAATAACACCAAACCTCTGCAGTAGCATGAGAAGATTCCCTACAAATAAGACGAAGCACCAACAATATAGACTTACCTACTGGCCCTGGTACCAGCTCCTCTCGTAGCAAAGTCCATTCAAGACGATTACCAAATGCAATCCAAAATGAAGGAGCCCACTGGGCTTTGTTTTATGTGTAGGGACACTTATCATGCTACTGCAGAGATTTGGTTTTATTTTGAGCAGTATTAGTGGTTGCGACTCTCCTGGATTTCTCCGTTAATAGATGTTACACTAAAAAAACTGTCTTGATGGCTTATTTGATGTATGTAAGTGCCTAAAAAGACCATGGGATGATTTTGCCCCTGAATTACACTTTAAGTCATTTAGGCCATGTAACTATTCCATGCAACATTACGTACTTAACTGAAATTACATAAAACATACTTACTTGAACCGAAACCACAATCTTTTTAAAACTCTTACCAAGTAGTCTTGTTGCCTAAACCTAATCAAATTCTGACCGTTTCACAACATTAACCACATGTTTAAAACTGTGACCGTAACATTTAGGCATGAAGATGTGTTGATATGCTGCCACGGTAGGGGCACTAATTTAGGAACCTTATGGGTTGTATTAGAGGGTAGGGACAAATGACACATGTTGTCATCACTCCTGGAAACTTACAAGTGAGAATGATGATCTCCTGCTGCTGCAGTACCTGTATTTCCCAGGGTATCGCAAGTGTTTTACATGGCACATATGCATTATCACAGCTGGAACACTATCCAGAAACTTGGCTATGCTTTTCAACCTTCTTACAGGGCAATACCTGTGTAGTGGGGCCCTGTGAATGTGCACTGAATCAGAGGGTGCTGAAAGGTGCTTGCAACACCAGCTTTTTACCCTAGAACAAAAGCTTTCCACTACTCTACATCTTTCTATGGAAGTAACCGGAGAACAAATTGCTAGTTTCATCAGCAGTAGGTTTACATTAGTTTTTTCCAGCTGATAAACCTATCAGCACAGTGTTGGGTAACAGATGAAGACGTATTGACGTGTTGCTGCCTTTTCTCATTCACCCCGACATTACCACTTGATCCACTTTGAGCTGCCTTCAGGATATTTTTATTCCTGCTCTTTACAGTTTTACAGCGTTCTATTATATACAACAGCATTGTTGGAACACAGTCACCTGCGTTGGAGCCAATTCCTGGAGTGAAAATAACTGTACAAATTATTCATTGTCCTGGAGGCACAAACCAGTACAGTGACCACATTAAGAGCCATATCACGATTGTAAGCTTTTAGAGATCATAGCGGTCTGTAATGTTGCCTGCATTTTTACACAAATGAGAATGGATAGGGCTGGTGGGGGAACATGCAAATGTTTTTGTCTCCCCTTGATTTTCACTATGATAGGTAAGTCCCCATTTGTGCGTATCTACTGTATACTAATGGGGTTTGCAAATTAAGTCAGTTTAATGTTTATGTCCATGCAAGAAGAAAATCAGGACTACCATTTGCTGCTTGTAATTTTAATTTGACATAGGTGAAATAAAGGAGAAAGTCAACTGAAAAAAAATAACACATTTCTATACTAAAGTCAGCCTGTACATTGGAAAGGCACAGAAGTCTTTGTGTCTTGTTAATGTCATTTGTCTTCAGATGAAGTGCTTGAGGCCCCATGGGCGACAAACTGAGGCCATAAATCATTGTGTCTCTTTCAGACACACAGACCTCCAACTGCATTAAACCAAGGATGGAAAGCGCCAAATTGTGTCAGATAAAATGCCTCCATATGTAAGTTTTTCTTTTTCTAAGTGTATTTAAATTACATCTAAATAGCTTTATGTTTAACATGATTTACCTACCAGCCTTTAATTTCCTCTCTCTCTCTCTGTGCCAAGTGCCTCACACGAACAGTTATAGCTGAGAAAGCCTCACAGCCTTGCGACACTTTCACCTCCCAGGAGGGATTGCTGACAACAACACAGCCATTTGGGGCAGCCGGTCCCTGAATGCTGCGTGGGTGTAAGAGCACAGAGAGAAGTGCTGTAATGTGTGTGTGTGTGTGTGTGTGTGTGTGTGTGTGTGTGTGTGTGTGTGTGTGTGTGTGTGTGTGTTAATGGCCAGTTAAACCTCAAGTTTGGCGGCACATCTGCATGTTAGCAGAGGTCTTTTCTTGAGAATTTCATAGGTTCAGTAAAGAAATTATCTACCTTGGGACTTTAATGAACCAGCGATTTCCTGTTGATTAAACTATGCTTTTACTGTGCTTTCATATATTTACCTGTTCATTTAAAATTGTAATACATACATTTCTGAGACCATCAGAAAGAGGTAGAAGTGTTGTAATTATGGATTTTATTACAGCTTCACAATGAGAAAAGTTTGTGTTTCTTATGTCCCTCTCCTAAACTTTTCCCTAATTTTCCAGATGCTGAAATATACAGTGATTCGTCTACTTTTGCCTTAAACCAAATTTGTATAAAAAGAAAATTAAGGGACTGATCTCTGAAATTGTTACATAATTTCACTGCTTTCTTGATCCTCATTTGAAACTATTTGCTTGGCTTGTATTTTTCAGTTGGGCTATTAAAACAGCAAATAATAATAAATCACCATAACCGGTTCAGATTGTTTATTATGATCAGCACTCAGTATATTGATGCTCATGTCAGGCACTTCTGTTTGTCTCTCCCTCTTGGAATATCTTTACTCAGAACATCTGCATGCAAATCTATAAATGTGCTAAGAGCATCTTTCAAGCTGTTTCTGTCCCGTCGTATCTGATCTTGGATTCTTACCTTTGAAATGCCAGACTTTTCAACGTGTTTCTAAGTTATACGTTTTCACTCCCTAATTAGTGTCAACACCATGGCTCTTGCCTCTTATCCCTCCACATGTTCTTTTAATCTCTCCTCTGCTTGTCACATTGGTGTATCTTTTTACTTTTTAAATTTCCTAAAGAAGAAATGAAAGACAGGGCATTCATAGTACTGGTGTATTGAAGAACCTAGTCTACCAACTTTAATCCAAACAGGAGGAGACACATTTCGCCATTGACACAGCCCAACCTCAGTCACACATCAGATTGGGTGGTCTGATCAACTTGTCCACAGAGCAGGAACAGTGAATGATTACTGTTAGCAGAGCCTGATTGATGGCTTCGCCATGGAGACACAAGGCAATCAGGTCTGGAGGGGTAATGAGGATAGTCATTTCCCTTTGTCTCCTGCTCTGGTCTCTATGAGCATAACTATGGGACAGTGATTGCTGATGCAATTTTTTGGATGTGCAGATCTGATGTCCAAGCAAGCATCTCAGCGAAGTATGGCTCGGTTACTTAAGGCCTGTGATCGATCATACAAATCACTACAGAGCATCTTGACTTGATCCCATGTAAATGTATTTATGTCGATGTCATGCGCACATAAGGATACAAATTCCTGTAAAACCGTTCCATATGCATGAAAACTGGTTATGAAAGTTCAGATCAGGACTGCCATGATTGCAGTGTGATTAGATTTAGATGTGGGATTACTCTTCATCTGTGCATGCGTTAGGACATTGGATGATTTATAGGATTGCAGCACATAGAAACCTCAAATGACACAGGGGGTCTTGCCTTGCATTTAAACTCTAATGGAAATGTTGATGTGTTGGTCCAAACCTAAAAAACTCAACAACTGTTTGATGGACTGCAATTATGTTCTGCAGATATTTTAGCACTAGAGGATGTCACATTTATATTTGTGGTTTTGACAACATCTATTGGATGGATTGCCATGACATTTTGTACATATATTCACATCTCCCTCAGGATGAATTTGAATGACTTTGGTGATTCAGTAACTTTAAATCTAACTCTATTATCAGGTCAACATTTTGGCCCTAATGACCAAATACATGCAAAACCAATGACACTGCCAGCGTGGTCAACATTACCATTATACGTCATAGATTAACATTGTCATCATGAGCATTGAGCATGTTGAGGTTAGCCTCTCTCTCAAAGCAGTGCTGTGCCTAAGTACAGCCCCACAGAGCTTGGCATCGCTGTAATCTCTTATCGTGTTGGTAACAGTAAGACCTTGTGCTTTGTTTTTTAAAATGTTCTTATGGCAGTGAGAGAAGCAGGGATGTTTACTGTTGACTGTACGGGACTCTCACGGTGCCTAATAAGTGGACTGTGACAAGTCTGATCACTGTTGGCCACTATTCTTTAAGTTGAATTCTGTCTCAACTTTTCACCGCAGCCCAGTGTGTTTTTTTTCAGCACCCCCTAAAGCTTCACCTCCACCGCCTAAATTCACTACCCTATTCAAAATGAATGGGAGGACTTTCACCAGACCACTTGAGCTAGTTTAAATGCCTGCTTAATCCGAATATAAGGAAATAAGCTTGAAAAGTTTACTTTCTTTAAGGTAGGAGTTTTAATTTTGTAAAATGGTATTACACTGGGATCTGCACATTCTCCGTTGCGTGGGGAACTCATAACAGTATTTGACATTTCTCTTATCATATTGCAGTCCTGTCTCCTAAACATTTTGTTACCATACCATAAAACTGTATTCTCAACGTATTATGTCCCAGATTATCAAAATCTGTGTAGGGAGGAGGTCGGGGGCGATGCATGGATTAAACAAACACAGGGCTTTTGCCAAGGAGACCGCTGTTGGTGTTCCTTGTCAAAGGGTTGGATATTGATGAAATGCTAATTGTTGTGAAATTAAACCATGTACTATTATATGCAGTATAGGCAATAGTAAAATCTGCACATATGAGTGCATTCGATGTCTTTATCTCTCAGACTCAAATATTTTTCCAACGTGACCTGTGTATGAAACTGTCTTGATGTTTCCATATGGTCACGTCACATGTGATCTGTCTTCATTTTCATGGATTTGTTCGATTCTGTCCAGCTATGTGATTAGTTTTCTTTGGCCATTGATCAAAATGTTTGGATAGTCATGGTGTGCTGTTAGCCACCTAATGGAGAGAGATCAGTACTATGCTTGGATCACCTCCAACAAGGTAAGACTCCCAGTGCCTTGCATGTTTTCCCTTTGACGTGAACCTAATCACCTACATAAGTCATCTAACTGTATCTGGAGTGGCTGAGGGACAGAGGAGCTTGTGTTACAGATGCACCTTTATGTTGCATTTGTGTCAGGCTTGGTTGGTGTGCGTGCCATCTCTGCAGCTGTTCAGGCATAAATCAAACAAGGAAACTTGATAAGGCCCTCTAGTAGAAAGCGTGTAGGCATATTTGAATAATCAGCGACCATGAGAGCCCTCAAACTGGATTGTGTTGCTGGATTGCGCGAAGTGTCCAAGTTTAATGCAGTCAGTGGAGGGCAGCCTTCTTTACTTTCATAAATCTAAAGAAATGTTGTTTCACTTTTATACCTGATACTACAATGTGAACTTTCCCCACTGGAGAATTGATGTTGGTCTTTTCTAAGAGCTTGTTTTGTGTTACATTGCGTTCTTCTGAAATCCTAGAAGGTGTTTGATCTGCTGTTCTGCATGTGGCCCGGTCCATTATACGTCCTTGGCATATCAAATGGTTCAACAATGGCATGTTATCCCTCTGGCCTCGACTTCCATTTGAATATCATCTGTCAGGCAGTACAAGAGGAAACCTGCTCCAACAGAAAACGCCCATAGCATCTCAAATTACACAGCAATTTATATGTCATCTGTAATCGTTCTGCAACCACTCCGTATCCCGTGACAGCCATTAATTATCAGTACTTTTTGTCTCTCTCCTCCTCTGCTTTAGAAAACTACCTGGATTCTCTGGGTGTTCAATCACAACACGAGCTTTGATATTGGAGACAGTGCTGATGAAGACATTATATCATGGTGCTGATATGATTTCAGAATCGCTGACTGAGAAGTGAAAAAGGCCGTTATCTGACCCGCTTTGAGGTGTTGGGCAATAAGGTACAGTATATGAGGGACATAGAAGCTGTATAGTTAAATTAATTGTTCCCTTAAATTGAGCTGCTGCAAGCTGTTAATACAATGGCAACACATTTTAGCCCTGAAGGAAAAAGGCAATTTTCTTTTTGCTCAGGTCAAATAAAAGAGCAACACAGGATTAAGTTTCTGTTGCTCTGTACAACGGGTGCCAAACACAACAATGTAATGCCAAAAGAGTGTCACCACACACAGGCAGGCAGGCAGGTCAAAAAGAATCTCTATCTCACACATTTCCACAGGTTATTGTTTTCTTACAATTTCTTACTTTACTCATAATTTGTTACACAGTGTTATGGATTGTAATAGGCTTACTTGAAGTTTTCTTTTTTTTATCAGGACATTTCTGTGCTCAAAATAAAATCCCTCATCTGTGTGTGTGTGTGTGTGTGTGTGTGTGTGTGTGTGTGTGTGTGTGTGTGTGTGTGTGTGTGTGTGTGTGTGTGTGTGTGTGTGTGTGTGTGTGTGTGTGTGAGAGAGAGAGAGAGAGAGAGCAAGAGGGAGAGCTAAGCTTGGGCGTACAAGGAGACAAGGAAGATAAGCTTTGGGCAACATTCATAATCTCCTTGTAAAGACAAAATACATGATCACATACCCAATTTTATGTGAAAAAAACAGCTTGCCTTGATGCCCATAAATTCATGATGACTTGTGGATATTGATGTTTGAAGTTCAGCACGTTTGCCTCATTGCTTTCACTCACACACATGTAGAAGGAGCTAATGCTTGAAACTTTAAGGCCACAATGTATCCTGTGTCACAGGACGCCCCTCTTACCCACTGTCCACTGGAAAAGAACTCTCCTGCTGTCTGCTTTCTTAGTCCAAATGCTAATTATTTTGTGCTTGTTCAGCTATTTTCACATCAAACACAGGCAGAAAGTATTAAGACAAATGTATAGGCACTAAAAGTCATGTTATCACCTTGGCCAAAAAGCTGCTTTTGAATGTATGCTTCTGGATGCATGCTTCTGGACGAGCGAGGAAACTCACATTTAAAGTGTTGTGTTTAACGTCATTATGCTACACATATATATGTTGCTGTTTGAGGTGATCTTTGTACAGTTTTCAATGGGACTTTTTCCTCAGTAAAAAGTAGATCCAATAAAAACTGTTCACGTGGTCTGTGGTTCATCCTAAGTAATTGTGGCATTGTTTCTGGAAAAGACACACTGCTGTTGAGTTTTAAAGCATACTTGTCATTGGTTTAGAGCTATGGTCTACATTCTGAAAATCAGTTTGAAAGAAATTGAAAAAAGCAAAAAAAAATGAAAACATATGTAGAGCTAGATGTCACTAGAAAAAAAGGTGAGAAGATGTGTAATTTTGATATTCACATGACTTGACTCTTGACTTTTTAAATTTACTTTACTGAAAGACAAAAGTAAAAAATCTGTTACATTCTCTTTGTCTCACTGCTTTAACGAGAGGCTTATGAGAAATATATCAACAAAGGAAAGATAATTGGATAAACCAGGCTGCATTTCTCCCTGCAGCATTGGATAATCCTCAAGTCTGTAAAATGTCTTTTTGTCCTGGCATTCATTTCTATGACGCAATAGCTTGAGACACGTATAATCAGCACACCGGAATTGTGAGCTATTAGTCGTATCTCTGTGTCTCTAATCCTGTTCAAAAGACTGTCCATTGAGTTTCCCAAGAATGCCTGAGCCTGCGAGAATTCACATGGCCTAGAAGTCAACTTTAAACACGTTGGACACATGTCGACCTCTGACCTGTGGCGAAACAAAAGAAACCAAAAAAGACACAGGATTATTTCCTGTAAAGTTTTAATGACTGATAAGAAGCATAACGAATGTCCTAGGTTGTTAATGAAGCAAATAAAAAGCCTTGCCAATATGTCAAGTAACTGAATTCCATATAAATAAGTCATGTATTGTTTTTAGACAGTTAACAGAGCTGCTATATTATTTTATGAAACCAGTTTTTCTTTCTTTCTATCCCTTATCTGCCTATCAAGTTAAAAAAAATGAAGCTCCTAAATTATATTGTTGTCCTGCTGCACACTTGCTTAACATTTCTGATTTCTCAGTAGACTGCCGGCTTAATCTCCTGCATACTTCAAATCACCACATCTGTCCAATCTCTACTCAACATCTGACATCATGCAGCTGTTGCCATGGGGAGCCCTCCCTGCTTAGAATGAGTTTTGCCTGCACTGTACCGTGGTCACAGTTTACACATCATAACCAGTCCCCCTATATGCACACACTGAGTCACACTTTCTCCCCATCATTACATGAAGTGTAAGTGGGAATGTGTATCCAGAAACATTCATACAAGGCATAACAATAACTTTATTTTATGTATTACATGAATTAAATGGCAAAACATCATTGGGTTCATGGATCTTTTGGTGTCATTTGTGTCTGAGTGGTTGGAAGCTAACATTATAGCACATAAACACAGAACCGAGCTCCGCATGCTGCACTTACATAAGACTTATCTTTTTCTTTCAAAGGAAATCTGTCTACTTGATAAATCCAAAATAAACACCAATAGGTATTATAAAAAATTTACGAATAAGCAGTGCTTTCATGCTTCACACAGTAATTCATTAGAAAAATGTTTCTGACATTAGCACTATATTAAATCTATCACACCACGGCTGTAATTCATTTGAGTAATTGTATATTCTGGTTTATTCTTTTAAAAAAGCAACAGACCGAAGCACTAGATATCACATAACACACAGCAGGTGAGTATGTGCAGAAAAAGTAGAGATGCCGTGTCCAATCAGAGAGAGCATTTGCATGACCTTCTTATGAAAATGATAAATCATGGATAATATAAACTTATAAAAGGTTTAAAATTGAATATAAAATATTTTTGGGACCCTTTTCAAACAGAAAGGTCTACTTAAATTATGTATTCATATGTATTTCACAACCTAACAAGCCCCTTTTTAATACATAAAAGCATGTCATCTATGGTTGAACATGCGCCTTCACATCAGAAATCAATCTGAGCAGAACCAATGGCAGTTTGATGAGCCCCTGGAGTCTACAGCTCCTGTCAGGTCTGTGCATCAGACAGGCGCCTCATCTGGATCACATCTGGACCTCATCAGGCCTCTGGCCAGCAGAGGGGCAGGCGTGAAAAAGCCTCACACAGAGCACAAGGGTGCTCTGCAGAGGAAATTAAGAAGACAAAGGTGTGACACCTGGGCGAGCCAACCTCACCTTAGGTCTCACTTCATTTTCTATTTAAGTTTGTCCAGATAAGTTCAGACTCATCTTATTGAAGTCAAAGCTTTGAAATAAAAGTAGTGTGGGTATAAAAGGAGTACATGAGAGTTACAGCATTATGTGTCTTTTATTCAGTGCTGTACTTCTTTGTATCTAATGAATTTAGACTTCAAAAGACTGATTCAGACCAGCCTCTATCATTTGACATCAAGACATATCCATTTTGACAAATTCCACAGCTTCCTTGAGTTACTTTCAGGTCATATAATACTTCCTGTATTTCAGAGTGAGTGTCTGGTCTCTAGAGGAAGGTAAACCAGTGCAAGATGGAGGGAGGGCATCATGATTGCTGAGTATACTTAATACATATAGGAAGCTATTTTCTTCTTTCATCTAGTGATATCATCCATGCCACATTGCAAATGGTCTTGGATCCAGTGACCGCTAATCCAAAAATTGCATCATGAAACCATGATCAGAGACTACTGGTACATTACCTTACAGAGATGTCCCATAAATACTACCATTCAGCCAGTAGAGAGGTTAGGCTATATTATAGCCACAGTTGTTCTCCTCCTCATTCAGTTACTTCCCTGGTAACATTTTATCAAATTAAAGTTTGAGCTTGTAACAGAATATTTTTCTTGCAGACAGGAAGCAGTTTTATTTGAAAGACAGGCACTTGACTTCCTGTGGTGTTTCGTAAACTTGTCTCTGCCCAGCGGGACTCTTGACAGCCCCTTGGCTGTGTCCAAGCTGTTCCTGTTTAGCACGTTGACAGTATATTTGACACAAGTCTTGCTTCAACTTCCTCTCAGCCATAACAGACCCGAGGGCAGAGCATGAGTACATTTTGAAGGTTAACTCTGCTAATGAAGCCAGGCTGGCCAGCAGGACCCCTTGAGTTTTTGTGGCAAAGTCATCCACATGCCACTCTGCTGGAGAGCTGGACTAAGAGGGTCCTCATGCTTGTTACCAAGTTTCTGCAGGCAGCACCACGGACAGCCCCAGAGCAACACCACTGTTAATGAGAAATGAGCCCACTCAGTTATTTGCCTGCTTCCTTGAGACTGATGCTCATCAAAATATAGGGGGTGCTTTCCACTGTTCAATACAGTGTTCTATAGCATACAGACTCATGGTAAACTTAACATACAGTTTTTCTCTTTTGTTTCTACTCAAGTATCTTGATATCCTATCCATCACTGTCTGACAGTATATTGTGTTGGTTGGTGCTTTTACTTGGCGCAATATGATTTTACTGAATGAGATATTCACCCATATTTTTATGGCTGCTATGCATGTACTTTACTTAAAAAAAAAATTAGTTACAGTTACTATTTACTTCTATCAAAAAGTAACTGAATTAGTTACTGAGTCACAAATTATAAAAGTAACTAGATACAATGGAAAGTAACTATTACTTTTCTTTCAAGTACATTTTTAAATGCTCAAATGTGTCAAAGAATTTGGACCCAACCTCCAACCTTCTTTAAGGGAACTTAAAATACATGTGCATGTTGAATTATTTATGATAAATTCAGAATATTATAATGAAATGGACACTTAATACAATAAATTATTAACAGAAACAGTGTGCACAAATCTAAACTATTTTGATGCTGCTGTGGGACAAAGTTAGTCCAGCCTCCAATCAAATTGCATGTATGATTGTCGATATTATAATTACTATATTTATATAGTGCATCAATAAAAATAGAACAATAGATGTTCTGGAACTTTTGATATTTATTTTATTATATTTAGAGAAGTCAAACTGGAATTGCATGAAAAACCAATGTGCAGGAGCACGGGCATTACAGGGCATAATGTGCATTTCACATATACATTTGTTCCTCTCATTTCATGTAAGGAAATGTAATGGCTATACTCTAAAAGGCTAATTTGTGATTACCTGGGCTCGCTATTTCTGTTGCTGCTCGTTGACTGAGGCCTTGTCCACATGGAAACAGATCTTACGAAAATGATCCGTCTCCCATCCCCCTTCTTAAATATCTGCATCCATTCCATTGAAACCGACCCAAAACGCTGCAGTACTTTTGGCTCTCCACTAGAATTTAAAATACAGATATGCACATTTGAACAACATTTGGCTGCACAGCTTGAGTTTTTTACAGATTGACCCACTGGCATTCTGCTGCCATTTGAACTAACAGAAGAGATATAAATGTGACCAACTTGTTTTAGGGCATGTCATGTAAAAGAACAAAACAAGAAAATAATTTTTAACATCTTATATTTTCTATCCAGGATGCAGATAATCATTTCTGATGTGTGAAACATGTCTGTTAGCATGCGTGAGAGTGAGAGAATGTGAGGGATGCATGAACTGGAGTCAAAGGGTCAGAGCAGGAGTGGTTTTTACTCCCAAAACTGGCCTCATTGAGGTACGACTAATGTTGTGTGACTGGAAGTTTATTGTGATGAGGTGTTACAGGACAAGAGCTAATACTGATTCAGTAACTGGACAAAAAGCTAATTCATAACAGAATGTAAGAACTTGATGTAAGATTGCAACACTACAAATTTACAATGATTATACTCTCAAGAGTTTCAACATTCTGAAAATCTGTATGCCTTTTTTGGTATTGCAGAAATGTCATTGCCTCTAACATGCGGTCAGATAACTTGTAGAATGTACTGACTCTCAGTCATGTTCAGATGCCACATGAACAGATGGTAATGAGGTGTCAGTCTTGAGTCTGATATGTGCTGGAACTTTCCCTAGGCTGGGATAACGCTCCTGCTTTGGTCCTTTCCTGTTATGATTTCCCCTGATACACACACCCATTTTGTTCTGTGCATGCATGAGGAGATGGCGAGTGAGGCTGCTCTGACTCTGAGTGACTGATTTGCGTTCACATCTGGAAATACACTCGCTGATGAGGAGCTCATGGCTTATACATGTACAGCTGTCTACTTAAAACACTCCCCTTATGGGAAATATTCTGTACTCTTTAAGTCTGTCTGCACATTAAGGCAGGTGTGAGCTTGTATATGTAAACATTCTCTTATGTTTGCAATGTCTTTGCATCATTAGCCTTGTGCATAAACATGCTTGTTTACCTGTGTATATACTTGGAGACAGAAAGTGCGTTGATGAGAGAGAAGAGAGGAATGTACTGTTCTGGTGGGCTTACGAGTATTGTTACCAGTTTACATGTAGCCAGGCAATCGAGGCTTAGCATGAGATTGCATCTTCGGCCCATTTATTCGACATTTCAGCACAACACTTTGATTTACAATCCATTTTTTGATCCATTTCAAACATTGGATTAGAGTCTGTTTTTGGCCTAACCCGATATATTTTATGCCCCAAAAGAAAACTGCTGTCACATTGCTTTTAAACCAATGACAAAAGATTAAAAAGACTTTCTGAGGATTTAACCTTAGTTCATGGCTCTGATATAGTAGGTGGGGGTTGGGCTCAGGCTTGAAATGGAAACTAATCCAGTGTGAAATGGGCCTTCAGGCCAATCCGTTGGACCTGTCCAAAAGGAAAACATATCACACGCAGAGAAGTCTGATGTCATCAAGATCTGGGGAAAAGAAACCTGACATGTTGTTCACTCAAGTGGCTGTTGACAGCACTTGAATTTATTGTCCCCTCATTATTTTTGTTCCATGATGAGGTATCAACAATCTCAATAAGGGAGTCAGAATAACAGCCGCAGCACTCATAAATAATGCAAGTGCTTGACTGGATACAGGCTGAATGGAGACTCCATGGGCTACAAACCCAAAGTGAGCTCCCAAAGAGACCTCACAGAATGAGCTTAGGGAGGTTAAAAGGCCTGTCAACAATATAAACAACATCCTGAGTGAAGAAAGAGGGGCCCTCTGGTGTTTTAATCTCTCTTTTTTCCCCCTCTTGCTCTGCTTCTTTGTAGCATTTGCAGAAATATGTGGATCATTTTCCGTTTCCCCGCTCGCTAAAACAAAAAGAGCTGTCTCCTGTTGCTGAATTCTTCTTCTACACCCGGTCCTAATCCGCATCTGAAGTGACTCTCCAAAGAGCTTAAGGCATCTCAGAGGTCACAGGCAGGATTGTTCGAGCTGGCACTGACACAACAACCAGAGGCATATGCAGCCTGTAGCAGTGGGATTCAGATGTTGCTAATGCACAGTTGGAAGAGAACCACTTGACATGTTATCATCAGACAAGTTCATTTACAGCCTGTGTAGGCTGTAAATGCTCAAAAACCTTTTATTTTCACTGCTTCTTTGTGTTACTACTACAATTTAATTTTTGATTTAAGCACAGAACATGTCTTACACATACTGTATGTCTGTTATTAATTTAAAGGACTTCTTTGTATGTAGAGACAGGCACTGCTGATGTGTTGCACTTTGCATGTAGAGACAGGTATTGCTGATGTGTTGCACATCTGGATTTATACCAGTATGAAACCATTTATTGCTCCTCTGTTACCACTTCATACTCAATCTCTCCTCCCCGGTCCATCCCTTCGAGCTAACAGAACTCAGACAACCATGTGCATTAGCGTGATCTTCACAGAAGTATGTGATATTGACTGCTAGATTTCTGTGTTATGATAAATTTATGCCATACTGTGGACATCACTCAGAGGCTGCCAGCTCATCGGGTCTCTGATGTAAGAAGTATAGGAAACTCATATCCTGCTCAATAAAGTTGAATAATTGATGCTTTAGCACTTATTACTCCATTCAGGGTTTGAGGAACAGCCAAACTTGAGTTGTTTATTGATGTAATGGCAGTCAAGGTTTTAAATGGCGTTGGTTAAATAAGCTGCTTGTTTGCACTATATTGGCATATTAACTGTATGTTTTGCAAGATAAAGATAACCTCCATAATTCACTGTTTTCATGAATAAAAGTTGTCAAATTATTCTAGTGACCTGCATATCAGCTATCCGATCAAGGTGCACATTAGAACTCAAATCAGTGTGTATGTTTATTGTTCAGAACAAACCTGAAAGACAAGGTGTTTTCTGTTGTAGAAGCCGTAATTTAATTACAAAGTGGACAGAAGACATTAGTTCAACTCTATGAGGTCTAGATTGTGTCCAGTGAACACCTTAAATGGGTGCTCCGGTGATTTAGAATTGCACTTCAATAAATTGAGGGACTTTCAAAACACAGATGCAGCAGGTTAAGTCAAGATATCATGACTTTTAGTCCTGAGTATGGGTCAAGCTCACATCCGAATCTCCGAACCCAAGCTGAGATAACCCTATGACAACATCATTTGGTTTTTTTTCTTGTTTTTTTCAGATTTTGAAACTCTTCCTTCAGGTTCTCAGAAAACATTGAAGGTCCCATATTGTAAAAAGTGATATTTCCATGTATTTTCTATTATAAAGCAGATGAAGGAGCTATATAAATAATGTGAAAGTATCAAAACACTTAATCCACAGATAGATGCACATGATCAAAAACAGTGTGTTTTAACGAGCCGTCCAGGCTCTGTAGGGTTGTGATGTCACAACTATACTATATATATAGGTATAAAGTGCCGATACATTCACTACCCTGGCTGAAATGATGGTGCAGAAATGCCAAGAGCGCTGATACGGAAGACCCGGAAGACCCAGAAGACCCAGAAGACTCGAAACGCTGACCAATCAGAGCAAACCGGGCTTTTTCAGGAGGTGGTCTTAAAGAAACATGTTTTTGAACATTAAACCTTGAAACCCAAAGTTATGAACCTGAAAATGAGGATAATATGCTCCCTTTAAATAAATGTCACAGGTTGAGTAGTACTCCCTGGTATGTTTAAACTGATCTTAATGTGTAAACTAGGTTGAGTGCCCCTTTATATCTCCATTTCAGAGCCACGTTCAACTTTTGTGATTGTGTGTGGGCCTGTCAAACATGATATCATGTCTCGGTTCACATTTGGAGTGTTTTGGCAGGCAGATGGACAGCTGTCACACATTGGGGACACATTAAAGTCAAGGAGCGAGGCTCCCTCAGTAGCTAAAGGGAACTCCCTTGTTCCACAGTGTCCCTTTAGTTGTGGCAGACCATCCCTTGAGACCCTAATTAGCAGAGTGGTGATGACTGAGATTGAGTGAGAGCTGTATGGTGGAGGTCTACTGGGGGCCCCAGTGAGGGTGACCATGCCAGTGGGTTGATCTGGGCAAGAGGAGGGGGGCTGTGGACATGAAAGAGCAGGGGACACGGTGGGTGAAGAGAAGCTTTCCGGCGGCCCTTTTAGTCTGTATCAGGTGTCAACACCGCATGCCAGAGTTTATATAGCAACGGGCAACAAGTTGTGAGGAAATCTGATCCTCATAGAGGCGGTGGGTTGGCTTTCCTCACACTCAGGCAGCCCTGTGGCTAGCCACCATGCCACAGTTTCTCTACTACTTGAGGTGTGCATTACCTCTTCAACAGTACTAACCCATCCCTCCCTCACCTCTTGCCCCCAGTGTGAAGCCTGTCCAGCAACTCTCAGGTTTCACAGACACCGCTGGTAAAGCCCTCTGACGACAGCCCTGTCGGCGGTGTATGAAGCAGAAAGAGGATCGTCTGACGTAGGCCGCTCCCCGGACCTGGTGTGTGTGGAATGCCCCGGAGAAAGAGAGGAGGACATCGCCACTTCTAAGAGGACGACACTTCTGTTGCTCCCCTTATCTCTGCATGTAACTGTATCTCTCCCCGTCTACTATGGCAGTGTAGTAGGCTAGTACCTCCATCCTATCAATGCCACTCAGGTCAAAGTCAAGCTTGGCTTTTCAGATGAATAGATAATAAAGTGGATGATAAAACATATCTGAATTTTTGGTTGAATGAAAATGGCTGGCGATTATAACAGAAAGCACTTGATCCTACAATCCCTGACAGCCCGTCAAACTATGATGCTCTGTTTAAATAAAAGTGCTTGGTTATGTTCAGGCAACAACTTAAATTTAAATAAGTATGTTTGTTATGTTATATAATTTATGTGCCCGGGAGACCCGGGACATGACCCTCGGTCTCCTGGGTGAAATTTTTTTTTAACCTTCCACCACCTCCACCTCCACTTTATGCAGACTTTGTTGCTTGTACTTCTGGTGTGTGTCATACAGATGGTAAAGGCTGCCTTGTGTCGGTATCAGACGCCAAGGGGTTCAACAAAGTGTTGATATTTGACACCCTAGGCATGAGAACAGTCCATCCCTGAATGATACTTTCACTTTAACTAATTTTCTACATATAACCGCATAGAGAGACAAAAGGCACCATCGGGCACTGGCAGAAGAGGTGTCCCGGAGAGTCTCCATGGTATGGTATAAACAAACAGAGGAACTAACTATGTTTACAGTGTTCTTATAAAGATAAGATGAATGCAAAATGAAACAAAGATATTGCTCATGTCAGGGCACATTAATCATCTAAAACATAAAGGAGGTAGGATTTGAAATCTCAAAAGTAATTTATGGGACTTCTCCTGATGGGTATAAATCAGTTTTATTAGTAATGCATGTGTTGAGTGTTATGACTTCTCCATGAAGCACATTTGTGGCCAAAGAGGGAAAAGCTCTGAGTCTGGCAAGACACGCTGCCCGGTCCGTGCTCTCTGAGCCTGGTTTCGTTTTGAAGTGATATGAGCTCATTCTGGATTGCTATGAACTGTTATGTTTTTGCTCCTCAGCGAGGCATGTCCTGATAGCAGCAGATGGATGAGCTCTGTTTTAAGTGTGAGGATAAGTCTTCCCCACTTTGAGAAATTACCTTTATAGTCTCTTTGGAGAAAGTTGTAATAAGTAAGATATGGGGATTCCTCAAACCAGACCTGATAAAGTGTAGTCTGATATTTCTTTTAAGTCCCATCTTGTCTTATTGGGGTGCATTATGTTATCAGTTGTACCAGGCACCCAAAGGCCCACTTATTATTTTAACAAGAGAATACTGAAGATGTACTAATATGGTCTATTAATAGCTTTATCCGAAGATAAATGCTTTCACAGATGCCATATATAGCTCTGGAGAGCCTTCTCTGCTCTTGTAAACGATCTTCTCATGTATGACAACATCTCTGACAGGAAGCCTGGTAAACATTCTTTAAAGTTATCCAAAATAAATGATCTCCATTCCGAGATATTGTTCAGATGTTGTAAATATTGCTTTAAAAAGGTTTACACATGGAGGTGAGAGTTATTGGTTTATGCAATGTGAGGCTGGTGATGTGCTCCTCTGAATACAGCAGATACTTGAACCTCACAGTCACTCTGCAGGTGATGTATTATTCTACCAAAATATTTGTTTCCGCCTCCTGTGGCAAACTTCACATTGTGTTTACTTTCCACTTACATGGCTTACGTTAGACTTTGACACCTGAATGACCAATACAATTTAAGATAACTGTGTTAAAAACCATGTCCACCATCTACAAAAGGCTTCACAAACACAGAGGAACAGATTGTCTCCTTGAATGAAGAAACCCAGAAAGTAATAATTGCTTCAATGATTTGTTGATTGATTACCAGCTGCGACAGCAATGCTGGTATTGTTTTAAACTTGTGATTATGTACTTGCAAGTGTGTGTATGTGTGTGTGTGTGTGTGTGTGTGTGCGTCATCATGGTAAAATATAACATATTTACACAGCTTCAACAAACAACATTTAATATGTTAATTGTATTTTAGTGCCAATAGGCAGATTTTGTTACCTTTGGACAGCCCCAGGCTTGCTGTTTGCCCCTGTTTCCAGTTTTTATGTTAAGCTAAGCCAACTGGTTGCTGGCTGCAGCTTTATATATACTGTACAAACATGAGAGTAGTATGATTTTTCTCATCTAATTCAAAAAAAGGGAAAAAGATTTGAATGGTCTGCTGAGAAGTATTTGCTGCTAAAAGAATCAAGAGGAAGTAGAAATGCAGTTATAACCGAAACTATCAACAGTAAAATCAAAGAGACTAAACAGACTCAAATGCTGCTTAGCATGCAAACAGTTTGGAGAGGTAACCAGGACGACAGATGCAAGAGCTGGTGCAAAGATGGGTTGCGCGTGTCTGAGCAGAGATGATAACCTGTAACCATAGCGTGTCGTCTCCTCTCTGGACGTTACGTCTGCGGCTGGATTCCACCCAACTCACTCAGAGATAAGAAGTCTGAGGAGATCAAAACAAAACCCCAGATCAGATCTCACTCTTCAGTCTGTCAGCTTTGCCAGAGTGACCACCGATAATGCTGTCCATCACGCCATAAAAAGCAACAACATCACTGAGCTGTCTGTCTGCAGGATTCTATATGACAGTAAAGTCTGAGCAAACAGATGGGGAGGCATACAGCTTGGGAGGCTGAGAAATCGAAAACATGAACTTTGCACATTAGTTTTGTCATCACATTGCAAGCTTTCCTTGACAGTAAAACACTGAAGTTGGTGAGTTTGAGGTTTAACTCTCAAACATTCCCAAAAATAATAATAACCATATCAGCACCCCAGTGTGAGCCACTCTGTCAGCATGAAAGAGCCTTGCGTGAAATGAAATCTTGGTGCTCCAAATGTTATCCGGGAGATCTAACTCAAATACCCACATCTCCTCCATGCAACAACAAAGGGGTGCTCTGCTGATAATCTGTATTCCGTGCATTGACAGTGAAAGGGAGGGGCGAAGCTACAAGTCAGTTGAAAGCAGCAGGAGCATCTTTAACGGCTTTTACACAATGTTTTTTTTGGAGGTAGGAGTGACTTTTGTTTGAAGTAGGAGATAAGAAAGGCAGATCAGAAAGAATGATAATAAGAGTCCAGCAATACCCACAAAGCAAATAGCGTGCAAAGCAATGGCAAAACAGGAATGGTCATCATAATACATGGAGCTTGAAAAGACATTAAATGTAACAAAGCCATTATCAGAATCTAAATAGCAGCTGAAACTGGACACTTAGAGCTTTGATTACTACTATGATGAGGGAACTAACCAGCATCTAATTTGGGATCTTCAAATAAACTCAACATTGCAAATCCAATCCATTATTTCAGATTAGAAAACTGGTGACAGAACAACTGAAACCTTGAAAGGCTAAGCCATGTTCATTTGTATTCTAGAAAGAAATAGTCCAGCATCTAATTCCCAAATAAAACCACAACTTATTGTCTTTACATTTGGTTCATTGTATGGATTAAATAAATATAACGTTCATAAACAGATATGACATGTTAATTAGTGAGCTTTAAAGGTGCTGGTAGGCATTTTTTGAGCCAAGCTAGGTGTGTCCCCCCGTTTCCAGTCTTTATGCTAAGATGAACTAACTAGATGCTGGCTCATATTTACTTTAAAGTGACTAATAAGCATATTTCGTAAAACCATTTCAAAAGTTCAATTAGAAAATTAATTCTGAATTCAGAAAACATATGATTAGTCGTTTCTTTCTCTGTGGCCAAAGATGCATGCAAATCATAAGGCCACTGGCTAAGTGCTATGTTCCAATATTAGGACTGCCAGTAAATGGATAATGTCTCAACTCAGGGCCATGGGATGTTGGAGTATAAATGATTTATGTGAAATTCCCTTAACATGTAATGTTTTGAGTAAAGTGGATGTGCTCCAAGTGACATTATAGTTTTCCACAATGTTATCCAGTTCTCAAGATCCCCCATTAAAGCTGAACAACTGCTGCCAGTGACAAGAAAGAGCTAACGCCAAGATTTAAAAAAAAAAAAAATCACTTTCTTAGTGCTCTAAAAGGAGGAGGACCGCAGAGAGGAGAAAGAGGAAGAGAGTATTTGAAGAATGGATGCAGGGTCGTGGGAAGTTTCTGTCATCAGAGCAGATACTTTAGAACTTGAAAGTTGTCATGAGAAATTGTAGCTGTTACATTGTGCAGATGCAGAAACATAAATGTCCAAGGGCTTAGAGAGAAATATTCTCAGACTTGAGTATTATTATTCTATGAAACTTTCCCTATTTCACTTTCTTGATGAGAAACATTTTGACTGCATATGAAAGAACTTTCGACATACGGAATCCATATTATTTTCACCATGGCAGGGGTGCATAACTCTGGTACTCTCTGGAATTTTGGTATCTTTCCAACTTGCAAGACATGAAGCTTTTTCTTTTATACCTTCATTGTATAATACAGTCAAATCCAGCCCAGTACCCTGGAATAACATCGATATTGGACCATTCGGCCCCCTTATAATTTGCGCTGAATGTTCAATTGCCAATGTAGGATGTTGTAAAAGGTATATGTGGTATTGTCCTAAAAAACAATTTATGGACTAAAGCCTAGTTGAGACATAAGATTTGCGATGAGACGGTTGAAACTTGCAGCTACTTGCAATGTGTAGGTTTGCAATGTTCTGAAAGTTGCCAGTTCACACCAGTGAGAAAAGGCAAAGCGGTGTATCATCTCCATAGCAACGACTCTTTGTACTTACCGTTACCATTTTAACATCCAACTTTTCAGGCTTCAGGGACAGAGATAGTGAGATACTTGCTACATTTGCCTTCCTTGTAGAGAAAATATTGTTTTATTTCTCTGATCCACTGCTTTTTCTCAACTACGGCGCTCACTCTCCTTATTCATTGTATTGCTCGCTCAACCCTCTCTCTCTCTGTTGAGCCTCCATCCAAAACTGCCATTTCAACCAGTTGACAGTTTGTAAATGACTTGACCAGCGGACTTTGCTAAGACTTAATTGGCTGTTGAAACAGGTGATGTGTTTTACGTTCTAAAACCAGCTGCTTGAAACTTGACAGGCTGAGTCGCAGTCACAACATCAGCCGGTTTGAGTCCTGACCATAGACTGTATAAAATATAGACATAGCGTACCCGTCAAAGTCTGTTCTCTCAACTTGATCCAATCGTACTCATCTACGGGAGTTGCCATCTTGTCAGACTTTGACTCTGCCTCATTTCCTCTTAACAAAAAAGGGCAATGATGTCACCTTGGGGGGAGGGAGATACGTCCATCTGGCAAGGAGAAGTGAGGGCCAGCGGAAAGCTGCCACTCAAGAGGCCGCGCCCCTAATTATTCATAAACTTTAACCTCCAATAAAATAAAAACTAGCCTGGTAAAAAACAAAATCACCCCCCTCAGTGTTGTCATGGAGATATGACCTAAACACACAGACTAGAATGTTTTTTTGTACTAGGCCTTAAATAGGTTTAATTATGTCATGAAGACGGCCTTTTTAACATGGGGGTCAATGAGAAATTGCTCTATTTTGCAAACTCAGAGAACTGCAATTTTTGGCACTTCTGTATTGGATCAACCAGGAAGTCACTGTGGTGGGGGCTTGGTCCAGACGAGTTCACACCACTGCAATGTTTACCTGCAATGTTCTAAAACGGTTTTGTCTTGTCGCAAATCTTTGGTCTGAACTGGGCTTAATACAAAAGTAATCCCCTCTCAATCATCCTCTATGAGTGTGTGATGGTGTCTTTATCTGCAGAGACCATGCCCTCTGCCTGGATTTTCTGTTTTCTTCCTATAGCTCTGTGCAGGATGTTTCTGGATGTCAGCAAAGAGCCTTAGAGCCCCACGTGGGTGTTTTATCCCCCGACCAATAACAGGGCGCATGCCTCTGATTCCCAAATGCCACTTTATCACAGAGTGGCATACTGACACGCTGGACACAAGGCAGTCTTTTTTAGCAACACACATAGAAAAGTGACAGGATGAAGCTCTACATTCACTTATAACGCGACAGTACACCTTCTAACAGGACTCTGCGGAGGCATGTGTGTTTATTTGTGCTTTAAACTTAACCCTGTGAAACAATCAGTAAATATTGTTTTATTTCTCTGATTCACTGCTTTGTCCCATTGAACAGTGCTTGTTCTCTTCACTCACTCTCTAGCTCGCAGTAACAAGTGAAGCAAGAATTAAAGGTGTAAAGGTGGAGGTGGGTGCTTCTGACTTGCAGTGGATCTGGCTCATAGATGTTAAATTGATGTTTGTCTTTGTATAAACCATAACCACATATCTACAAACATTAACCAGGTATTTTAGTTGGCTTACCTCAACTATAAGCTAAACTTATACCCGTGGTCTTTCTCTAACCTCAACCATGCTGTTGCCATGCACGAATCGTTGTCAAAACATTGGCATTGGATGTACATACCAATGATTCTACTGCTTAGCGCAATATCATCATTTTTGTCTGGTAATAGAGTAATCAAGCCCTGAAGTCATAGAGAAATTGTTACATTTTGTAAGAATACTATATTGTTCCTAATTCAATAGTGCAATTGTTAAGAAATTATATCATTGCGTAGTCAGCGAGGGATCAAAGAGGGGGAAAGAGGTCAAGGTTTAGATATTTTATGGTCTAGAAATGAAAAACTTTTACATGGCATTTTCATCTCTTGACGTCCATTTTGAAACTTTTGTAGAAGTGAAAAAATATTTATAAAGGCAGATAGATTCCATATAGCAACATAATATAGATATGTCAATTGGAAATGGGCAATTTAAAAAAAATGTATTCAATGGTTATAATCCACAATTCTATGTTTTTCTTCATTCTTAGATGAAAAAGGAAGAAAATGTGAAGAAGAATAAGACATACCAATACACAATGGGTGATCAGGTGATCCCTTCTCAAGGTTTGCAAAATATTATGTGTAAGCTAAGTGTATAACTTTATGTAGAAATAGCATATCAACATTTAGAGAGAAATTACATAATGAAGTAATAAAAGAGGGTGTTCATTATTCTAAATTAGGCTCCACAGTTCTTGACAAAGCATTGTCTGACAAACATACCCTGTTTTTAAAGAAGTCCATGTTGAATGTCACTGGATGGAAAACTCAGTTAGAGGCAGACTGAAATACTGAATAATTGAATAATTGTCATGTGTAATTTCACTTACTCTGACTGACAGGCCCCCCTGCAGACAGTGGAGTGGTAGCGCCAAGTACAGCAAAACAAGCGGATAGACAGAGGGTATTGTAATGGCAGTTTTGTTCATTCTTCACAAGTAATTCAGTGCGGTTGCCTTTAAAAACAGGTCTCAAAGTGAAATTTGTTCATTTTAATATATGAATAATTTTAATCAACAAAAGTGCATATAGTAACTTTTTAGTAAGGCATAATGATTTCTCTGTGGCTGGTGTTATTTTGTGCCGTGGGCTCTAATTCAGTTTAACAAATGGGGCCTAAGACAATTGTGGCACTCTGTCAGCCTTGGCCTAGTTTTTCTGGCCGCACAGACTGTATATAATACCACATGACCACAAACACTCAGCCATAAAATGGTCGACCGCCAGTTTAGTCAGTATTTGCTGGATGTATACATTCTGGGCTCCATGTAAAAGCTTGAGACATATAAAACAAAGACGGTGAACAATGCCTGCAGAAGCATCTTGTCAGCCACCGACTTTGCTGAATTTACAGCCCAATTTTAACTAAATTGTTAAACTGAAGTTGTTCTCTTTCACAGGGACATTTTCAGTGTGAAATGGAACACACAATTGCACACAAAGCAACAACATAAGCCATGCACGCATGTGTGTGTGTGTGTGTGTGTGTGTGTGTGTGTGTGTGTGTGTGTGTGTGTGTGTGTGTGTGTGTGTGTGTGTGTGTGTGTGTGTGTGTGTGTGTGTGTGTGTGTGTGTGTGTGTGTGTGTGCGTGTGTGTGCGTGTGTGTGCATTGTGTGGATCATTTCTCACTCCGTGTCTTTGCATTGCATGCCTGGCACTCCTACTATCTATCTGCTTTGGCTGTGGCCCGGCTGTTGTTTCTCTCCAGGCTCACGCTCTGGAGATAAGAACAGAAGAGGAATCATGATAACGCAGAGACCCAGACATACCCCCCTTAATCACCGGAGAGCCAACACAGTGATAGCCTCATTCCAACCCTGATTTAGTGACTCTGACACTACATAATTATCCTGTAAGCACAGATAATCTAAATCTGTATCAATGAGCAATTAGTGTATACATGGGCTGCAGGCTCCCCTGGGGATGCCAAGTCAGAAGCATGCGGGGAAGCTTGGAAGGATGGTGAGGGAGGACTGGTGCTCTCACTGGGGCTCTGAAAGACCTCATGACAAAATGAGCAGTTCTGTTCATATGAATCCTTGATTCTGTCTCAGTCCTCATTTACATGTACACAATAATTTTTGTAAATGTTATAAATATAGCTCAACATCCACCCCTTGCTTTTTAGGTAACTAAAAACAGATTTTTCAGATTTTTTGAGAGAATGAGGGAAACACCCTCGTTAGAAAAACACTGGTGTAAATGCGGACTATGCCTTAGAAACTCAGTTTTCATCTTCATTTCGACATCTGGTATTAACAATAAATATTTGGCCTTCACAGTAACTGTAGCCTCAACTTGGATATCTGGAAGCAAAATGTGAACCAATCCCACTGTATACTCCAAACAAAAGTGAATTTGGCAGGTACTCCAAGGCTAATGAACTGGTGTTGAATGTGCAAAAAAATGCCTCCCCAGTCGCCATGGCACAGGGACTGCTTTAATTTAATTGCTTTAATGGCAGCCACGTCATCTGCAGGAGCATGCAAGTTCAATGGGGAGCAGACCCCACTCCCAAGCCCCTTAAAAACAGGTAAAAACTCATAGACACACTTGTGCAAAATGTCAAAAATTCACATGACATTGCTGACTGTTTCAGCAGGGGAGCTTGTGGATGCTGGTCAAAGTGGTCAAAGCACAATGAGTTGCTTCTTTTTGGTTGACAACTGATGATTTTGCTAGTCTGATAATGTGATTATTTTGTTTTGGAGTACTGTGCTGAAAATAATCTCTAAAATCAAGTATTTTTAGGTTTTATTTATTTTAACTTTCACTTAATTTAACATAGTTTGTCCCATTGAGATCCATGATCTCTTTTACAAATTAGGCCTATAGCCAAGAACAGTAGCAACACAGAGTTGCTTCAGTAGAGAGATCTGTGTTAATCACCTCCTAAATCCAATCTCGGTCAAAAACCCTCTCTCCTGTTTTCAGTACTGCCCATCGTCCAGTCCCCTAGTTCCTGACCCTTTGCTGTCTCGTCAGTGGCGTCTGCGGACTCCAAGACCCCTTTACATGTCGGAGGAACAGACATAACCCAATAAGTCTGTTTACTGCAGCAGTCAAAGGTCAAACATTTTAACAGACAAGTACACACACATGAATGACTTCTGCTCTGGAAACTGGAGATAGCTCTGAATTGGTGCAAGTGAGCACAACATGAAGGACACCTGTTTCGAGTGAAGACTGTGTGATTTTTTTTTTCTGTTGCAAGATTTTTTTGAATTTTTTAAATCCTATTACAACAACAGCGTCAGAGTCAACAACAGAGTCTCTCGAAAGCTTTTAAAGTTTTAAAAGCCATCACTTCTTCTATTTTTGCAGACCAAATTGTCCATTACAAATATATAATTTATTTTCCTTGAATGGAGGAGTTGTTTCATCTTACACCAATTATCAACATAAAATCATTGGTTACGCTATATACCACATTAACAGTTGTTCTAAGTAAAAACTGGGTTAAAGTGTAACTTTGCATTCCATGGTCTTTTTCAAATAAGCCATCATGACAGTTTTTTCCTCTATCACCTTTTAACAGAGAAATCCTGGACAGTCGCTAACAGCCAGACATGGCTAACACTGAGTAGCTCAGGGCAGAGGGCTGAACCATCCAAAACGGCTTTTTTAACCACTAATATAGCAAACCCTGAGTTTATTAAAAAACACTTTTTTACAATGCTACAAGCCTTGGCAGAAGGCTCTGTACATATTGACAGGCAGACCAAACAAGTCGATTATTATTGCAATGGAGTTCAGTTCAATAATTTCCTCCTTGAACTGAACTCCAGTGCATTCGGTAATCCACTTGACGAAAAAGACCATGAAATGCAAATACGCTGGAATTACACTTTAAGGGTGATCATTCCCTGATGATGTGCTTTTGTTAGGGTTTTTTATTGGTCATATTACTAAAGCTGAATTCCTAGTAGAAGCTCCTCTGACCTCCCCTCTGTTTCAGCTTGCTAAAAATGTTTGAACATGCATCTAATTGAGGGAACACCCAGGCATTTCTATGAAGCCGACATTTCATGTGGATTGGCCCAAGGCAGAATCCAGTCCCCGCAGCCACTTAAGACAGCATAATGGAATACTGGAGGGCTGCACTATGATAACCATTGGCTTTATTGTTCTAATCTAATTGCCCTAATTTTATTTTCCTGTGGCATGTGTCAGGGTTCTACTACCAGGCATTTTCCTTTCACTTGCATTCTGCAAATGTTATGAAGTTCCCTCAGATTCCAAACTCTGACCCAGAGACGGCTGTAGTACATTATCATGAACACTCTTGTTTTGGTGTTATGCCTTCTCAGACCTAAGTGCAAAGGGGGCTGCAAAAGTGGTTTTCTCCTGAGGTTTTACATTCCCTCACTTCATCACCTCTTCCCCAGCATGTGTTTCTGAATAGAAAGTGGAGGCCTGTTAAAATCAAGGGCTTTATGTAATCATACTCCAACAGGGGCAAAACAATCACAACTCAGCACGGCAGAGAGTCAGAGTTCAAGAGAGACATGTTATTCATTTTGAGAGAATACTCCAGGGCGTTCGGAGCAACTTTGTTGGATAGACTTTGTGTCAGGAATGCATGACCCGGCATCACTGGTGATCTGATCAGTCGGAGCAGCCGTGTTTTTCCTGCCAACTCCCCCAGAGAGAGGTTATCACTCCATCCAACCAATCACACATAATTGACTATTTTGAATAGTTTTGTGTGTTTCCAGTTGTTTACTATCCTCTAAAAGATAAGTAAGGTGATATTCTATATTTTTTGGCAACAAATTACATGAATTGATCATAACAAGTATTTCCCAATCTTTTCCGTCTGAGAGATACCCCCACAGGCCTGTCAGATGAACTCACCTACCCCTTCATCAGTTCCCTTTGTTTGTTCAGAATATATAAGACCATTCATTATATAAAAGTGAATATTGTTAATTTTTTATACAATTGAACTGTCAATATTTAGGTTGGTTTGGTTGAAAATACTACTGTTGGAGTGAGGGTGAGGGTTTTAATAGTTTATCCATTAGTTTTAGATAACTGTTGTTCAGGTGTTACTGATGATATATTCATTTAATCGCAACATAATTTCTATTTTTTCAAATCGATTGAGCTGCTTCACAATCTTTTCAAGTAACCTCTGAGAACAGCAGAAGAACCCCCTGTTTAAAACACAGGGAACAGGTGGTTAACATTGTGAATTCAAACAAAACTACTTGGTTAGGTTTAGAGAACAGAGTCAATTGGTTAGGATTAAGAAAAGATCGAAGACGAAAATGCTGTCTCCTGGGTAAAAGTCAGTTTACTTCTGCAGTTTCTGAGAATCTAATATTTCCACAGATGTGTTAACAGTTGAAAACCTGGTGTGTTTTAAACAGACGCTCAAGGGTGCATTGTGCATGGGACTCAAGCGCTGAGGGGCATGACAAAGCGACGGTATTTGAGCCCCCTGAGAAAGAGAACAGTGATGGATGGGGTTGAGCTCAAAGCTCTTTGCAGTCCACTCACGTTCTTATTAACAACTCAGAAAAGCATTTTTATGGACACAGCTTTGTGCATGCGGGCAAGTTGAGAAAAACAAAAGGATCTGAAACGTATTGCATACTTCGAAGCACACCATGGTCTAAAACATCAGTGTGTGATGTAGCATAAAGTGGAACTCCCTCGCCCAAACTATGAACAGCCCTAGTCAAAATTACTAAAATGTGTGTAAGCAGAAATCATACTGTACCACTGCACAGTGATGTTATTTTCCTTTGAATAATGTGAATATGAATATCTGGCATGTCCCTGTAAACATGAACTCAGCTGCATTTGACCTTTGACCTCATGCTGCTGGATGAGCCTCTGATGACACTGCAACAGCTGTGGCTGCTATTCTTTCCACTCACAGACACTGTGTGAGTGGAGCATCATGTTTGAAGCGTGAGGGGTAAGCACGGACAGTATGCGAAGGACTTTGTAATCAGAGACCCTCAGTGCGCAGAGGGAGAAGTCAGTAGAGCTGTAAACACTTCCGAAGAATATCCTGCTGCTTTAGACTCCTGCCGGTGTATTAAAAGTGCTACAGTAAACATTGCTGCCCCTCTTGGTAGAGCTGAGTTTCATACATGCCTCCAATAAACTTTCCAATTTAAATACACCCAAGCTGTGTGTTGCTGTCTTGGCAGTTTCCTCGTTTTGAATTCCTGTTTTCTACATTACATAAAATTGGGTCCCATTTACAAGAAGCTCCATCAGCACTGAGTGAAACAGGTATTTGTTTGGTTTTCATGCTTGTGCAGATTTATGTGTGTGGGTTCCTGGGTCTCTGTCAGTAAGGTTGATTAATTCTGACACAGGTTGACAGTTCTCTTGCACTCGTGATATATTTTACCACACATGTGCAGGGGATTGGAGAGCAGTTAAACTGGTCACCTTTCCCCTGTGAAAGTATCCTTTTAGCTTTATAGATGTGAAGCAGGTCTGTCTCTCCTAATCTGTCAGAGCGGTACTGGAACAGCTTGTGTGATTGGGTCAGGAGCTCTAATAATAATATTAATAATAATAACTGGCTATCAAAACAACATGGCTCTTTGTTATCTTAATGCAAGTAAATGTAAAACTAACTTACTGCATGATCAACGCAAATATCCACAAAAGTATCCTCCATAATAGAGTAAGTGAGCAGCAAAATATGCAATATTTCAATGTAGCCTATAATGACTGTTTACCGAGTGAGCAGGAGACAATAGGAGGTCCTTTCAATGTAATTTTTTTATTGAGCTACCCAGATTAGGGCTTTCCATCCAATGAGGGCACACTTGTTATTTCTTGGATTTGAAGTGCACTATGGAGGTCATATAGAGCTGCAGGCAAAAGTCAGAACTGCTCTGGATTGTAGGAGCTATTAAAAAGGATAACAGTCTTCAACAACCAGTCAATTATCAGGTCCAAATCTCCAGGTGTAGTCAGTGTGGACAGGCCATTTCGTCCTCAAAGGCACAGAGGGAGATAGACCCTGGGTAATCCCATTAATCTTTTTTTCTGTGACACCCAGACCAAAGAGAGTAAATAGTGGAACAATGCCATTGATGATCTCCTTAAATGCATGAGGCAGCTCATCAGGCTTTGATTTATGGTGTTACTCTCTTTGGGACCGAGGGAGAGGAGAGTAGCAGATCCACAGTGACAGTGGTTTGAATAAGTCACCATACACACTGTATGTGCATTCAAGTTTCATTTGACCGTGTGGATGCAAAATGTATGTAACACAATGTGAATAATATATTATATATTATGTGAGTCCTTAGATTGGAGAGGGACAGGTCATGTCTCCAAATAGGATATTTTCGCTATGCAGTATATAATTTTGTCACATTTGATAGCTCTGAAGTAAGTGATACTGAACATATTTTAGTATTGAATATACAGTAAATGAACACTGACAAGCTCCAGTATGCCAACAGCACCTCCTCTGCTACTAGGCTGTGTGTTGAACGATCCAGGCGGATTATGGGATGCTCGGAGCACCAAATAAAATGTCATCATGCTGACAGACATGTTAAGCTGTCTACATCTCCTGTGTAGCTGTAGCTTGGAATATGTATCACATGTGAAGCAATAATTACTCACACTTGTTCCTGCAGGCTGCTGTGCAGTAAACGGCTTACGATTCTACAAACATAAAGCAAAAAAATTAAGGAAAGTTTGAAAGAAAATGAGAAACTGTGATGACCTGTACAGTAGCTGCACTGCTGCAGCTGTTAAACACGACAGAGATTGTGAACTGTTGTAAATAAAACATTTATGATGTATGAACATTTCAAACAATATAAGAACCATGGGACTTTTAAAAAATACTTTTAAACAAAAAAAGAGTCTAAAGTAATCTTACAGATGTGGATGAGGTCAGCCATTTTCCTCTGCTGTTGCTTAATTTGTTCCCCTCGAGGTTTTAGAACCTTTACCTGAAGCTTCTTGTTGCAGCGCCTCAGACATTAATTACAGGCAATGCTAAACATGTCACAGAGCCTGAGTGGATCTGGAAAGAAAGAACGTGCCGCTTAGGAAGTGGAAATCTCCACACAGTCATCAGTGTTGAACCGTACAGTATGCACGCATCCCACAAGCTGCCTGTAGGCCATCAACACTCTCCAGAGCAGATGGACTTCCTTTAAGGAGCAAAGGGCAGAGAGTTTATTGAGCACAAATCCTATGGGTGTCTGACTGACTGAATTAGGGGACGTTTATTCTAGACATACACACACACTTTACACACTGATTTGAAGCGAAGATGATTGAAACAGGAGAGATATGTTTTTTTGTGTGGTGGCCATTGCATCTGGGGTCTGTCATCCTAGTCTGGAAGAGGGCCTCCATTTCACAGATGGCAGAGCTGATGTGGGCCGTGGGCTTCCTACGCAGGGTTTTGATTACATGACCTGGTTTCAGTTCTCAAGGAAGGTGTGTAATGTAGAAAACAGTCTCTCTGACAATGTTCAGGTGGTTTGAAAAACAACAAATCAATTTTCTCTCCACAGCTTATTAAAATATGTGACTACAGTAACATAAAGCACAATTTCAGTATTATTATTTAAAGGTCTCATATTGTCATTTTGATTATAGCATGCTGAGGAATATGTAAACACACAATACTACTACATGTCTTTAAATGAGCCGTCAGGAGTTTGGCATCTTTGTGATGTCACAGCTATACTATAAGTATGAGACACGTTTGTTTTTTTCAGTGAAGGTGAAACTTGGCTATTTACATTGCTTCAGTAAATAATGATGAAACCGACCACAGTGAGAC
The DNA here is from genome assembly GCF_963691815.1 of Echiichthys vipera. Classification (NCBI taxonomy): domain Eukaryota; kingdom Metazoa; phylum Chordata; class Actinopteri; order Perciformes; family Trachinidae; genus Echiichthys; species Echiichthys vipera. Next base: position 23,947,224 of record NC_139825.1, on the reverse strand, counting down.
ACTCGACCCGATGAGTGACTTTGACGTATATTCCGGTGGCCACTAGATCACTAGATTAACATATGTTGCCTTATTCCATTGATCCACTCCACAAATTCACTTATATGGCACAAAATGTACACTTATATAAATACAGTTATACAATTATTTTTATTGTTGAATGTTCCAATAAAGGCAACACGGTGGTGTGGTGGTTAGCACTGTCGCCTCACAGCGAGAGGGTTCCTCGTTCAAATCCCTGGGGCCCCTGGGCTCGAGTTTGCATGTTCTCCCCGTATCTGAGTGGGTTTTCTCTGGGTTCTCCAGCTTCCTCCCACAGTCTAAAGACATGCAGGTGTTAGGTTGATTGATGACTCTAAATTCTGTGAGTGTGAGCGTCTGTCTCTGTCTGTCTCTATGTGCCCTGTGATATACTGGCGTCCTGTCCAAGGTGTACCCCGCCTCACGCCTGATGTCAGCTGGGATTGGCTCCAGCCCCCCCTCGACCCTGACATTGACAAGCCGTTGAAGATGAATGAATGAATGAATGTTCTAATAAAATACTGACAATTCCATCACCTTTCTTTTTTAGTATGACATTTTAATTGCTATTTGTATTTATAGAAGTCTCGTGTGACCAATCAAAAGTTTGCGGTATCTGCTTGTTGACGAGGCAGAAAGTCTTCAAGGTCATCGGAGTCACTGAAAATCCTATTTTAGCAGCCAAATGAGCCATCTGCTTTATCTCCACTATTAATTGGCTGCAGTTTCCTTTCTTTATCCCGCCTCTCTGGACATACAGATTTATGATTCATTCATTAGGTCTGATGTCACGACGTAAGGAATATTATTTACTTATCTGTTCATTAATGGCAATTATATCTCTCCTTTTAGTGAAAGGTATATGAACATTTTGGTGTAGTAATTATTTTATTTATTTTTCGATAAGCAGCCTCCCCGGTAGCCCAATCTGCTTCCCATCACCTGCCCCCCCCCAGAAACACCCACCCTCCCTCATTAGTGTGCTTGGTCTCCATGGAAACACTAAACAGGTGACAGTATTCCAAAGGGGGAAGGTTTGGGGAGCTGACAGGCTACCATCCTGCGTGTGTGTGTGTGTGTGTGTGTGTGTGTGTGTGTGTGTGTGTGTGCGCGCGCGCGTGCACGTGTGCGTGTGTGTGGTTAGATGTTCTTCCTGTGTTGGCTGTGAAGCGTAGGACTTTGGCTGTGATTACGCTCAGGCTTAGCTTTCTGGAAAGGCAGGACAGTGCCAGGTCACAGTGACAGAACGTGTCAGCTGCCTCCGGCCAGTGACGTTATCATGCTTCCACTGTAGGTAGCTCAGGCCATATCAACACACACCTCTGAATAAATTCATCACGCAAGAATGTGGCTGCATTATCTATCGTCTTGTACAGCTGTTCCCTAGGAAATTATAACTCCGGAGATGCCAGAGGAGAAAGAGATTATCAATGTTTGAACTAGTATATGATGAGCTTTTGATAATAATGTCTTAACTCTGCCAGTCTGTTAATATTATATAAATATCACAGGGTCAAGTCATTTTATTCATAGAGTATATTTAAAAATACAATCTGATCAATAAAAAAGCATATATTCAAAAGAGTCAGTCAGTTAATGAATTAATAAAAAAAGAATTATCAATAATTTTGGATACCATTTTTCAAAACACATAACAAAAAGTATGACCATTCATGTCTTCAAGGTTATGTGCACCAAATGAAGCAGGAATTCTGCAGTTAATGCACTATTTGGATTACAGGATTAACAGGATTATCAGAACATCATGCTAAGCATTCTAACACGAGGTGAACTAGTGAGCGAAAGTCAAGGAATTGGAGGCTAACACTTATCAGCCAAGAACTTGGAAGAAATAACTGATCCTGTCTGAGGACAGTCTCAAGTTAGCCCAGCATCTCAATCACCCTATCATTCTATCATTTGCAGCATTTTTTGAACCAAGGGAAGTTTGTTCCTAACCTAACCAGCCAAATCCAGCCTACATAAAGTTATGCAGAGATATTCGTACGAAAAGAATACGCTGTCGGGCCGCAGGACTGGACCTGAAGTCAAAAGAAGCCAAACGGAAAGTGCAACAACGCCCAAAAAACAACGTTACATGACCGATTTTAGACAACAAAAGGAAGGTGACAGTTGTGGTAAACTTGAAAAACACTGTGGATTGGTTTAGAAGGGAAAGGAATTGAACACCCCCCCCTCTGGCTTAAAGACCTGTGTTTTACACTCACATGACATCCGTCAGCACGCCATGCCTTTTTACCTCCAACCCATGGGGCATGACAGTCAGGCTGCCCTACATATTAAACTGGTCATGCTCCGAATTGGGGTTATCCCTGCACCCACTTCAGCAGACCACCCTCTGGTTGTTTCTCCCTATGTGCACAAACAATTCTTTATGTTGTGGTAACAGTGCTATTTACAAAGGAGTCGGCTAATCCACTGTGGATTCATCCCTGTTGTTATGGCATGAAGAGGAAATGCCACACTTTCAACTGTCTGATCATGCCATCCCATCTAAGCATTTCTTTACATCTGAGTATCTCATTAAAATAACTGTTAGCCACTACTTCCTTGACTTTCCCTCACTGGCATTAGCTAGTGTCACCAGTCCACCTTATGAGTGCATTTGAGTATGCTAATAATGATATTCTGGTTCTCCTGTTATATCTTTAACCAAAGGCTACATTAACTCTTCAGAAATCACGATGCATTTGGTGCACAGAGACATGTATAAATATATTTTGAATATGAAATGAAAGAAGTAAAGCTAGTTATGTTAAAATCATTTGACAAATCTTTCTAATGGCTGTAGGAATTATATCCATCTGGAGGAAGTAAGGTGATGACAGTCCACAGAGGGAGTTCGGAGGGGATGGATGAGTCAACAAAACTGTTTGTTTCTCGTCGCCTACCGACAGTTTTCGTTTATGACCACGACCATTCCCTAACATTAACCATGTGGTTATTATTGTAACCGCAGCTTCAAAGAACCCCAAGTCTTAATAAAGTAGTTATTTTAACCCAAAGCCACAATGTTTCCCTTACTTTATTTATTCTAATCCAAACCATGATCATCCCCTAATGATATCGAAGCCGTGTTTTTGCCTCACCACACCTAAACCATAGCATTGTCACATCATAAAAAATGCGCAGTAATTAACGTGCCGTTTTCAATTTGGCATCTACAAACTATTTATTTGTCGTTGAATTCAAATGACCTCTTGGGTAACTTTTTCACAGCACACATTTTAGCATGTCATAGTTAGAAAAGCACATGGTGTGCTTTAACATTAATGATGGCTCTGTTCTATTAAAGTGTCCCAGTAAACCATAACAGTTTGGCAGTGGGCCAGCATGCACAATAAGAAGATACATGGAATACAACCGTCATCACGTCAAAATGTCTTCAGTGAAAAGAAAAGCCTACAGGAAACAGTTTCTGCAGCATAATGAGTAGAACTAGTTCATATGAATCCGCTTTAAAGACATGCTCTCTCAGTATGCCCCTAAAGCCCATGCATGCGTCTGTGCAATCCCGCTGTGCCTGTAGACTCGTTGTGAGAGAGAGGCATCCCAGAGAGCGTTGTACAGTTTATGTCGCCATGGTAACATAACTCAGTTGGGACTGGAAGGAGGGGGAAAAATACAGTATAGTCGGTGAACACACATCACCCCACATGTGCTCTGATGCTCTGACATGCAGGGGCTTTCAGCTACTGCACCGAGGGATGACATACATGTAGGGAGGATGGAGGAGAGACTTTAAACACCAGTGTGTCAGCAGCACTGTCTCCATGGTGGGCTGTCAAGCATAAACAAAGTCTCCCTCCCTTCCTTTCACTCGCACAGTACGCAGGTGAGTGTCAGGCTAGAATCTGCTGAAGTTTCATTAATATTAAAAATTCAACCCCACAGCAGGCGGCGAGAACAGCTGTGCCCTGAGAAACTTGATGTGGGTGAGGCGGAGAGCTCCTCCTAAAGCTGTGAGAGCCGGGGACAGCAAAGGACCGGTGAAGGTGCAGGAACAATTTATTGTGTGGAGCTATGAGATGTCAAGAAAACTGTCTAATTAAAGAACAGTCAAAGGCACCAACTGTCACATTAGCGTCACTTCTTGAATAATGCCACGCAACAGCAAATACCCATAACCGCAGTTTTTATTGGAAGTAGAGAAATTCACAGAGGTTTAGCCAGATCTCTGTGGATATACAGTAAATGAGTGCCCTCCTCTCTTACCTGGCTTTCTATGTTAATGATAAGTGACACTAAAGATGTGGCTGATTTCGTACATGGCCCTGGCAGTCGCTTTGCATTAGCAGGGATGACAATTGATTAAAAGGGGAAGCAGAGAGCGGTATCTCGCCGAGTGACAGTCAAATGAGGGAAACGCGAGTAAGGCAACAACCTGCGAGAGGCAGGAGCTTGATTACTTGATTACTCTCTCTCTCGGCGGCTGCTGTGAATACATGCAGGCTCCCCAGCTATTTTTTAATGAGAAAAAGATGCAGATGCAGATAGTCCAGCTGAGTATCTATTAGCACTAGAAAATATTTTACACATTGAATGAATTTGTCTTTATAATGCTGTTTAATTCACTGCTATACCTAAAATGTGTTATTATCTATGCAGCGAAAAAAAACAAAACAAGAGGAATTAGCCATTTATAGACTTGTAGCTTTACTGCTGTTGGCATTTCATTGTTTGCATCTGACATTTAGTGCTGGCCTAGCCTATAAAAGAACAATAAACCGTAGATACTCAAGCTGCATAATGCCATTGTGTAAAAAGTATCCTTGTTGTCTAAACTGCTTATGTTGTTTACTTATTTATTTGAGGATACTACCACGGCTTAATGTTCCTCCTTTTCATGTATCAAATTCCCACAGTTGCCTTCCACAGATGGATGCTTGTACCCTATGGATTCTTTGCAAAACTGCAGACCACCGTATTGATTCAACACACTCCTATACTGAATCCATTGTGAAGTCGGCTAATTTGTTGGTTTGCTAAAAGCATCCCAACATCCCCCTTCCAAATAGTCGCTTTCTGACATTTACAAGTCTGATATTCATTGTTTTGATAAAACAACCTCCAAACCTTAATGCTGGCATGTCAGTCCGTAGGGGGTCAAAGAAATGTGCCTGCTGATGAACTTGGTGCCTCAGGGATGGCTGCATGAGGGGTTTCCCCCTACTGTTTTCAGGAAGGGATTAGAACATTTATTGTGATTAATGCCGCATTGTGTCTCCTCACCATCTCTTGTTGTACACAAAGCACCAATGGCTGCTATTCCTCGGGCATCTCATTTGAATTTAATCCACATTATACTAATAACCTCAACTAATTTATTACCATGTTCTACACAAATTAACATGCCAATCTTCGAGACATTTCAAAGGAAAACAACAATGCATGCATGCCGCTTAACATTTCCCATACATATCAGTTTACATAACATTGGTTAGGCGAATGAGTGCTGAAGAGGTGAGGGGTCGTGTCAGAGCCCAGCGACCCTGGTCCTTGGTATCTCAGGAGGGAGGTCTCAGCATTGCGTTTTGAGGGAGCTCATATTGCAAAAATGTCTAAAAGTCACAATCCTTCAGAACGAGAAGGTTGATATCACATGCACTGCTGAGACCCACTGACCCCTGAGTCAATGTCTATGTAGACTTCAAGGTCTGTATCTTCCCCCCAGTGACCTCTTAATGCATGCAAAGAACATTTTTGCTGATTCTTATAGAAAAAATAAATTACCAGACCTTACTGAAATAGCCATAGGCCCTGTTTAAACTTAATCACCATGTTTTAAAATTAATTTTGGCAATCCAAACACAAGAGGACAGCTGAGACACAGCGACCTTCACACCTGTGTCTATTATGCGTCTATCATGCAGCTCCTGCTGCCTACATCACAGTCAGGTAAGCGGTTGTGTTATACAGCTGAATCTAACACACCTCCTTCCATGGATGTTCAGGTAACACTCGTTGTAAAATGGAAAACTTCCAGAGTGTTGGTGCGGTGTCACCAAAACAACCACCACCTATTTTCTCGACTTACATTTATGTAGCCAACAGTATGAAGCCTACGATATGAAGTTGTAGGCTACATAAAGTTTTGCTTTAACTTCTGTGTCAACTGTGTTGACGCTACTAGTACATTATTTAGGGAGGTACTGAACGAAGCAGCGAGTAATAATATCCACGTGCTAAGAGATACTGAGATGACTGTGTGACACTAATTAAATCTGGTGAGTCCCCGAATGGTGTCTGCGGTATTTTTCAACATACAACAGCAGTTTGGCATGTACAAGAGCTAACATCACCTGCAACAAGTCAGTTGAGAAGATTTTTGCTTGCACTATAGTTCACACTAAAAAGAGGAATTCTCTACAGAAGCTGCTTGGCACAGCTGGAGACGACATCACCTCATATCTGCCTTGACTACCTTTGGCCTTTATCACCATGGATGCATGGAGCATGACACACTGCATGCCGATCAGACTCCAGCATGGATTAAATGTGGGATACTTCATATATCTTCTGTGGGTTGTCACAAATCGAAATGCTGATGAGAGTTATTAAACACTGACGCATATCCTAGTGCCCATCCTTAGCGCTGTAAATAGCCCAAATTATTTCCATCTTTTGCCAAAACTCTTTCTGAATTTTACCAGCCCCGGATTTAGACGTAATTCAAATGAACTTTGTGTTACGTCAGCCAGCGTGTCAGAGATTGCTGGGAATCCTGGTCTGCTTTGAGTGAAGCTAGCACAGCCTTGACTAGCATGCTTGTCAATGGAGCCATCCGTGGCCCCTGTCCTGGGCATCATGCCACAGGTCTATTGCTGGAGACATGAACTCTTGGGAATGTTGGGATAAACAGTAGGTCAATGTATGATTACAGCGCATGATCTTTTTCCTGTAAGACAAGACCAAAAAAAGGAAGAAACTGAACAAGGATAAAGGCAGTAAAAGCATACTGCTGGGTAATAAGATTCAAATCAAGTATTTATATCTTGTAGTATGTTGCAATCAACAGTGACAGTAGTATGTGTTTGCCTGAATCGATCCATTTTCCCAAAAAGAAAACTCAATCCCAGCTGGGATTAGCATATTCTTATTAATAGTTATATTGCTATGCATCAGCATGTGCTGATGGTATTCCAGACCTCTTTAAAGGAATAGTTTTGCTGCATCATATTTTTTGATAAAAGTGTGCTTACTACTGCTTTGCCAGCTTTTAAAAATTATCCAAGTTATCCAATCAGCAATATGGTATATCTCCGACGGGGCCATTTTCTACCCAGTTAAACGGCGACTCACATGCAAATTAGGGGCGTTTTTGGCGAGATAGACCCGCCTCATTCTGGGTAGTCGACAATAGGGGACATGCACCTTATGCTGATATAAAGGTACCACCAGCAGCCAGTTAGCTTAGCATAGCATAAGGACTGTAAGTGAGGAAACACCTAGCCACCTAACTTTGTTCACAGGAATCACAAGCAGGGGTGAAGTGCTGCCGGAGCAGCAAGTGAGAAAAAAAGTGAGAAAAAAACAAAAGTATAATCTGATTGACATTCAGGCACAACAAATAGTTTATCATTTTGTCATCATTTTGATGTTTATATTGGCTCGATTGATTCAAGACGTCAACTCGTGCACTAAATAACATGAAAAAAGCACTCCACCTCCAGTTGCTGTCAAAGAGACTCCATCCAGGAGAAAAAATAAAAGTGTGTCCTCCTGTGAGTTTTCTTTTAGTGAAATGTTCTGAATGAATTTAAGTTTCGCCTGGTAAACAGTTAACTGTTGTATAGTGTTTGTCTAGAGCATTTATTGTGAAAGGTCAGAACGGAAGAAGTGATAGTATCTGGATTGCCTTTGTCGATGTTGAAAGTCAAATAGATTTCCGCCTGATCCATAGGTGGATGAGGTCTAGAAGCAGGCCTTTGTGGTTTTCTAATCCTAATAAGTAAACTAACAACCTCATTGGTTGATGTTTTTATTTGCGGTGCAAAAGCATTCATGAGAAAAACAACTCTTATAAATATGTATTTAAGTGCAAATTAATCACACGAAAAAAAAGAGTACCCCCGGTGTGTAAAGGCCTTTATACAGTTGACTCATATTAGGTCTATCTAGACTTGTCACAGTAGGTTACACAACCTTAGAAAAGGTGTACCATGCGAATGCACACCTGTACATGGTAGGTGTGCTTCGGTAGTAAAAAAGAGTAGCCCTTCACCACTGATTACAACCCGTTCTCATCAGAATTTGTCACATACAGACACTTGGTCAGTCAGTTTGGCGTAGCTGGGTAGCCCTGTGCATCAAACTCTCACTGTTTTTAACACATGGTACACATGGTTAACATTGTGAATTCAAACAAAGCAACGTGGTTATCTTAAGGCAACAAAATACATGTACTTGTTTAGGGTTAGGAAAGATTGTGGTTGGGGTTAAATTAAGTACATGTGTAAAGTAACTTAAGTTACAAGCGGGACATGAACAGCGGTCTCCTTGGGGAAAGTCTTGTGTTTGTTTGACTCATCCACCACAAGACTTTGGGGCTCTTACTCCTGGAGCCCTTAGTCTGCGCATCGAATATTACAGCAGATGGGTTTACAGTTAAAAGCCCGGTATGCAGAGGGTTGTGACAAAGCATTGGTAAACTTACTAATTGTCACATTTGTATAATCCATAGCCTACGAATAACCAATTGTAAAGACATCAAATGTGTGGTTTTACATAGGTTTATGTTGGCTGGGCGTAGTGTTGTTATCGTGAATCAGTGGATTTACTCCAGGAAGTCACTGCTCTTAAAAAGATAGTCCTGCACAGCCCCCTTAAAATCATGTTGTCATCTTGTTATAATCATTGAAAGTATGATTATGTGATGCATTGTAAGGTTAGCTGTTACCTATTGTTTCCAGTCTGTATGCTAAGCTAAGCTAACTGGCTGTATATAGAGAACCTCAAACTGTGTGAGTTGTGATACTGTATTCAATGATAGAAACATGCACAGATTGACTATACTGTAGTTCACAAAAAATGTTGCTGGTCACAGCATCACCTCAATTTAGTGAATTTGTGGAAAGGAAAGCTTTAGATATGCAGTATTATTACTGGATGTTCATACAATTAGGCCTATAGCGGTACAGGGGAAAGAGGACTTGGTCTTTGGGAAAACAACTTCATACACCAGGGAGAGGATAAAAATGAAAAGGTCTGCTACCTCCTGCCTTTTGACACAGCAGGTGGCTTATTTTCTTTGGATTCGAGGTTTATGTGCTTGTTTGTTTCTGTGATTGGCAAGCCAGAGTTGAGAGGTTTGATGGAGGCTGCAGGGCACACGTAAGAGTCTGGTTGGACCCACTTGGTATGCTGTGGGCTCTCAAGGGGCAGAGAGGAAGGACTGGGGGCTTCTGTCCCTGCTAATCTAGCTGGCAGATGACTGACATCTCCCTGTCCATCAAAGTGTGACCTGGGGCACACTTTTAATGAGATCCATTCCACATGACAGGCGCCACCTCTCCCTGGGCTGTCTGTCTGATCGCCTCCTCTGTTCCAATCAGATTGCTGACTACATGTGTTGCTACTTTATGTACAGACTGTGGGCCTATGTGTCTATGTGTATTGGTAAAACGTGTGCGTTAGCTGCTCAGCATGTCTGTTAAAATGTCTCGGAAAAGGAAGGGATGTTGAAACCTTCAACCAAAATTGAATGAACATGTCAAACTCAACACAGGCCTGTCAAATGTTCCTGTCAGCCACCAGCCTTCGAGTACAATATTGTTTTCAGTAACAGCTCATTTTACTTTGAAAATTAGCTTGTCAGCTTTGAATCACGGCACACGTTCATGTCTTTACAGCCACTACAAAACTCACACACAGACGTGTAACAGTTTACATTGTACAAAAAATGTACCCCACGTTTGCGTAGGCGAGGCTATTTATTCAACAGTTGTATCTGTCAAACCTCGCTTTAGAGTGCATGTACTAATGTGGAATTTGTGTGCACAGGCCAACATCCATCGCACACCCAAAAGAAAACTGCTGGAGCATCTTAGGCTTGGCTAGACTGATCTGGCCTGTTGGTTTGTATCAGAAACACATCTTGCTGGGAGGTTGCGCAACCTTCGCTTTGCCACACATCTTTTTAAAAATTCCTCAGATTTAGAGAAACTGAGACAGAAACAATGAAATACTGCATTTGTATAAGCCAGCAGGGGAGAGAAACATGGAATCTGGGATCCTGGGTCTTCCAGTGTTGCACAATTTTTTTTTTGTAATTAATACACAACTTGAAAGCTTGTATCCATGTGGTCCATAACATATGTCTGATCTCTGTTAGTTACAAACAAAAAAGTGAAGGAACCATTCCACAAATGCTTACAAAGTGCACACAAACACAGACACGTAGGACAACAGCAGCAGATCTGAAAATACAGAGAAAAAATCTCTCTCTGTCAACTTCACACAGAGAACAAGATAAGCTTAGCTTACTTTGGATGGTGACTGCTGCCACAACTGGATCAAATGAGGGCTCTGCTTCTTACTGCAGAATTAGGAGCCAGATGTGCCATGCACTGGCAGCTGTTTGAGGCAAGATACTGTTTCTAGTGATTGACCATTAAACTGTCAACATGTGGCTTAATTGGTGTATTGTTAGTGGACCAACAAGCGTAATATTTTAAAAGTTTTATAATTTTTCACTTAAGTTTCACTGTAAAACAAAGAGTCACAACTGTTTTTTGACATGAAAACTAGGTCATAATTGGAACATAATGACTAACAATACAAAAATCTTGCAAACGGAATTTTTGCAAAATGTGTGAGACCGATCAGTAACTTGAGGTTTGGGAGGCAGGAGTGCTGATAGGAAAGCAGACAGTGATAAGACTAAGGGACTTTCTTCTAGGATTGACTGGGGAGCCACTGACAGTTGTGACATCCCCCTTACAACATTTTCACAGTTAATTAAATTGAGAACTAAGCCACAGAGAAAGACATAGTTTAGAATATGCGCTTGATGTGCCATACTGTCTCCAGACAACTTGCTGCAGGATCTTTTACAACACAACTGCTGCCGCAAATTCTGGGAACAGATGTCCACAGAGATTTGCTCTCCTTCTGCAAAGCTGAGAAAACTTCTCCTTTCAAGCCATTGTTAGATTTTTCATGTTACATAAAAAGTATTTCTTCTTATCATAGCAAGTCAGTATATCTATTTCAACTTTAGTCATGAATGCTTTTGATTTGTAGAAAAACGTGCAATCTGCCACTGCTTCCAGCTCTTCATCTGTGTTACTTTAGAGTTCAGGGTTTGAATCAAGATGGATTTCATTAACTTTAATTAAATTTAGGTGCATTCTGGTAACAGGCTGACAGGCTAGGCAAAGAGAGAAATCTCTCTTAGAGAGAACTAAAAGAAGTGTGGTAGCAGGCTCTTCAAAAAGTATCAGCCAAAACACCATGCAACCACATTTTTTTTTTTTGTTTGTTTTTGGGTGCAGCACCTTCCTTTCTTCATCTCTCTTTCATGAACACAAACACACACATGCAAAGTTTTTCTCTACAACTGTTTGGCCTCCATCCCTCCCATGTCATTTTAAATTCTCGAGCCACCTGTTTCACGGCCTCATCAGAGCAAGTGATGACAGGAGGATGAGATGGGGAGAGGGTGGGAGGAGCGAGGGGAAGGGTGAAGGACACGGTACTCTGCATAGTCCAGTTTGAGTTGTTGCGGGAGGTTAAATTAAAGACAGGCATCAAGAATATATATTTAAAACACTGTATACTAAAGCTAAGCAGACACAACCATGTCCTTGTTGGTTATACATGAAAACAAGACTAAGATTCTGCAGCCTTACCAGCCGCTCCGTGAGGCTGTACTAACTGCTAACATTAGCATGCTAACATGCTCATAGTGACAATGTTAACATGCTGATGCGTGCCTGAACAGCCAGGCATAGCCAATAGTGCCAACTTCTGACCAAACTACTGTACCCTAGTCGCTTCAAAGCAGTTATTGAAAACTTTCCTACTGCACATTCTATTTAGCAAAATTTTAAAAGTTTGCTTATAATTTGTTCGACAGTTGAATGGAAACACATCTTGTGGTGCTATCTTGTAAGCCAACACTTCTTTTCTCAGTCGTTTAGTAGCTGAAATCAAACAATGCATTAAGAAGGTTTTCACTTTTAAAATAATCATGGCAAAAAAACACAAAAGTCCCATATTTTCCCCTATCAGACCACAGACTACATTAGATTGAGTTCAACTAAAAAGCTGACCACTTTTGAGTGCAGCGTAGAACAAAAAGCATAGTCATATCCTCTTGCTTTTTTCAGTATCTCCCTCCGGCCAGCGACCTGCGGCTGGATGCAGATGAAGAATGACACTGACAGACTGAACCCGAAAGAGGCCCACACCAACAACACTGAATGGGAAAACTGTTACACAACCCCCCTCAACCAACGAGAGGTAGCATGGCTGGGGCACCTTCAGCCACAAAGTCATGCTAAATAAAACTTCTGTTATTGTTTGCACTACATTTAACTGTATAGAACAGAAATACTGGGGGCTGATGTAACAAAATATATGCTCTCCTCGGTTTGATAGTGGTGGAGAGAATCCACCAGACAAGCAGGGGACAGGATCAGACCCTGTGGAGCCTGTTAGGAAACAGCTTTAATTCATAGCAAATCATCCCACCACAGCTGCCCTCCTCCCTCCGTTTCCCAGGCAGGAGACATGGGGGCCAGATACAATGAGACAAACTTGTGTCATATTTAAAAAAGGCAGCTGTCCCATTTTTAGCCCCACAAAGCTCCAGCTGAGTCACAGTCAGCTTCTGTGACAAAAGAGTGAGTGACAAATACGAGCAGAAACAAATGACAATCAAGGCAAACACAGTGAGATCTGGATGAGAAAAATATGCATAAAGAAAAGAGTGCCATTAATCTCAAGAGTGCAGCTCAAAAGGCGTGTCATGTGTGAGCAATCAAAGGAAGAAGAGTATGTGCTAGACCGCATAGATGTTTGGCTAATTACAGATTCACTGTCAAGCAATAACATTGTCCTTCACATTTATGAGCGTTACAGAGAGACTATTGTTTTAGCTTTACAGTGTCTTCACTATTTAATTGGTAAAGTCAACATTGCCAACATCTTGGCAGGTTAACAAAAATAGCATAAATCTAGTTCTGGGTCATTCACAAACCAACAGATTATGGTCTGAATCAATGAAAAACATCTGAAACAGGGTGAATGCCTCTTTTGCCAAACAGTTTTTCAAATACTGCAGCTTGGTCAGTCGCCTTTAAAGTCTAAGACTTCTCCTTGGATGGCTTAGTTATGACGCACCCTACTCTGACTCTGATTGGCTAGTACTTGTTGCCTTTGTTGGATTTCTTTCCTATCATATTTCAATGGGTTGGGTTGGTTAGGTCCAGGCATGAGGAGTGAGACTGATTCAGGTAAGAATATCAGGGTAAGCCAATCAGTCATGTCTTCACAAGATGATGTTGAGTTAATGTTGGATAAAGAGCGACGCATATGGAGAAGGTCGGGGTGGACGGATGGGTAAAGCAATCACAGGACTTTCACCCGCTGTTCTTGGGACGTGTGAAACCAAAAGTCAATGGTTATTACTTATTTTAACTATGCACGTAAGTTAACATACTTACATAACATACTTACTGTAATGTCACATACATAAGTTAAGTTACAAACATATAAACCACAATCTTTTTCAAAATTCAACCAAGCATTTCAAATATACTTATTTTAACCCAAAACATGATGTAAGGGAAATCTCTTGTAATTCCGAATAAATAAATGTTGATAACTGTCACGTGAAATGCGATGATGATGATGATGATGATTTAGGCTTTGTTTAAATACAATGCATTTTATCTCTAAAAATGTATGTCTAAAGTTAGATACACTGACGGGTTATAATATATATGAGGTATGAAAGCAAAGTAAAGCAGACATTGACACAACATTAGTAATGAGATGTAATTATTTTCACTCTTAAAAAGAGCCAAAGTTTTCAGGGTCTGATTCAAGTTTTCTCCTCCGCCTGCCAGCTTTGTGATGGAGGTATGACTCTGCGAAGTGCAGTGTTATCTTTTTCCCATTTAAATGCTAATGAGCGTGCTACCGTACTAGTCAAAGCGCTGCAGAAACTGAGTGAATTTTTAATACCTTATCACACCAAAAGGTAACAGCTCTCCCGGTGAGGTGGAGGGATGAGTACATGTTCCCTCATTAAATTCTACACAAACGATGCATCCCTCAGAGAGTGCTGAGGGCCATTCTGTGTGTCACAGCATCTTTAGCTGTGTGTGTGTGTGTGTGTGTGTGTGTGTGTGTGTGTGTGTGTGTGTTGCTAGTGTAATGTGCATGGTCAATTGTGTTCACTCACATCTGCCCGTGTCAGTTAGATGAGTGCATACATGCAGATGTGTGCGGGTGCACTTGTTTCTTCACCTCATCAGTAATGAACAGCTGTTAATTGCCTCCCCATCATGTGGTGGAGGCAGCAGACAGAGGTTAAGGTTGTCACAGCCTATTAATAAGTACTTTCCGTGGCCGGTGGAATCATTGATGGCAAAAGGTTAGAGGAAAATTCATTGAATGTAATGAAACTCATATGAGAGAGTGACCTCTGCTCTTATACTGGATTTGTATTCCCCACTGGCACCTGTTTCGATGAAAACCTCCAGTGTCTTCAACAGTATGCAAATGTTATTTTTTTTTCTTGTTTCCTTGTTATAGAGTTGCTGGGGATAAATAAAAGTAAATTGCTTCTCATGAGGGATCCTTAGAGAAAGAACGACAGTAATAATCTATGCAGCGTTGCGTTCATGTCCTCCAGGAAAATGACAACATTTTTTTAAATAGATGTGTTTAACTTGGAGTCTTGCGTTGTTAAAACTGGCAGGTTTAGTCTGAATGATAAAAGTGAAGTGTAACTGTAACAAACACTAAGCTTCTCAAAAGAAAAGAGTAAAGTCTCCCTCCAGCAGTATTCAGATTTAGAAACCCGGCATCTCCTCTGCATCACAAAAAAAGGCCTTAACATCATGCAGAATCCCTCTAAATGTGTTGCTGCTGTGGTCTGGCACCCAATGATGCTCTTTGGTTTTCACATTATCTTTCACATTGTACTCCTCACATAGCTGCTAGAGAGAGCAACGCTAGAGAAAAAACTGGAAAGCATGAGGGACTTTTATGAAGGCGGTGCTCCTCAAAGCCAGGATTCAATAATTGCTTTCCTCTTGTCTCACGCAAGTGACAGATGGTGAGGCCACCAGAGGCCTGAAGATTGGAATAATATTGTTGATTAAAAAGAAATATAGGAAACAACATGCAGCTGTTAGCAAGACAGAGGAGGGATGACAAAAAAGAAAGGGAAAAAATAAGAATATATAGAGCCGGGAAACAAAAATAATTTTGGTAATGACACAATTAAACTTGGCTGGCCTGCACAAATGTTGATTAGAAATTGTTTAAACTGCAGATATGTGAAGTTTGGGGCAAGATATTGTATTGTTTGACTCATTCTTAGTGGGAGTTGAGTTCCAGATATTTATGAAAGTTGCTAATCATTTGGCTCTGTACAGTCTGCTCAGACCAGCCTTCAAACACACCCACCTGCATATATTACTGTAAGAAGTCTGCATGGGAAAAAGAGTCTGATGATTTTTCAAGATCGTCCAAGATTCAGATGGACTGAAACGTATCAATATCTTCCACCTTGTGTGCGTGAGCTCCTCAGCGTGGGGGTAATTGTTTCCCAGAGCTCTTTGCCAGTATCAGGGGAAATTTAACACTTTTAATGGCAAATGCTGATGCTGAGCTCTCTTCCTTCCTCTGCTGTGAGCATCAAAGCCTGGAGACACACAGCGAAGCCTCTTTTGCATAGGCTAATGTAATGATTGTCTTTCCAAGACATCTTTCAAAGGACGAAAAGCTCAAAGTCACAGCCAGAGATACGGTATCTTTTTGTTCCCATTTAGCATAAAGGTGCTTAACATGCCTTTTTGTCATGAATCCAATTTATTCACCATAACACAAAGGTTAGAAAAGAATGAAAATGTACACATTTTTAACAAAATAAACAACAAAAAACATTCATTAGCAAGCTGGTTATATTAAATCGAGCTCACAAGTAAGTTTCAGTGAAATTACCATCGGTCAGTTTTGCAGTGGTTCAGGTTTTGTGGTTTGTCGGTGTAATGTTGTGTTCACACCAAACACAAAGCAATGCCTAGGGTTGGCATGCCATGGGATTATATCGGCATCATTTGTGTTTATTTGTTATTCACACAAGATGCTCCAGTATAGGCTCTTTCTCTCTTCAACCATGGCCAAAATAACGACTATTGTTGCTTTGTACCTGCTGTGGAAGTCCAAGATATGTTGTAAAACCAAACACTGTCATGTATGGCTTCATAGCACCATCCAGATGAGCACAAAACTCTGGGAATTGCCTCACCTTCTCCAGGAAGTTGTGTCAGGTGACCACCACTTCCAGCACCACTTGAGGATGCTGTGATTTTATAGCAATAAACTGATCGAAGGGATGTTGAAATAACTACATCATGATGTCAATTTGACTGAATTAGTTTGGAGTTTGGATCAATCAGGGCTATACAATACAGGAGCATGTTAAATCTGATAGGCTTCATTTGTGTCGCCTGGTGACAGTTACGTCTATTTACATCTTTGCATCGACATCGTGTGTAATCACCCCACGGGAAATGCGTGCCTTATATTTGTTGTGAATACACCATAACATTATCTTTCCTAGTATAACACATAGGAAACATTAAGTCAGCTCCAGAGCCATGATTCAATGAAAGATAGTAATTGTATCCTCCAAAGTCCTCTCATATTTTATACATTTCTGCGACAGTAACATCCCCAAGACATGCATAAAACCTACACTACTGTATTTATCATTTATGGAATAATAAGCATGTATACTGGGCATCAGCTGTGTGGTGCATTGACTGGATAAGAAGCATAATAAGCCAGTATGATCAGGGGAAGGATCGAGTGAGATTAAAAGATTTAAGGCTCCATTTGCCCATGAATATCTGATGCTTATCTGAGGCGGAAGCCAGTGATCCTCAGTCAGGTCGTCGAGGTGCCAAATTAAATCTACCTTATCTCCATCTGGCCACTTTTCAACTGTTTCTTATGTGAACGTGCGGTCACATTCCCTGTTGTGCCGAAGAGTTATGCAGTGGCTGTTTGCCTCAAATAAAAATGTTTCTTTTCATCTGAAATTGTCATCTGCTCGGTTATTCTTTCTTCTCCTCCTGAGTCATAACATAATAAGTGATTCGATCAAACACTGTTTGGTGCTGTGAGACTGCATGTATCAGCAGATACTGAAAAATTGTTTAGCTCAAACCTGGCATCTCAAAGCTTCTCAGCACAACTCGATGTTGGCACCAGCTAGCAAATAAAAATCAGTAGCTGGCAGTCACAGCCTCATCAAGTTGTGAAATGACCTCAGTCCTATACTTTGAAGCAGCCATGTACAAAAGCTTCCTTTGGACATTCATATGAACAGCTGTCCCTCTTTATAAAATTAGCACTCCTACGACTGAACCATCTGAATTTAGTGTTTAAAACCTTATTGGTGCATGCATTTCGGACACAGGTTACATGGCCGTGAAGTTGTATCCTATTGCTTCTCTTCGGACGGATAAAGCCTTCATCACACTAACACTGTCCCCTTGTGTCTTGTATTATAATACGTGCCTCTTGTATTGTCCACTCTGCAGTTAAGTCATTATGGGCATATTTCACTGTTCGCGAGCTCCACAAAATAGAAATGTGTCTACATGCCTTTGCTTGTTTCATCATAAAGTGTAAGTGCGGCGAAAATGGAGCCCATTGTCTTTTTTCAGCATGAAAATACATCAATAAGCCATTGAGACAGTTTTTTCATTGATCAACCATGTATAGAGAATGCCTGGAAAGAAGCTAACAGCCCCAAAGCGCTAACACTGATTAGCTCGGGCGATGCGCTGAATGCATCCAAAACAGCATATTTTAACCACTAATACTCCTCAAAATAGCAACAAACCTCTGTAGCTGCATAGAGTCCCTACACATAAAACAAAAGACCAATAACGTTGTTAGCGAACCCAGAGTTTATTTAAAAATACTCTTTTACAAGTCTGTGCCTTACCAGTAGGTCCATGTTGGAATGCAGTCCATACAAGTCTATTTCAGTTCAAGGAGAAATTTTTCTTATAAACTTTTGTAACCCAGTGACAAATAAAGCTTTAAAGCAAATAAACACATTTATTAGAATAATGTAATACCCTTTAATCCAGTAAATGATACTATCATTAGAATGTGTTATTTTAAGATTATTTTATTATTTATTTTATTTTCTCTATTCTTACTCTCTAAAAATGGTATTTCCACTATTCCTATTCACTGAATAGTATGTCAATCACTGTCAGCCTTGCATTGAATCACTCACTGGTTATGTCAAGTAATGCAGATTCCCGACAGTTTCAACTGATGGCCCAAATTCTGCCGTAGAATCAGATAATGGCAACAATGAAAAGGCCTGGGAACATCCTCGGAGGTCTCTGCATCCAAGAAGAGCACCTGGAAAGTTCACTTAACTTCAACTTGGCAAGCCTTTGATTTCTTTAGTCCTGTGGGCAACCTGTGTACCGGAGGTTAACGGCTTCTGGTACTGTCTCAGCTAGGTTTTTTTCCTGGCATCACTTGATTTGGATTTGGATTGGATTCAGAATTCTCCTTGACGAAGGAGATGGCGAGCCAACCTTGGACCTGATTACTTTCTCTTTAGAGGAGTTGATGCGGATATCGGGTTAACCTGGGAAGGAGCTACCGTTTCTTCCACCATTTGAAGTTCACCGGTGTGGTAGGACTTATAAAGACAACCTCAAAGATGGCTATTTTCTTTTTGTTGACTAAATGAACTAATAAAACTAACTAAATGACCTTACTTTCTGAACTGAAGACATTTCAACTTGTGACAGCACAGGGAATTTCTTTAAAGGACCACGAACATTAAAGGACACAACAGAGAGACATTTTATTGGATTTCAACTGCACTGTATATGCAGAGGTTTTGTTTTGTATGTTTAATATTGTGCTAATTACATCGGCCACTGTTGTATACCTCAAATTGTTAAAAAAAAGGAAACATTTTATTTTAGTGTTAGTACTTTTCCACACTTTTGAGAGTAAAGGTTAATGTCTAAAATCTATCTTGTCTGGTGTTTTCATGTGTGGTCGTTATGTTACTTAGCTCTTCCCGAACCTAGAACATGTATTACCCAATAAGAGTAGGTTATCAGGGTTAAACTTTATTTCTACACTATGAATCCTCTGTATCTGTATCATCCATGTCTCATCAATGCATGTTACTGATTCAACTTCTTCCCCGGAGTTGTTTGTGCTTTGTCGTCTCGCAGGTCTCTGCTGATCGTGGTGGTGCCTGCTGCCGTGGTCCTGCATGACGCTTCCTGCTGCTATTATATTACTTATAAAATATATACTATCATTAGTCTTATAAATCATAAAAATGTGTAGCAATAAAAACACCATCAGTGGTATGTCTCACTGTATCGCAACTGTTATTACCACTACTCATCATTGATCATATTTATCACCATAATTATTATCATCGTCATATTCTATCACCTTGGCTGTACTTGTTTCTACTATTCTACTATATGCTATGTAAATGATAATTAAGTCAGAGTGTGGTCTATACCTACTCTGTAAAGTGTCCTGAGATAACTTTTGTTATGTATTGGCAGTGTAAATAAAATTGTATTAAATTGAATTGAATTTATGAATAAACTTTAGGGGAACCAATCACACAGTGTGTTATACACACATAAACAGTGATAATGCAAATATATGTTGCCAAATGTCTTAAAGTTATTGAAAAATAAGAAGTGTATTCTTCTTCTTTTTTTAAAAAAAAGGGAAACATTTATCTGTTGGGCATTTGGGACAACTCCCCCTTAATGTTGAAGGGAACATGACATCTCTTCCAGCTTCCCTTTACCCCATGTAGAGTTTGTTCTTCATCTTTTTAAATGAGTTTGCCTCTGTAGCCTCTCTGTTTTGTAAGAAGATGCAGGACAGACTTGTTTGGGGCTAAATTTTGGGGCAGGACGGAGCGCAGGGATGCTAAGGTAGGTTCCCTCCCCCATGGGTGTGTCCACTGCCGGGAGACCTCAGTGTATCCACCTGCAGAAGTCGCTTCCCTGCACTACACACTTGAGCGCCGCAGAAGACGCTCTCCGCCACTCTTCTCCGGGAACAACTCTTCGTTTCTGTTGATGCGATTTAGAGAGCACTCCAACTTAAGGCGGCCGCGTCAAGTTAATTTAAATCCAAGCTTTGTTTGGCTCTGGGGATAATCGTGCGGGATCTGCCGCGGATACACTGATACTGCTGCGTGCGGACAGAGGAGCTCAAAGGATCTGGAGTGGATGGTTTTAAATGTTGACCAGATTTATCACAATATTCACTGGACGGAACTAGAAGGTAGGTCATATCAATGGGAAGTCACATTTTGGGGGGAATCGAGCAAAAGGAAGGATGCATGCTGCATGTGCAAGAGCAGGACCCTGCTATTTAAAATATGGCAAAAGTTCTGTGAATTATTTTTGTCCTGAATATTTTAAATTGATACATTTTTACAACGTACTTCAGTTCGGCTGTATTTATGTTTTAGGTGCGTCTTCTCTGGTGCGTGGGAGGATGTTTTAAATGAGCAATACTCTCAAATACAAATGTCAAATACTGCAAGAGCAACGGGCAGTGTGTGTGCGTGTGTTTGTGTGTGTGCGCGTGCACGCGCGCGTGTGTTTGCTGCATGTGATGTTGCATCTTCATAACCTGCACTTCACAGTCATTAAATGTGTGTAATAACTCACGACTTTTCACAATTTTATACAATCCTCTTATAAATGGCACGTGCTCGCGTCCATGTCCTCATAACTCAAAGCTCAGTCGCGCTTTATTTTGGTTAACGGTCTGCTTTGGAGTTGCGCCTTCGGGGCTCAATGTGGAACTTGATCTTAAACCCTGACTGACAGTTTGACCTCAGACTCAGATCTACGTTTACGAGTAGATCAGTGCCATGCATGGATAATTACAGCAACAAAAATCCCCCCTCGCTATTGAGTGTTTTACTGTCTCCAAACGTGGCACAGTCAATTCACTATACTAAGCTGTTGTAGTCGTGCTAAACCGTCCGCACGTTGAAAAACTTGGAGCTTCTTAAAATCCTTTTGTGGGGCACATTATTAACTTCAGCTCCCTTGTGAGGCTCATACCAGTATGTTGATGCGCTTTGTGAATTGAGCCAGTGCGCGTCAGGCTTAAAGAGCAACTCGGTGTAGACCTACAGTATACTCTTGGTGAAATTCCGCTCCTGTAAATAATGATGACATTTCTTGTCCAGGTATTATAGGCCTGTCTGCCGCATTCACCAACACGTCCTGTGTCTGCATGTGAGGATCGGCAGTGAGTGAGTGGCTCCTTCTGGCTCCCCCAGCTGGAAAAGGAGACTCCATCCATTCACACGCTTGCCCTTCCAGCACACACAAGCAGACACGGGCGAGAATAACTGTGGGTGGTTAGGAGAGGGAACCGTCACAATGAGAGATTCATCATGAAATCTAGTAGCAAAGATGGAAAATCAGTGGTGAACCAGCAGAGTTTATTTCCAGACTCCTACACCCCTCGGGTTTTTATTGTTCAGGATCTATATTGTTGCCCACGCTAATAGAATTACCGTCTCAAGATTTTAAAACATTTATATTCCTCCACAATATACTCAACCAATAGCCAATGCACAGCAGAACCAACTGATCCTCTTTTAGCTTCAGTGTCTTAGTCCCTGCTTGTGTTGTCAGTGTATGACTTGACACACTAAAACTACGCTATGTGCAGGCATATTATCTGACGCACATCCCTCTGTGTCCCTCAGCTCCTGAACTCTCCGTCTCTGTTAACAAACAGAGGAACAATGTGGTGGGACAAACTGTGCTGGTTACTGGCCCTGCTGGCCTTATCGTCCGGGGCACTGCCCGCCTCCAATGAGCCCCTCTCTGCTCCCAGGATCTTCCTGTCATTCAAAGGTAAGGCACTCAAAGTACTGTGTCTGTGACCCAGTTTGTTAAGTTTCTGTGTTTCTCTACAGTCATGATCACCGGTGTAAAGATCTGTCATCTGTCTTTGAATTCCTGGTCTTGTTATGGGTAAACTATTGGCACTAGCTGAATTCAGGGCTCGGCAAGCCCGTCATGTATTTCTTCACTGGCTAACAGAGAGTTTGATTGTGTGGTGGTGTGAGAGAGGTGGGATGAGAGGGGATGAGGAGATGTGCTGCTGATTGTCCTGACTATTCAGGACCAGAGAATATGTCTTCATTTAATCGCCTGGGCTGCCATTAGTTCCCCAAACAGGCCTTTGTGCGACCTCAGCTCCCTTCTGAAATCAAGTCAGATTTAACACTTGGCTGGGCACACACTCAGGGCGCAGACCCAGCATGTTACGAATGCTTGCCAGTGCCACATGAGACCCTGTGTGTGTTGAACTGTCCTGTTAAAATAGGACTCAGCGGTGCGGTCTCCGGTGCTTTGTCATTCCAGCGCCAGCATAGCCATCGTGTCCATGTAAAGCTCTCGAGGGTTTTATAGTACCCCTGAAGACTTTAATATGCATCTGTCATGAGGTCAACATTTCAGATCTCAGCTCTGTGTTCAGTTTTGAATAGTTAGGAACACCAAACGGGAACTGGAGGTTTCTCTGCAAATCTTGGCATTTGTAGAGTTGTGGAAATGTGTGTTTTTTATTTTATTTTTTATAATATCTATCGTCTAGATCTGTCAGGTGTTTCTAGTTGGTCCTGGAATAGCAGAAATAACTTATTTGCTTCCTAATTTGTATGTTGTTAGTTCATGTCGTGGTCTTTTGCTAGGCTGATTAAAACTTTAAACTGAAGGGCTTCGTAAGTAAAGATTTACGCGTTCCCAGTTTCCCCCTCCTGCTCAGATATTTTTGCTTACCTGTTTCTTTTCTCTCTCACCATCCCATCTCTTTCTGTCTGACTCTCATCACTAATCGAGTTCGATTTCACCCTCCACTGGTCTCACACTTACTTGGTAGAAAATAGTTAATTTATTTTCTACTTCTTTTAATTGAGTTCCTTTTTTGTTTTTAATTAGTTTGGAGGTTAACTTTATGCCTCATAGAGCAACTTCAGATAGCTGGAGACTAGAAATTAACCCTAAGCTGTGCGTTCCCCAATTGTGTTGGTTTTGCACCGTTCTGCTGGGCATAGCGCTGTAATGTGCTTTTATTCATTTTTTAACTGCCAGTATACTTGATATACAAATGATTGGCTTTAGGTGTCATGAAATCAATCAATTACTGGCACACAGATTTGTTGTAATAAGTGCCTTCTGATAGCATAATCCAAGGTCATTTTTAATAAGCATTTCAATTTTAATGATTAAACAAAACAAGGAGATGAGCTCCAAATGTAGGGTGCAAACTGTAGCAGCTAATAGTATCTTCTTTTTTTTTTTACTGTATTGTTGAATTTGCTTCTATCTGTGACCCAGCTTCACATGTTTATTATCCATAAAGGTTACACAGTGTCACTCCTTTCTGATTATTTTCATTTTTAAAGCTGGTAGAGAAGATGTTGGTGTTTTTGGCTGAAATCCAACACTTTGCTTTTCAAATAGATTCCCTCTATAAAAGAAAGCAGACAATGGGTTATACACATCATGGATACACCCACATTTCTCCAAAGAAAAATTATAATGGCATATATACATTACTGCATTTCAGTGTGATTCTCCATACTGCTGCTTATTAATCACTTCTTTGTACAGTTTTCCTGGAACTCTGCATAACTGAAAGCGAAATGATTTTCATGCATAAAAGCCTGAACAAATCAGATCACATGTAACATCACAGTGACATAGCAGGTTAAGATTCATTGCTGAAGAAAAGGCTCCAACTGTATTACTTGAACTATAATTACATTTGTGTACATATTTTTAATTTTAATGAATTGTTTAAGGATTGCTATTATTCAATGTTGAAATTGAATAGAAAATAGAAAATACTCTGGCCAGGACATATTAAAACACATTTATGAACATACTGGTGGATTTAATGCATGTGTGATATGTCCACTCATGTTCAAAATGTAAGCTCCATCTTTGCAGGTTCCCCAAATTAGAAACAACAATCTAGTAAATTAATTTTCACCAAATAACTTGAACATAAAGTTTACTAAACAAACAACCATGAGCAACCTAAGCAGATAATTTTGTCTTCTGAGGTTGACAAAATTGAGCCTGAAGAGGCTACTGAGGGTGTTTGTGCAAGCTGAGTTATTACAACTGAGATAAGGACCAAGGGAGCAAACAGAGGCTAAGACCAAAGGAATGTCCATTCACAGCTCGTATGGATAGATCATCAACCCAGACTTCAAAAGAGCTGCACAAACACACACACACACACACACACACACACACACACACACACACACACACACACACACACACACACACACACACACACACACACACACACACACACACACACACACTTACAAAACACCATGCTGCGATGCAACTCTCAAACTAAAAATTGTTTGTTTTCCAAGGTAGAATTCAACAGCGTGCTACCTTCTGCACTGTAACTTTATTTTTTCAGTAGTACATTAATACAAAAGTGTAGTTAGGTTATGAAAAAGTAACTTCAAACAACATACAGTATTGGTGTATTGATGATATTTCGCAAACAAAGGGTCACAGTTATGTTGATGTGTCTTCTCTTAAAAGGTTGAACCAGGCAGGCTTAGATCAGCTGCTGAGAACTCCTATATTTACTTTTAAACAAGGTCTATAATCACGTGCTATTTTAGTGCATGGGGCTCTGCGAGGTTGTGACCCTTCAAACAGAAGCCAGTCACACCCGAGGTTAACTGCCCTTAAACTGTGGGAGAATGGCACCATATTAACAAGTAATAGCTTGTTAAGCTAATCCTCTGGCCCATTCGAAAGTGTTTAACTTTGTTTTTACTTTGGCCTCTTCGGCCCTTGGTGGAACACCTGGGTGCAAGGTCTCTGGGAAGAAAAGCCAGGCAGTCCTGTAATTCTCAGGGACAATCTTAAGGTTACTCCAGCCTCTGCACGTTCCCAGACAAGTTTTTTTGTCCCGTGTAATGAATCGATGATTGTCACGCCGGAACAGAGACCTCACTATCGGTACATCTCTCCTGACAGTTTTTCAGAGTTAAGATCAGACATGGCGAGATGTCCTCCACCTCTTTGCATGATTAGGTGCTGCTACTGAGTTTGAACTTTCTTGCCTGTTCTCTGCAACAATAGACTTAATCTTCCACAGATTATGTTCTATAGGAAGATTTATGTGTGTTTACATAGTAGATGAGAAAACCCCTTTTATATTCATCGAGTTATATACTGTACATGTGACGTTCTTTTGTGTAGGTGGTCCTTGTAAAAGAGAATATTTTAGCCATACTCATCCTTGTCTTGCCATGATATGTTATATTGTTTTACACATTGTAAGATGACACCAAAGCAAATTTTTCTCCTCACACCTTGCCCAGCCTCCTCACTTCTCATTATATAAATCATTGTGACACTGGAGACAGAGTAAAGTGCCTCAGCCAAGCCTTGCTGCAATCAAGTCTCAGCAAACAATGGGCTGCTGAAAGCTTAGCCACAGCTAACCTGTCTGCTACAACATGACCCCTGGCTACCCTGGATGAATCTTTAGTCTGGCCAGTGAAGTCCAGACAAGGTGCTCGCCTGCAACAATCCCACAGACATTTAAAAAAAAAAAAAACATCTCCAAGCTGCTTTGATTGTCTTGTACTGTGTCCTTCAAACTAAGATGAACAGGCTGTATGTTACCAGCTACTGTGATTGGGTAATCATTAGGGACATTGCTTGTTCTCATAACCCAGAAACCCTCCTGTTGTTCAGCTACAAAAGTGATGTCATTAATTAGCCGTATTATCAGACCAGATTTAGAGTACATTATATTACATGCATCATCAGAGATGTTAAACATAATGAAGTGAAGTCTGGTATTTTTGATCTTGTATCTAATTCTTAAAAGTTTTTTCACAATATATGTTTTCGACTGTATAATATTTGTGGTTTGTATATCTGGAGTTTCGTAGCAAAAAAATAATTTTCCCCAGGGATTATTAAAGTATTTCTGATTCTGAAACATCCTCGGCAGATTGCCTCGAACATTAATTTATAGGCGATACACATTGATAATAATAATCATCTGTGTGAGTTGCTCATGCTTTGCCTAATAAACAGTTATTTAGAATATGGAGGTGGTCAACATATCCAAACATGGAGGGAACAGAGACCAATTGTTTGTGGATTGATTTTACACCTAGTGGTTTAAATGAGGATATATTTTTGTTAATGTGTTGTTGTTTTTTTGTAAATAGACATTTTCTGTTGTCAAATTTGTTTTTATTTTTTAAGATGAGAGACGATAACAAAAAGTAATGCTAGGGCATTTGAAAGAATGTAGTATAACAAGTTAAAGCTTCAGGAAATTAAGTGCAGGAGCAACATTTCTTATCTAAACTAAATAATCATTGATGTTTGTATTTGAGTAACAAGCAGTTTATCCACACAAGCAAATACGCTTTTTGCACTGGCTTATGTCCAATGTACAACCACTCACAGAGAGTACAGCGTTATAATATTCACATCCTCTACCTTCAGTACCAGCTGTGCTTGTTTACTTCTTTCCCAGCAGATAATCATCATCAGTCCATGAGAATAACAAGTTTGTCACACCCTTTTACTGTCCCTGTCCTAAATGCGTTCAAATTCTTAGAAATTATGGATGGCAGAATGCTGTCTGTCTTTTGGTCACGTTACTGCTAATTCGTACGTACAGTACTTGGATGCAGTTTTGCTCTCTGGGTATGCATCACACATGTTACATTGTACCTGTTGGCAAAGTAGTCCAAAGCTGCCACCTTTCCCTTTTATCTCCATTAGAGAATGTCAAGGCTCTGCAAAATGTTTCAACTGAGTAATGTGTGGTGGCTGTGGCATGCAAGCCCACAGCAATTATTACAATACTTTGCCACTTTCTCTCCAGAGATGCTGCTGGAGGAGGAGGAGGAGGAGAGGAGTGGAGGGAGGGTAGTGCATCCCAGCAACCTCTGCTCCATAGGATACATGCTGTCAAACTATGATTATTCAGGAGAGAAAAATAGAAGGTGACAGCTCCAGTGCTAAATATAGTGTCCTTCCTGTTTGTCTCTTTCTCTTTCTATCTCCCTCTCCTCCTCTGCCTCGTCGTCCTCCTCCTCTGCCTTTACTTTACACTCACACCCTCTATATTTTGCTTGGTGATAAGAGGTTGGCAGTGTGAGGTGAGGGAGGAGAGAGCACCCAGTATGCCGCCCACAGCAGGAGCACACTGTTTTAGTATACTCAACCAGACTTTCCTTGAGAGGAAGGCATAATGGTGAGGGGGCAGGGGATGGTATAAAGGAGGAGTGGGTGGATGTATGCACAGAAAGGTTTTGCATACAGGCTCCGTAAACGTGCAGTAAGTGCAGAGTGCTAACTTAGATCGCCAGCTTAAAAAGGAAATAATGTGTCTCCTTTGTAAAGGACTTTTAGTCATTTTCACTCCATAAATTGCTGGCTCCCGGCCCTTTTAAGGGTGTCACAGACAGAAATACACACACAAATAATTGGTCCTAATGAAAAGCTTTTGATTGAAAACAGTTTGCTGTGATTTGAATATTTCTTCTGAGCTGACAAGCAGAGCCTAAATGCATATTAATGCTGGGAATATATCCCCTGTGGTGACAAAAACATCTAAATGGAACCCTAATCACTCTGATATTTACTATTCCAGTCTTTAGCTATTAGGCATTTCAAACATATATTTCTTTAATTTTTTTTTTTCACATTCACATATCTAATATACATGTTCTCCCCATTACCTTTCAGTGGCACTGAAAATGTATTCAAACTTATGTTTTGATACTTGATTTTCTTTATCTGTGTGTGTTTCCTGAGAAGTCTTATTTTGTCACAACTCCTTCAATGCTCCTCAACAAGAAACATAGAAGTCCTTTGGATATTGTAACAACACTAAAGGTTTCGCATATATGGCTGTCAGTTTAAATTTAAAATAAATCATGGCTCTTTCGTCAGTCTGATATGGCAAATGGCTGTAAATGCTACAGTACCCATGAGCATCAGTCAGCACTGACATGGAGAAGAAGCGACTTCATCATTGCAACTGGAGAATAAAACCCGTTGCCATAGATGCTGATTACTTGCCGATGCAGAATCTGAAAATAAGTTATTTAAACTGCTGAATGTTTCATCTGGTTTCTAGAAACCATAATAATCAGTTCTAGCTTCCTGTTGGTGTTGCACACAACAGATTTTTAAGTTTGGTGATTGCATGTTTCTAACTGAAACACTATCAAAACACCAGACATTTCTGTACAAACTTTCTCATCTCTGGCAGGGATGACAGTTTGATGCCCATTCAAGACTGGGACGTACTCTAGTTACAGTCCCCTAATGCATGTGCAAAAATAAGACCATGACTTTCACTTTTTATAACATTCTTTGTTGATAGTTTTTTGTCAGAGATTTTCTGTGTATAAATATTTTTTAGTGCAAGTAGCTTTGGTAGGCTCGATAAATAGCCCTTGCAGTTCTCTGTCTTCTGTGTAAAGAGGGGGAACACTCAGCAGGGGGTGAAAGACAGACACTATGATGAGTGTGGGTGTGGGTGTAGGTGAGTGTGTGTGTGATAGACAGTGTGTGCATGATGTGTGTGTTTGTATCTCATGGTTTTCTGCTGCAGCCAATTTTTTTTAGATCGAAATGTGGCAGACAGGATAAAAATAGAACACAGTGGTACATCAGACCAATGTCATTTTTTTATGTTTGAGGAACCTGATTGGCTTGTGTAGTTGGTAAGTGTAGTCTTTGTGATTGTTTTCTACCTGGCTTCTAAGCGCTTTACAGAGCCCATAATTCCGGAGGTGTCATTTTAGTCATTATTATAGAGTCTGATTATAATACACGGTGTGTGTGTGTGTGTGTGTGTGTGTGTGTGTGTGTGTGTGTGTGTGTGTGTGTGTGTGTGTGTGTGTGTGTGTGTGTGTGTGTGTGTGTGTGTGTGTGTGTGTGTGTGTGTGTGTGTGTGTGTGTGTGTGTGTGTGTGTGTGTGTGTGTGTGTGTGTGTGTGTGTGTGTGTGTGTGTGTGTGTGTGTGTGTGTGTGTGTGTGCGCGCGCCCAGAGCTTCTGTAAAGAGATAAATATGACACTGCTTTGGTTTGGTTGCCATAGCAGCATCTACCTGTCACTCCTCACAAACCAAATCGGGTTCAAATGATTCCCTCCACAGACGAGAAGTGGGATGTAATCACAGCATTGTGCTTATTTCCCCTGATGTCTGCTGTCTTGTCTGCTTTCTGCAAATCCTTAAGTAAAGTAACGCGGAGGCTTCAAAGCTCATTTAAGACAAACGAGAAAATACGTTTGGTAAAACAATAGACTTTTATAAGACTGCTGTGTTTTCTTGTGAAAGTGTTGGTGAGGGTTGGAGAGTTCAGTGAGCGAATGAGTGAAGGATTGGTGTGGAGGCTCGGACGTGCTCTCCAGATGTGGCCGAGGTGTGGGAGCAATCTATGAGCAGCCTGGACTGAAATTAAGTTGACAGGGGGTCAAGGGCACCTCTCCACATGTTTACTCAGACAGCTATCATTCATTATCATTTGTCTGTCAGTGTCAGGATCCTGTTACTTCAGTAACATTGACCTCGTTCATGTGGTGGCTATTGTGAACACTCTGGGTGGGAAAACGACTTGGGAAACACATTTCAATGTAGCTAAAAATACCGAATTTGTGTGTGTTTCATGAGTTTATACCCAGTGTTACTACAACACATTTGAAGACCTACAGTAAGACCAATTTGAATAGCTACTTTTGTTTTAGCGTACTCTCCTCCGCCAAGAAGGTTGTGATTCTGGCTTGGTTTGTCTGTTTGTTTGTTTGTTTGTTTGTTTGTTTGTTTGTTGGTCTGTCTGCAGGATTTCAGAAAAAATAAACAATTGGCCTGGCCTTTATGAAACTCAGTTGAAGGGGGTAGCATTGGCCAAGCAACAACCCCATTCATTTTTGGAGCAGATCCCAACCATAGAGCAGAAATTATTTTTCACTTTGACAAGCATTGCATGATTGGGCATTTGTGTTGCATTCAATGTGGTGTCAGAATAATCGTAAAGATGCATTTACTGCACCTTTCTGGTTCAAGGTAAAAAAGTAGAATCTATTGTCATTCTCTCCATATACTGTACATTAGTGGTATCCAGGGGAACGAAATAGAGTTCTTTCAGGACTTCGTTTAACTAAATAAGAACACATACAATTAAAAAAGTGCAAAGAAAGTTAAGTACTGAAACTACTGGCGATCACACAAAACACAATGGGGTTGAGCATTATGTTTCAGGTGTAGTCACTCAATTAGGTCTTGTGCACCAGTTTAAAACCCACTGTAATGACGGGCCTTGCATCCTGTTTAGTTGTTCAGAGTAAGTGTGTTTTTTATTTTTTTCATCTGTCAACAGACAATCACTCATAGGACCTCACATACTAGCAGCATGGCTAAATGCTAGCACCATGGGAAACACAGTGAAGGCACAGATGGGCCATTTAAGTGACACTCCTATGCCACTGCACAACGCTGGTGTGAATGCAGCCCATGATAATAGATACTGGGAAGCGGTTTTGAAGCAGTTTTGAAGCAGTTGAGGAGTTGATTAGTCAATCAATACTTTTGATAATGGATTAATTGTTTCTCATAGTGCTTTATCAAGAAGGCTCTCAAATGTGATAATTAATGTTGATGTGGTGTCTTTTTGCAGATAAATATAATTTTGGTTGTGAACTGTTGGTCAGATAAAACAAGCTATTATTTCGCCATGAAACTCTTTTTTTGTCATATTATAGACTAACTGATGACTTGATTAATTTAAGAAAAAATAACAAATCAATCAATAATGAAAATAATCAGTAGTTGCAGCACTGCTAGACAGGGAGTAACTGTTGGAGGTAGAGAGCCCTCACTATCAGTGACAATAGGTGTGTCTGACGTGCTGGAGGAGAGTTATCTATGCAGCTATTGTTATCGCGTGTCCGAGGGGATTTTCGGCAGCCGCATCACATTAACGTTATTCGAATCTGACATGAGTGACTACAGACTTGTTCCACTCCCTGCGGACACTGACTGACATGTTGAACTCAAGGAGCTCTTCTTGTTGCAGCTCAGACATCGTGTTGGAGCAAATGAGGAAGGGAAGGAGACAGAGAGACAGAAAGACAGAGAGAGTCCGATAAGTGCAAGGGTGAGGACTGTTACAATAAGATGAGGGTGAGTGGAGGAAAAAGTTAAGGGAGCAATTGAGTAGACTCCGATGGGGCTCTCTGAGAGTGCTAATGGACTACAGGGCATCAGTGTCAGGTTTGCTATCTCAGCCAGAGCATGGAATAGATGGAGGGATTTGAGAATGAGAAGGAGGAGAGGAGTATGGGTGCACAAAGGCATACTCAGGACAAATTGTGTGTCTGCTTCCCATTAGCGGCGTATGAGTGTCAGTTGAGATGGTTTACCTCAGCTGGTGACTACATCAGACTGTCCAGCTCCATGCCAATGCCCTGGCCATAACCTCGCGCTGCAAGGTTTGATGTTAGTCTATGAAAACTACTTCATTCACACTTGCATATTGTCATACAGATAGATGTGTTTTTTGAGAGAACATTTGGAATAAAGCCCAAAGTGCATTCTGAACCGCACATCTATTCATCAAGATTACAAAATGATAGTTCGAAAGTGCACAGTTTTCTTTCTGCAGGGTGTTTATACGATCAAAGTAACGTGTTCTATGCCAGTTTGGCAAAGTTTTATGGGAAGTGCATCCTTTTTATAAATGAAAGGTCAAAGTTGTTTTTAGGCAGAAGCTGGGAAACCTCAAACACCCGCAACCTCGTGAAATTTTTCAGGTTTGGGAGATTCAGACTAATAGTCCATCAAGCCTCTCTGTGTGTACAGTATATGTTGGATGAAGACCAAGTGGCTGTCTGTGTGATTATAAGAGAAATTAGGCCTGTGGTTGAGCCTGACCATGATCCTGTGGGAGGCTGCAGTAGTGGTGTCTCACTATTGGATTTAAAAAGCCATAACATTCCTCTTTTTACTCCTGTTCCTGTCAGAGCTGTATTTCATTTAGCTTCAGCCCTTTCCTACTTTCATACACTCTACATACATCCCCTCTACAGGATGCATAATTGGTGAAAACCTAACACTTAGTCAGATGCTAACATCATTACAAAGCCCACCTTCAAGGGGTGAGATGTAAATGCTTGGTAAATAGTAAAGCCTCCCTTGTCGGATTGATCTGGCTTCAATCGGATTTGTATTCCCTGTGTTCCATTAGCCGCTGTGGCTTCGGGCATGTAATGCCTGAATTTGAAGGTCAGACCTCTGAGTGGGCGAGAACCCTCTGAACCCATCCCGTCCTGGAAGAACAACAGAGAAGAGCGGAGTGGAGGAGGAAGGGCAGAATGTGGTGGAACATGAGGTTTCCAGGCCTTGTTTTCTGGGTTCATGCACTGATGGGCTTCCTGATAATGTGCTGATTGTGGAGGGGAGGAGATGGCCTCTCATCCCTGATCATTGTGACCGTTGCATTGACGTGATGCCAAGATTTCTTTTCCATGCCTTCCCCATTCACGCCCCTTTGCCTCCACGCTTTGTTAGACAGCCCTGTTCTCAGGAACCCTCTCTAGGTGTCCTTAATGGTATGTTGGCAGTGCTATCGATGGTATCTGTGCCATATGTGTGTGACTGCATACATATGTATGAATGAGAAATAGGAGCAAGGGCCTCCTATGTTGCTGTTGTTATTGTTGTTGTTGGTGTCGACGCCTCACTCATCCCCGTGAATGGACTGCTTGGTCTCTATAGGAGAGAGGCGTTTGTGTGGGCTGGGTCCATCATTCACTTACTTCATTCATGTCCCCGGGGAAGCGGAGGGGGAGTGGCATACAACACTGGCGCGGCATTAACGCTCAAAGCATCTCTGTGCGTCCTCTTACTCCCTCTGCTCGCTCTCTCTTCCCGTCTCTCATCATTCTCTCTCGTCTCTCACTTCTCCTCCTCTTGGCACGAATGCTGAAGCAGTCATCACTCAAAGCTTGGCTGAGATCCTGGACTTTCATGTTCTGTAGGATTTCATGTTAGATGAATTGATGTGTTCCTCTGGACCATGTGCTCCACACTACAATGATGGAAGACCACAGACAGCCCCTAAGAGAGCTTATAGCAAAGCAGCACCTCCTGGCACAAACACAGGGACACAAACTTCTTTTCCACGGCTGACAGATCGAGTTTTAATGTGGTCAACTCAGCCGAGAATCACACACAGGAAACAAAAAGTGTCTTTTGACATTGGGAAGATCCCCAACCTAAATGATGCTTTGTTCAAGTGTAATCACATTTAGAAAGTATAAAAAGCTTTGAATTCATTAGTCTGTGGCTTTTGATTATACTAATGTCACTTGCATAAAGAGTTAGTGCACAGCGTGAAATGTACTTTTTTACCCCCGTAGCCAGATTACACTGTCCTTTTAAACCACGTGCATGATTAATTACTCACCAACCACCGCAATGCATTTTGAGCAAATAAGACCGTTAAAAATAACAGGAACTACACCACACAGTGTGCTGTGATGTTTAGCGGAATCATTCTGTGTCACTAAAAGCCATATTGTTTCTGGAGTTGCAAAGATATTGTTATATGCAAAATGTCCAGTGATACATGTTCAGGTTCCACAGGCTAGCATTAGCTTTTACAAATTGTAGTTGTGCTGTTGTAGTTACTTCTTGACAAATTATCAATATATTCATGCACCCATCACTGAACTGCATTTCCAGGTACATCAGGTGGGCAGTTTACTGGGTTTCCATGATGGTACCCAAGAGTTCAGTTCTGTACCTCTAAACAAGTAACCCCTCCTAAAACCTTAATGTTTTTATTCTATTTTAATTTCTATAAAGGTGCAACAAGTGATTAACCATGTGGAGTTGTTGGAAAGTGCATATCTTTTTCACTTTTTAGGTTAGGCTATGTTAGCTCCTTTATGTTACATCCAGTTTTTGTGTTAAAGTAATAATCTTAAAGATTTTCATTTAAGTCATGTTCTGAGGCAAGTGGTGACTGAGCCAAAGGGCCACTGATGGAAGACCTGGCATTTGTATTATTATGAACTGGGTGTCTGTGGCTACATTCCTGGGATTAATCCCAAGCAGCGCACAGATAGTGATGCATTTTCCATCACCCAGCAGTGGTCGGTCCGCCAGAGAAGGTAGGCGGAGCCAATGCTGCAGACTCATTTTTCACTTACTTGTGTGAAGCAGCATACTGTCTTTTTTCTGGACTCTGAGCTGCGAGTAAACAGTTGCTATGCCCGAACAAACAAATAAAAGAGTGATTATAGAGACGATGAAACTGCAAAAACAAGTAAATGTGAGATCCAAAAACACCTGCAATTATCGCATGTTTGTAACAGAGTAACAGATTATTGAAGGTCCCACATTGCTGTTTGTGATTAACATCAGTCTTTTGAATTTAAACTGGGCAAGACAGGCAGTATGTTTCTCCAAAATTGGATCATTCCTTTAAAGCTCTTAAAATCAGAAGTTTTTAGTAAAGGTTATCTCAGTGCTGAATATCCTAAATATGAGATATTTTCATCTTCAATCCACAAAACGACATAAACTGTTAAACTAAGAGAGCAGCTGTGGAGATAAGTTCTGGGTTTGTCTACCAGAGAAATGTCTTCAATTAACCTCTGTTTTGTATCACGAGATGTTCTTATACTGTCCTGTGGCAGCGAAATCCACCAGGTACATTCAGTTTAAATCAAAGTCAGTTCGTATTTATTTTTATTGCCGGATGTGATTGCGTGATGTTCAAAAGATCATTCCTCAGCAGTCACTATTCTTTCTTGTATGAAAGTTGGGAATGATTCACCAGTTCTTCAGATGATCATAACCAGACTGCTGGAAAAGCTACAAGAGAAAATATGGCACGCTACAAACAAACAAGCCACAAACCGGGGAAAAAAAACTTGTCTTCTGTTCAAAGCTGATGGATGAAAAACAGATAACGAAGATAGAAGAAGGGAGTGTGAGAGAGAGCAAGAGAGGCCACTCAAAAAATAAATAACTCTCTCCCTCCATTCCTGGTGTGGATCAGTCTGCATTTGGTTGCCTTATCAGTGCAGAACGGATGGCTAAGCCTTGATTTATGAAAAGGTATGACAGTGTAAGATAAGAGGGTTTTTAACCTCCATGTGTCCGTGCAATCACTGGCCTCCTTCAACACCCCATATGAGGACGGATGGAGGGACTGTGACTAAAATTTCCCTCTGTCACGCATGTTGCCTCCTAACTGATAAGACTCCTTCCTCTCCGTTTTTTCTCATTCTTTATATCTCACTATCTCTCTCTCTCTCATGCTCCAATCAAAACAGGTACGTCCAGCTAATACCTTCTTTTGTCAAAACTGTCTGAGCATCTTCCTCCTGGATGTTAAGTACAGACTTGTTGCTTTCAGTACAAGTGCAAGCCTGAAGCCAAATAGCTTCGAATTGCTGGATCCGACTGTAAAACATAATAACGAGAGACTACCGCTGAATTGCATCATGACTGTTTAACTGTTGGAAAGGTCATTTCAACATTTCTTATCTATCTCCATTTGTGTGCATACTAAATCTCACTGAGCAGAACTGCCAACAATAACATGCCAGAAAAAAAATCACAGCCATTTTCTGATTTGCTGTTGGTATTTGGGTGCATATCCTGTAATCTGAACAGGCAGTCTTCTTTGCTCATTTCATGCCTGGTGTGCATTAATTGCTGTGTAGTATTGACATGAAGGGTTTTACAAGAGCAGGCCTTGATGTTATTTTTGCAGGACAGACGTGTTAGTCTTGCATTGTGTTTTTATGATTTTTTTTATCAGTCTTTTACCCTTTTCTTCAAAGCATTTCAGGTTTTCAACTTGTGCCTCCTTTGTCTGGCAAAAAATGCATTCAACCCCACAATACAATTTGGGAAAAGTATCCTTATTAATATGAATTTCTAACTAGAGCCATTCAAATACCCCCCCCCCACACACACACACACACACACACACACACACACACACACACTCTGCACGCCGACCCTTATGGTCATGGGTGAGAAGAAGGTCGCAGGGTCGCAGGGTAGGATGTCCCATCTGTCCATCAAACATGAAAGCAGCCAAATCAACAGGCGCTGGTGTTTTTAAATGGGAGGGGTGAGAGCGTCACTCAACGAAGGGAGTAAAAAGGCAGTGGATTACACAGACAGACAGTAATCTATAGGTCTGTCAGCCTGTCAGTCAGCCTGACCTTGGATAGCTTTGCTTTAATTGCAGACTGGGATGAGAGAGCAGGGCCCGCCTTTAGCAGACAATTCACATTATCCATTTAAGTTGTAATGGCTGCCAACATGTTTCATCTTGAACGACATTTTTTTTTTTGCTTTCAAAGCACATAGTTAACCTATTGGAATGTAAATGGACCTTTTTTAGCCTGTAATTATTTTCTGTGAAGCCCCTCATTTTTAAGTAACGCAGTCTGTTCATGCTGGGTAAGACCATCCAATGCAACATTCCTCTGGTCACATACTGAAGTTAGTCCTTCTTTTTTGGACAATACTTGAACAAACTTTAATTTAAAATGATTGTGGTCTAAATTGAGTACCTGCGGTTTTCTGGGCAACCGTGTGATGTACGGTGTTTTTCTTCACACCTCTGATAAGCTCAGCTATCACTTTGTCAAATTATCACAGAGACCCTTTGACCTAGGAACAAGACAGTTGGCATATGATGATGAATTGCGAAAGTAAAAACAACTGTGGCATCTCGCAAAGCTTAAAGATTTGTGAAATCACTGCAACAGCAATTTGACTTCATGTTCTCTCATTACTGCAGTCATTTCAGTATGTTCCCAAACCAAACTATTTCCATAACAATGTTCTATAGCATTCCCACTGTCTGCATTCCTTTCTGCCACCTCTTCCCAACCATCATCTCCCATCATACAGCCACTTTTCCACTTAGAAAAGATGAATGCCCTTGACTGACGGTCATCATCCTCCACTTTGTTTTCCCCACTCCTCCGCTCCCTTTTATGCCAACCAGACAGACACGCAGCAAAATGGACAAGTTAACATGGACTCTGTGTCACTCACAGTATCCAGTCATCCTATTCTCACCAGTTAGCCTCCCTGCTTTCTTTTCCTTTCCACTGAACTTTCCTGCTGTGTTTCATTGAATGTTATGATCAGATCTCCCTGTGTGTGCAAGAGTCTTTTTGTGAGTGCATTGGTATGAGGCTGTATTAAATGTCATGCTTGTAAATGTACCAAAAATACACATGAAAAGATGATTGTAATGAAAAGAGGCTGCAGGAGGACCATGAAACTCATCACACCGCCAAATAATCTCTAAAGGACAGACTCAAGAACATAGATAAAGCTGCTGCTTGTTCTGTGAAGAATTCGGTGATAGAGGATACTTAGTATAAGCAGAGCCAGGGCTGGGCCCAAACCGAAGAACCAGCAAATAACATATCACATTTGTGGGGCTCAAGCTGCTCTCACGATGGCCATACTAAGAAAACATAATATTGTTTCTCCCAAGTAATAACAGCTCAAAAATTACCTGTAATAATTTAACAGGGAATATCTGTTTTTTGTTTGAGAATGTACTCAAGAATTGTCCAAGCCCGTTGCTGGTTGATTTATTTTTCTATAGCCAAGATTGTGGTTGCAGAGCTTAAGAGAATGGAAAAGCAGAGTTTGTGCCCCGGGTGTAATTACCTTCAGAATTATCTGAGGTCAATGCAATATTGATCTGTTGATTCACCGGTGCACGGTCGACACTAATGGAGTGGATTACTGGAGGAATGTGGCGTTTTATTTGTTTGCAAAGAACTTATCTACAGGGTTTGAGTTTTAAAAAATCTTGATCTTCGACAGTCATGTGTCAGTCAACCAAGACTTGAAGTGGCAGCTACTGAATCTGTCAGAGACAGTAGGGAAGTGAATTTAGTCAGAAATGATGCAACGACCAGGCTGGTCAGATGCATGCATGAACTGATGAAGCCTCTTGGTTGTTTCTCTAGGAAGACGTTTCACCTCTCATCCAAGTCCAGTTGCTTTTGACTTAAATTTCTTTCGGGATAAAACCTCATGGTGGCGCTAGAAGAAAAGTCAGGGGATCACCCTGTGTTCATTAGCGTACATCCTCTGGGAATCATGACTGTACAAAATGAGAAGTCTAGATATTTCAGTCTTGGTTAAAGCAACCAACAGGCAGCTGGCCTTATGGTTATGCATGCCTGTCTTAGTCTTTGTGGCAAAACTCCCACTCGCTGTTAACTGAGCACAAAGCCTGTCAGACAAATAAGCAGGTCCTCACTGCAGGCCCGGACTCCCAGCGCCCCATCTGAGGACCCTGCCACGCTGCTCAACAACCAGCCGCCTGATTGTTGAGCATTATCTGGTTGTCCCCTGCCTGTCATACGGCATTAGTGCATGAGGCTCAACCGGGGATCTGCACTGACACGTACCTGGTTGGGGGTGACCCTGCCTTTGTCCAACAGCCACGTTGGGTCAAGTGGATGTATGCAGCAGCAGAACATGCAGTATTATGTTGACCGTGCAGAAGCAGATGGGTTTCTGGCACTCGCCCATTAGTGGCTTGTAGTATGATAACTCCTCAGATGCTGGTGCCCCCCGAGCTCAGCTAGCTGCCCTGACTGGCCATTAGGGACATTCACATCAAAAACCTCTAATTGACCATCTCATTTCATGGCCAGTAAGAATGAGGCACATGTAAGGCATGTCTTGAACAATGCAGTGTATTTAACAAAGGATGCCACATTTTTCCATTAGCACATTTGATCCTGAGTTTATTTCCAACCAACTGTTTTTGCATATTTGCAGAACACTTTTTACCTCATGGTTTAAGCAATTCTAACTTTCCTAGCATTTTTACACTTTCCTTTTGTAACCTTAAAATGCTCCTTTGGTCCCAATAAAATTATTTGCTGAGCTTCCTGCCTGTCTTCCGTCGCTCTGTTTCACTTGCGCTGCTTATGTTGAGTTCAAGTGCGATGGGAAGTCTCGGACCTCCGACTAGGCAAAGTGCACTGGAATGCCTGTCAAAGTGGAACCTCCCACTAGCGAATTTGGGGGAGATCTACCTACCCCGAATTCCAACTCTTGCTTCAGGCTTGAGTTAAATAAGTTTAATGGGTGAAGCACAAGCCTTAAAAAAAGTCATAGGAAAATACATCATCACTGAGCACATCATTCACGCATTTCCCCCGTCACCCTGCTCCTTCCACCTGCGGCATGCTGGGTGTTATCTCAGTAGGTTGGTATGCAGACAGGAGCTAGTGGATGCTGACAGGACCAGACAAGCTGAGGAAAAAAGAAAGGTGTTAAAGGAAGCTGGTGATATATCAAAATGGCATTAACCAGGCATAGAGAGGGAGATAAAATAGATGGAGATGCTATAATTTTTTTCTTAAGAGCTGCGTGCGTGACAACATCTTTAAAGAATCCATACAATGATCTGGATGGTGTGCAAGGCTGGCGGAAAAGCTCAAACTATCTTAAGAGGTTGATGCAGGAGAGGAAAGTGATAAATGATTGTTGAGATATTTGTTTCCTCATCACTTCTCACTGAGAGATAATTCACTATTATTTTGTAAAAGGAAGTCGCATTCTGGTTATCTGTCTTTGGCCTGCTGTAAGTTGAAAATCATCCAAATGAATGGTGGATTGAGAAAAGGAAGAAAACTTTCAACATTAGAGAGCTTTGGTCTTAAGAGGTCAGACCTTATCTGGACAAGTAGTGCTTGGAGGATTGAACCCTTACACATAAAATTACAGTGGTGTCTCTCCTTCCTTGTAGTTGACCACCATCTTCTCTATTCTAGTCTATCTTGTTGGGACCATAGATATTATCCTGATCAGCAATAGGAGGTGCATTGTCTTAGACTGCAATTTATTCAAAGCGATAAGTCCTCCAAATCAAAATACATAACATGTCTTTGCGTGGCCTCCAGAATGACATGTATGAGCCTTTTCTGATTGGGGCATCATTTGTGCCTTCCCAAATTGATACAAACGACTGAAAATGCTAATCTGAAACTGCTATGGTCACGTTTTAGACACAAAAATGACTTGGTTAGGGTTAGGTAAACATCTTTGTCATGGCTAAAAGGCATTGACCGTTGGGAAACAGGAAAACATTCTCAAGTCAAAAAACAATGAGTTGCTGACCTATCAACCCACCTCAACTGCCTCCCTCTGACTTTATACCTTTTTAGAAAAACATCTCATCACACTTACTTAGAGTCATAATTCCCATTTCTGTTATTTGGGCATTTGCTGGGAGGACATTCTGTCAAGGGTGACTACCAGAAATGCTACATCTGCATTGCACTAGCACAGCTAAAACCCCTGTCATACAGCCAATGAACTGTGCTCACATCCCGTCCTTAACACTCCCCTTCATTATTGTTTAAACATACATGATCTGAACTATTTCTCCCTGCGTACGAGCACATGCCACTCTATGTTTTTTGCAAATGCAATAGATGCAGAGAGCCAACAGTGAGCATCTTCTTTGTCTCATATAATATTGCTTATTTGCCCTTTTGAGTCATGTGAATTTGACTGTCTGTACACTTGAGTGTTTGACTGCGAAACATTGCTTCCTCGCTTTTTCTTCCACCCTCCTCTACTCTGGGGGTAAACATGACTTTTGAAAACTTCTCTCATCTCTTTTCACTCCTGCCCTGTACCTTAGCTGGCAGCTGAGATCTCAATCAGTGTTTTTTGTGTATTTGGGCTCACAATCAGGGTGTTTTGTCCTCTTTCCAACTCATGATTATAATACACATTGGAGAGCCTCTCTGCGCCTTTGTGAGTTTGTAGCCGCAGCAGAGGGGATCTCGGGCTCTCTGTGTTGGCTGTACAGAGGAGCTCTCTCAGAGTTCGACTCAGAGTTTCCATGGCTCTGTCCTGCCTGCTTTGATAAATTAAAGTTCTTAGGTTTGTTGTCAGGCTCCTCT
Source organism: Echiichthys vipera (assembly GCF_963691815.1). Lineage (NCBI taxonomy): Eukaryota > Metazoa > Chordata > Actinopteri > Perciformes > Trachinidae > Echiichthys > Echiichthys vipera. The sequence continues at coordinate 23,905,858 of NC_139825.1, read as the reverse complement.
CCCCTTGGGACTCCTCCCTCCATTCTCACTCCTACTACACCATTTGCTGTTGTGGCTGAAAAATTACCTCAGGGAATATAGCGGATTCTCAGTGCTGGACTGGAGAGTGGAACACCCAGAGTGGGCAGAGGTGGCTGTTGTCCCCAGTGGACCACGAGTCAACACTTGCTGCTAATGGTCTCTCTAAATTTACCTCCTAATTACCCCCTTCTTATTGCCCCCAGCTAGCACCACGCCAGCCGTGACCTTGATACGCGAGGAAGCAAGAGGGCATGCTTAAAATTATGCTTTGTTCAGTTCTGCTTAAAATCAGTGGGACGAGAACTGATTTAACGAGGCGCTGGCTCAGGAACTATGCAAATTTTAACACTCCCAATTGAATAGAAGATCAGGAAAAATCCATAAATAAGATGAACAGACTCCTCTAAGAAACCTTTGTGCATCTGGGTATGTGTTGGTGCAGCTGACAGAGAGGGAGAGTATTTGTTCTGAGTGCCCGGTCAGAGGTCAGCCAGGGAGAGGAGGATTTTTCACTTAATTCACATCAGTGCTGTCCCATTATTCAGCCCTTTCCATAATCCCTCTACCTTGCGTTGCCACTGCTGACAAACACCGATGGCCCGACCAGCACGCTGCAAGCGGCAGCACAGCTACAAAAACAAACACAGCTTCATCATCATTACAGAGGCTTGCAGCATCTGCACCACCCCAATCCCACACACCCAAACACTTGTGCCAGCCTCAGGCCCAGACAGCGTCTTGGGATCTAGCCTTTTATAAACAAAGAAAGGAGCCAACCAGTGTTTTACAAACTCTCCAAAATCCAGAGATTAGTGTTTTTCGAGGAAGAGAGTCAGGCAGACCTGCTTACTTATTTCCTTAAAGCCAAGGCTTTATACAGCCGAGTGTAAATATGGATTTGTAATTTTTCTTGGCACCTCAAATTTGTTTGTGTGAAATGTGGAGATAACTTTTATGCTACTTGGATGTATCTATATATATTTACGTGTAACCAAGCAGAAAATTTGATTTAAAAAAAGACTAGATTAAAAGCTTTTTTGTCAATTATGAAGTGGCAACGGCAAATATGTCATATCTCAGTTGATTTTTTTGTTGTTTTTTTAAAACACCTGCAGCTACAACAGCGTTCTTCCCTACTTGCAGATGCTTCTTTCCAATCTCTCTTTGCTCTCCTCCTCTCCTGGAAACCATCCCACCCCAGTATCATGACCACCCTGTTCTGTCATGACCCAGCTTGGAGCAGGCACCCTGCCTGACCCTCCTAGAGATAATCCTGATTATGCTGAAGTGTGTAAGGAGGCCAGGGATGAGCTTTCACCCCAGACCCCTTGTGTCCTTTAACCTTTCACCTGCGGCCCCGCTATTGAGGGCAGCTGTCTTTGGCAGTCTGTGTTGAGGGAAAAGCATTTGTAGTATTCATATGCGACACAGCATTGTTTTTGGCCTTCTTACTGGGTGTTTTTCCAAAGAACCATGCAAAAAAATTTGTTTTTCATAATTTTTCAGTGAAAGTTATTTTTGTTTCTTGTTTCTTGAATTACATGCCTTGTACTTCCTGTCTGCATGTAATCCCACAGTATCCTCTTCTAATGCAGTATAACATGAACTTAATGAAGGTTGGGTTTGCAGACCAGACTTAGTCGGAAAAAAATATAATAAATGACCTTTCCTGTCAGTTGAACCAGAGTTCTTCCTCTACTCCCTTGTGTTTCAATTAACCTTTCCTGTCATCTGAAAGAGCTGAAATAGATTTGTTGTAATCTCTCATTGCCACTCATGAAGCGAAAACACTACTTAAATCAATTTTTCTCTGCCGTTGATTTGAGCTGTGGGGAGACAGGTGTCCCTGATTTGATGTGAGGATCAGAGAGCTCTACATCTATTTCTATGTACACAGACACACGCACACACGCGCACACACACACACACACACACACACACACACACATATGCAGAGTATCATTGGCAGACAAGCGTGAAGAGCATTTGAGTGACAGCATACGGAAGCTAAGAGATAAGACGTAATCTGGTGCCAATTATTTGTCCTTGACAGGCACAGGTAAGCAGCAATCAGCTCCAGTGACATGTGTTCTGAGTCAATAGTCCTGGCCCCAGTGGGTGGTGAGAGGCTGATTATGAGGTGCTGAACAGTGCAAACACAAAACTGTGACAGTTTGGGCTGATAAGGCTTCCCACTGCTTTTCAGCCCCTCTGATATCTGCAATGACCTCTCCGTTCTCTGCACTTACACTGGTGTCTGCATGTGTGATTTGCACTGAACACAAACATACGTTTAATCCTTTATGAATTTACTATACATCAATTAATGTAAGGCTTTAGTTTAGACACCTATAACTTCTTGGATAGAGTTAAGGAAAGATTATGATTTTAAGTAAAGTAATACTTTGATATTTTAGGAAATGTGCTCAATCAATTTGTTGCCAAGAGGTTGATGAGAAGATCAATGCCACGCTGGTATCTGTGTGTAAAGTACAGAGATAGTCTATTGGGTTAGTTTAGTATAACAGGAAGCAGAAATGCCTATCTTGTTTCTCTGTTTGTATAAAAAATATGCCTACAACCACTTTTAGAGCTCACTAATCAACATTTTGTTCCGTATTAGTTAAATTGTTACACAGAGAGTGTAGTGTCAAGTTCTGTTTTTGCAGGGAGTTGCGTGTCGTAATTTCTTGGCAAACAGCGACTAGGCGCAGTGACCTCCTCTCTGTAAAACTATAACTTGTCTTCTTTGCATTTCTCTTTGGGTATATATTAAACAAATGATATACAGTAAGTAACAATGAGTTTAGAAGTGATGGTAGATGTCTAACTTTGTTAATTTAGCTCAATACTTTATGTACAGACATGAGTGGCTTTGCTCTTCTAATCTAACTATTTGCAAAAATAAGAATAATCATGTTCAAAAATGTTGGACTATTTCTTTAAGGTTTGTAAAACATTGCTCTCTATGGTTAAAATAAACCAGTTTTGACTAATAGGAGGAGGTCAAATGAGACCATAGTCCACTATGTCAAAGTCATGCACTTTATCAACCCCACCATCCACCCTGACCTCCTTCTGAAGAAGGTTTGCAATGTTCAACATCATGTGACCTCTGCATTTGCTACAACAGTCATTACTTGGACCATGAGGTCACTTTTCAAAGTAATTTAAGTCTTCTTTCTGTTGAGTCCTGAAATATGCTGAAAGCGGTGTGTCCTTCACTTGATAAAGAAAATCTACATAGGGACACATCAGTACATGCATGGCTGCAGACAAGCTCTAGCAAGGTGGAGCCACACCCCTACTTTATGACAATGTGAACATGAGTAGATTGGGGAATTCAGACAGCATGCCAGGGATGCCAGGGCAGGTATGTGTGTTTTTCTGCTGCTTCTTTCCTCAGACCTCCCCCTTTTCTTGCCGTAACACACGCACGCATGCACGCACGCACGCACGCACGCACGCACGCACGCACACACACACACACACACACACACACACACACACACGCACGCACACACACACAGATATGTAGGAAAGAAGGGGAGATCTGCGAGGGTGATAGTATGAAGTAGCATGAAAAGAAGTGGCACCGCTGTCTGAGCACCGCGTCTTTCAACATGTCCCCACAGATTCAAAACAGACGTCCCTTATGTCCCTTTGAGGGTGACCCAGGAAAAACCACACCAAGGTACAATTCTTGGCCGAAAAGGCCACTGGCTGCAGAACAAAGCAGAGAGTGACCGCAATGCAGAGGGATCACATCAACAGGTGGACAGACTTCAGGCTCAGTTTACCAGCAGATGTCATTAATTTTCTGGGACAGTGGTAGGAGCAAATTGGGTTTTATCCAACAAAAAAGATTGTCAATAAACCAAAGACAATTTCACACGCACATTAAAATACAGAGAAGACAATTTAGCTTTGTGTGCCTGTGTGTCTGGTAGTGATTACAAAGACCTTGCTGGGAAACTTGGTGATATACACCAGATCCTGTGGTCTTTGGAGCCTGACACTTGTACCCTATCATTGCTAAATTTACCAGCTGGTTATAAATTAAACCATTTAACACAATGTCAGGGCTGTGTTTTGTTTTGTAACATTTGTCTTGGCTTCAGAGGCATGTCCAATTAAGGCTGAGCTGCAGCGCACAGGAATGCTTCTGAGAAAATGAATTTGTGCTGACAATAGAGCGTGTGAGCACTTTGAGGTGGACTGTTATCATGCCTTACTCCTTATCTCACCACGCCACAGGCATTATTTCAAAGAAAATGTGTTCTGGCATGTCTTGTCTCGCAAAGATGTAGCATTTGTAAGATTTCCACTTCATTTACACAGATTAAAATGGCAAGATGAATAGAGTTAATGTACAGTATAACTATAATAGAGTCATCACATTTAAGCTGAAGGGACTTTATGGGCTTTAAACGCACTTTGGAATGAGTCTTATGTGCTTCGGATGTAGGAAAGTTCTTGTAAATGACAAGCAGTCCTGTTTAACTCACAATTCCCTCCATAATGTCCCATGCATTATGATCTCTTACAATGACATTTTAAATTGTTAAAGTATGGTACTGCATACGAAAAAAAGGTTCTGTGATGAGTTAACGTAGACGCGCAGACCTCCGTGAAAAGATTTCTTCTTTTCATGTTATTTTCATAACAGCCAAACATCTTTTCCATTATGTGTCTGCGGCGGTCTCTCGATTGCAGTCAGATTTGGAAAAAACAAGAGGCAAGAACAGTGTGGTTTAATGGTTATTGAATGATTAAAAGTTGTCCAAACCACAATTGGATTTAATTTCCTGCAAATTTTCAGAAACAAGATAATGATTCTATTTTGAACGTGTTTCGCACTGTTTTTTTTCAATACATTTTGGAACCTGACAATGTGTTTCATTTGTGTATTTTGTTACAAATATTCTACCAAAATTGAAAATTATATTGTATGTGTCTGTAAGCGTTCAATGTTGTTAAAGATTTGAGTTTGGAACGCAGTTTTATGTTCTCTGTGTTGTGAAATGTGGATCCTTCAGGTCATTTTTGCCAGGATGAAATTAGGTCTGCTCCAAAAGTTACAGATATTGATCCAGTGATCCTGAATAGAAGTAGACTAGAAGAGAGGGAGTGAGATGGCAGGCTGTCAGTCACGTGCTACTAACTGATAATATGATTTGATAAATGTTTATTTGTAACGCAGTAGGTTATCTGTTTGTCTGCCTGTCTCGTCTGTCTGTCTCTCCACTCTCATTGAACTTTTCTGTTACCTAACCGCTGTCTGACTTGCAACAGACAGCCACCAACGGCAGGCTCTCGTTCAGATGCCCCTGAGTGTGAATCTGAGTGCAGAGGTGATAAATGTGGGATGTCAGGTGGTGACGTCTGGTGTCCCTGAAGCTCTAGTATCGTTGGACCGCTGGGCCTGCCAGAGCAGCTAGCTTGCTGACTGTGTGTGTGGTTGTGGTTGACAAGCAGACAAGGATGGAAAATGAGACAGGACTTTTATGTGCAGTTTTAGGATGTCCTCTATGTCTCTGTGTGTGTGTGTGTGTGTGTGTGTGTGTGTGCGTGCGTGCGTATCAGAGGTTTGAAATTTCATCGCTAAAATAAGAAATAAAATTGTCTGAAAAAAATTGAAGGGAGACTCCAGCCACCCTCCTGAGAAAACCCATTTTGGCCGCTTGTACCCGCAACCTTGTTCTTTCGGTCATGACCCAGCTTTTATGACCATCCGGCTCAGCTCTCTTTTCGTCACAACGGTGCGGTAGAGCGACTGCAACACGCCCCCCACTGCTCCAATTCTCCGGCCAAACTCACGCTCCATCGTCCCCTCACTCGTGAACATGATCCCGAGGTACTTGAACTCCTTCACTTTGGGTAAGGACTCATTCCCTACCTGGAGTAAGCAATCCACCGGTTTCCTGCTGAGAGCCATGACCTCAGATTTAGAGGTGCTGATCCTCATCCCAGCCGTTTCACACTTGGCTGCAAACCGATCTAGTCAGTGCTGAAGGTCACTGACCGACGATGTCATCAGGACACGTCATCTTCAAAAAGCAGAGACTAGATCCTCAGCCCACCGAACTGCAACCCCTCCCCACCAAGACTACACCTCCATATCCTGTCCATGAAAATCACGAACAGGATTGGTGACAAAGCACACCCCTGGCTGAGGCCAACCCCCACCGGGAACAAATCCGATTTACTGCCGAGGATCCAGACACCGCTCTCGCTTTAGTTAAACAGAGATTGGATGGCCCACAGAAGTGCATATTATACTCCCGCTGCACCTCCAACAGTATCTCCCGAGGGACCCAGTCATATGCCTTCTCCAAATCCACAAAGCACATGTAGATTGGATGGGCATACTCCCAGGCCCCCTCCAGGATCCTTGTGAGAGTGAAGACTGGTCCGTTGTTCCACGTCAAGGACGGAATCTGCATTGTTCCTCTTCCATCTGAGGTTCGACTATAGGACGAACCCTCCTTTCCAGCACCTTGGAGTAGACTTTAACAGGGAGAAGTAGTGTGATACCCCTGTAATTAATTTAAATAGGTGAACCACCACCTCGGTCTGCCACTCCGTTGGCACTGTCCCAGACTTCCACGCAATGTTGAAGAGACGTGTCAACCAAGACAGCCCCTCCAAACCCAAAGCTTTCAGCATTTCTGGACGAATCTCATCAATCCCTGGGGCTTTGCCACTGTGGAGTTGTTTGACTACCTCAGTCACTTCCGCCAGAGATATTGACAATGATTCCCCATCAGCTTCCAGCTCTGCCTCTACAAAAGAGGGCAAGTTAGTCGGATTAAGGAGTTCCTCAAAGTGCTCCTTCCACCGCCCGATTACCTCATCGGCTGAGGTCACCAGCGTCCTGTCTTTACTGTAAACAGCTTGGACGGTTCCCCATTTCCCCCTCCTAATATGTCGAATGGTTTTCCAGAAGCACCTTGGTGCCGCCCGCAAGTCCTTCTCCACGACTTCTCCGAACTCCTCCCACACCCGCGGCTTTGCCTCTGACACAGCAGAGGCTGCAGCCCTTCTGGCCCGTCGGTACCTTGCAACTGCCTCCGAAGTCTTCTGAGATAACATATCCTGAAAGGCCTCCTTCTTCAGTCAGACAGATTCACTGACCACGGTGTTCATCACCAGATGGTGATCAGTTGACTGCTCTGCTCCTCTCTTCATTCGAGTGTCCAAAGCATACGGCCTCAGATCAGATGATACGATCACAAAATCGTCGACCTTTGGCCTTTTGGGTGCTCTGGTACCAGGTACACTTATGAGCATCTTTATGTTCGAACATGGTGTTTGTTATAGACAATCCATGACTAGCACAGAAGTCTAATAACAGACGACCACTTGGATTTAGATCAGGGAGGCCGTTCCTCCCAATCACGCCTCTCCAGGTGTCTCAATCATTGCCCATGTGGGCGTTGAAGTCTCCCAGCAGAACTATGGAGTCCCCTACGGTAGCCCCATGCAGGACTACATTCAGGGTCTCCAAGAAGGCCGTATACTCTGAACTGCTGTTCAGTGCATATGCACAAACAACAGTCAGAGTTTTCCCACCCACCCGCAGGCGTAAGGAGGCAACCCTCTCTTCCACCGGGGTGAACTCCCAACACCGCGGCGCTCAGCCGGGGGTTTGTGAGTATCCCCACACCCGCCCGGCGCCTCACACCCTGGGCAACTCCAGAGAAGAATAGGGTCCAACCCCTATCCAGGAGTACGGTTCCAGAACCGAGACTGTGCGTGGAGGTAGGCCCCACCAGATCTAACTGGTAGCGCTCCACCTCCCGCACAAGCTCCAGCTCCTTCCCCGACAGAGAGGTGACATTCCACATCCCCAGAGCAGTCCTCTGCTGCCCAGGTCTGGTTCATCGAGGCCCCTCACCTTCACTGCCACCCGTACAGCAGCGCACCAGACCCCAGCAGTTTCTCCTGCGAGTGGTGGGCCCAAGAATGGAGAGGAAACCCGGCCCCAGGCGCTCGCGGGCGAGCCCTCCGTCTGGGTCTCTCTTCCTCTTCCTCGTTTTTCCATAGAGTCTTTGTGAACCATTCTTAGTCCGGCCCCTCACCTGAGACCACTCTGCCATGGGAGACCCTACCAGGAACACTAGGCTCCAGACAACACAGCCCTCAGGTTCACAGGGACACACAAACCTCTCCACCACCATAAGGTGATGGTGCCCAGAGAGGGTTAACAATAATTACCACGGTTTAATACAACAGTAAACACTACTGCTGTATGTTTTAACATCCATGACAAATTTATAGCATTTCCTGTGACTTCTTCACAATAAAAGCCAGCAGTAGGAAATGTTGTGTTTGCATTAGCACTAACTTATTACAGCTCTGACAAGGTATAAAGAGAGTGAACAGTAAACAGTGAGTGATATTACTAATATAAATGTGTTTTGCATGCATGCATCTTTACATGCAGACAATTCAATCAATCAATCAATACTTTATTTGTTAGGGACAGTGCACATTAATGAACAACGATAACAACATATCACTGTAAAAGTGCCGGATTATAGCAAAGATGCTAATTTGCATCCATAGTCCCTGCTAAAAAAAATTGAAAAAATACAAATACTACTAAATAAATAAAATACAAATAGAAGAGACAAGACACACCGCACAATGCATTACATACTCAGGAAGACACCAGACCCACACAGGATAAAACAATGAAATAAAACGTCATGTGCAATATGATTACAGACGAGTCAGTGGTCGCACTTTTGATTTGATTTAAGCCACTTTTTGAGTTGACCTTTAAAAGAGGAATATGTGGGGCATTCCCTTATTGTGGAGGGAAGACTATTCCCCCCCCCCCCCCCCCCCCCTACAACAGACAACACATTCTTCCCAAATGCAGTGCGCCTACGGGGGATCTCACAGTCTCCTCTAACACAAGCCCTGGTGCTCATACCTTGCAGAGTCCTTTTCTTAATGAATTCAGTCAGTGGTGGTGGAGCGAGACCATGGAGACTTTTATATACACAACACGCAAATCTTTTAAGAGTCTTGCAGATGTGGTAGGTGAAGGGTTTTTTATCCAGAGTCTTTAGGGCTCTTTTATAGAGACTGTCTATTGGTTTAAGTGCTGTCGTACATGCCAGTGACCAACTTCTGAAGCAGTAGTCTACGTGTGAGAGGATCATACAGTGTAAAAACTTTAAAGCTGCACTGGTGGGTAATGAATTCCTAATCTGTTTGAAATTTGCCAGGTTGTATTTGACAGAGTTAGACACTTTTTTGATGTGTTTCCTAAATGAGAGTGTCGAGTCCAGGATAACTCCCAAGTATCTCAACTCGCTCACCAAAGTGAGCTCCTCCCCTCCCAGAAAGACACCAGAATGATCAGCATTTGGCGGCCTTTTAACAAAATACATACAGACACTTTTGTTTTAACATTTAGAGAAAGGCATGAATCAGAGAGCCAGCCCTGAATATGAGACATTGCTGTCATGAGTATTTGAGCAGCCTCTGTTGTGTTTTTCGCATTGGTGAAAATCACTGCATCATCTGCGTACAACTGTGCATTTACACCCTTACAGACATCAAATAAGTCATTAATGTAAACTGAAAACAAAATAGCTCCAAGTATGGAATTGGAAATGGGGATTTGACACCGCTGACCACCACACACTGCTTTCCATCTGCAAGATATGATCTATACCAATTAAGGGCCTGTGTAGAAAAATTTAATTTTGACAGCTTAGTTAACAGTACTCGATGGTCAACAGTGTCAAAGGCCCTTTTAAGATCTAGGAAGCAATATGTATCCTGCAATATGATTTCATGTAACACAAACTCCAGTAACTATTTTTTTAGTATTTAATTTTAAATTGGCTTTGAATCATTCATTTCTATTGATCTGTACAGAATTACATGAATCAATATCTTTATATAGTCATATCACCACCATATGATTCCACAGAAAGACCATAAACACCGGCTGTTGCTTTGTCCATGAGAGTGGGAGCAAGTATGTACGCACACTATGTGTTTGGAGGCAACTTATGAGAATTACACAGGTGACAGCCATGTCTATTCCTATTTACTACCTTATCCACCCCACTGTGTGCCGTGATGCTGCAGAGGGACTGCAGCATCAGTTCCTGAAGGAGCTCAGAACACCAGCAGCTGAGAAGCTTTGTGTCAGTATTTCAAAATGTCCTGTGCAGGAGGAGAACATCACATTGCCTTTTATTCCCAGTAAAGTAACAAAACATTCTGCCTCTGCCTGATCAAGAAAAGCTGTTTTAGGTAGTCTCTCTCAGCATCTCAGACTTGGCCGGAGGAGAACAGTAGGGGCGTTTGTCTGGTCCTATTGAAGTGGAACATGAACAGGTCCTCTCTCTGGTCCTCTAGTTTTCTCTGCAAATAGAACAGCACAAGTGCAGGCTCACCTTTCTCAAGCTCCACTTTCCAGAGCGTAGTTTTGAAAGAGAGCAAGAGAAAGAGAGAGACCTCCTATCAGATTCTCTAACAGCTCAGGAGGTAATGAGAGGACCGGGAGAAAAAGCTGCTTTCTGTTCACCAGATCTCTACTTATCTCCCCTCACACCCTGAGTGTAACTCAAACTCACGCTCACACACCAGCTATCAGCCCCGAGCAGTGTGTGAGCCAATCGAGAGAAGTTTTATATCAGAATACTTTTAACAGTGGTATGAAGGAAAGGATGCAGCAATGTTACATATGATGTGAGATTAAACCGGGAGTGGTCGCCATCTTCTCTGCGACAGTTGAAATAGAGAATTCAGAAGACGATATTATAGAGAAAGGCATCATCGTCATAATGTCATGTCCAAAGCATTATCTGTTATTTGTTTTTTATCAATGGAAGCTATGTTAAGTGACGCAGCTCAGGATACCAATAGCAGGCCAAAATAAATAGCTATGTAGAGTTTTCTTGACACCTTAATGCTGCCATACATCAGGGGGTGATGTATGGTCCGTCTGGTGCCATTCAGTTATGACTCTTGTGAGGTTTACTGTATGCCTCCTTGCTTTTGTCAAACCTGCAATAACCAGATTTAGCCTGTCTATAACCCCATAATTGCAGGATGTAATTGCAGTAGCTAACGGAAAAGTGGGGGAAAACGAACAAACGGGCTTCTGTAAATTAATTAAGGAGAGTCTGAAGGAAAATTTGGCACACCATATGTAAAGTAAATGGAGAGAAAATCTAATTTTTGAGTACAGAAAGAATGAAATATTTGGCAAACCAAATGGCATCTCTGTGCCAAAAATAAGAAGCCTACACACTTCTCTTGTGACCATATCTTTCCTGTGTGTTTCCCAATTGTATTGTATGTTGGTTTTTTTCTATCACAGTATTATGAACACAGCCTGAAAAACATTGATTTAATTTCTTATTTCTTTTTGCCTCTTTATAGAATTAAAGTCTACTGGCACCGCTCACCACTTCTCCTTTTTGCTGAACTCAACCGACTATCGGATCCTTCGCATGGATGAGGACCACGACCGCATGTACGTGGGCAGCAAAGATTACATCCTCTCTCTGGATCTGCACGACATCAACAAGGAGCCGCTCATAGTAAGAAATGTCCCGCACAAACAATCATCCCGGCTGAGCTCCACGCAGGTTTACATCTAACCAGCTTGTTGATCTCTCCCTGTCAGATCCACTGGCCCGTTGCCCCCCAGAGGAAGACTGAATGTGTTCTGTCAGGGAAAGACACAAATGTAAGTATTCAGATGGCGTGATAAAAAAAAGGAAAAGCAGTGCTGAGACATTTCATTTATTATTTAATCAGTCAATTACCAACCATTTTGATCATTTGATTTGATACAAATACCAAATGTTGTCTGGTTCCTGCTTCTTTGTGATTAATGCCATTGTAAATTAATTACATTTTGGATTTAAGACTGTTGATCAGATAAAACTAGCAGTTTAAAGACTGAACCCTAGGGGATTGTGTGTGGGTTTTTTGTTTGTTTGTTGTTGTTGTTTTTTTTGGGGGGGGGGGGCATTTTCTCGACTAAACTGCTGACCTGCTGCATATTAAAACATTGTTTTATTTGGTGATACCCTTGTGTAAGACTGTGTTTCCAATGTGTCTTTTTAGGATTTGAATGTGACACTTGGGGTCAGTGCAGGACATTTTAAAGCTCCTTCCGGTGTGTGACTTGCTGTGAAGCTCTTTATTTATTGTCTCTGCATCTCTGATTGCATACAGCTGCCACCAATTAAGCTCTGGCAGGAACTTGGAACATTTGACATTTAGTCGTCTCCGTTGAGCGCTGAGAACCTATTCCATGCACCACCTTACATGTGTCATACATGTTATGAAGTATTGTTTTTTTTATACATAATCCGATTTTCTTTTTGACACATTAATTATGTTTACCCAGCGTTCAGGTAGGCAGGCAAAATAAATCTGCCACTGGTAGCAACAAGATTGTCTAAAGTGTTAATATGATTCAGACGTTCAAACACAGCCGCCGCCGGTGCAGCCTCCCCACAAGAAAACTCATCGTTCAAATTCATATAAAAACCTTCTCTTTTGATTTTGTTCTCACATCCGCCGCCCCCCCCCCCCCCCCCCCCCCCCCGGAGCACACACATATACACACTCGTCTTACTTGTGTAAAAGGGTGAACGCTGGCAGGATTGGTGAGCACCGACAGGGGGATGAGGCTCTGGCTAATAACCCTGCTCTCCCCTGCTGGTAGCGAGCGAAGGCTGCTGTTTATCCAACTGGAATGTTCATTTATGCGTGTTTGGTGACCTGCGCCTCTCACCGCCTCTGGCTACATCGTATTGTGTGTGCGCGCGTGTGTGTGTGTGTGTGTGCGCGCGCATGCGTGCATCAGAGGTTTGAAATTTCATCGCTAAAATAAGAAATGAAATTGTCTACCAGGAGACACCTTGGCAATCCTGGCCCCGCTCTTTAGGGAATGACAGATGATGACAATTCAAAAGCAATTCAGAGGGGATGTCGGTTCAGGCAGGAGGTCAAAGGCAATCATCCCCACTGTGCTCTCTGTGGGGGAGCGCAACTGTGCGCTGAATAATACACGCAGGCCCACATGCGTTAAATACACACTAACAAACACATCCTCTCAAACCTCTGACTTGCACATCTGTTGTGTTGCTAAGATCTGCCAAAATGGCTCATCCCCCATCCTGCATTCAATTTTTTTTTACGCTTGGTACATCCTTTCTTTTTCACCAGCTGTCACTGCCAGCCGACACGACGGACAAATCTGAACAGATATCATCAGCCTGTATGTTGGGAGTTTTGATTTGGGGGGATTGAGACCAGGAAGGCAGACAGCTGGTCGGAAAGAATAGAGATTAGAAAGCTGCAGACCTCGAAAGTACAGAGCTGTTTTACCCAGCAGCACCACTTTTGTGTGCACTTCAAAAAGAAAAAGTGTTGTCCCTGTCTAAATTCTTACCACTTAGATGATTAAAATCCTTAATAAACCACATCAAGCATGTCTCTTCTAAAAAACCCTAATTGGATTTTAAATTTATAACCGTTTTCACTCAACAGTCTTGTTTGGTCTAACCACAGTGTTTTTCAGTTGTCAAGTCTGACAGAACATTGAATTGCTTCTCCACGCGATATCCATAGCAAACTCACTTCACAGATGAGATGCACTCCGTTTTTTGGTTTCTGCCACAGTTATATGGTGTTGGGAAACATATTTCCCTCTCACAGTGTGGTCTGATGTGAAGCCTGGACCCAGCCAAAACACAGAGCCAGAGCACAGAGCTGCCAAAAACAAGCCAGCCAACAGTGGAAATGATAGATGTGATGGTTTTAAGACAGGCAAGAGGTTATTAACCATTGGTAGGACATTATGTATTATGTAACCCTTTTTTCCATTTTCATCATCAAAACCTTTTTTTTTAATCTAAGCTTCTAATCCTGTTGGGTTTTGTTTTTGCTCTCCCACAGGGAGAATGTGGAAACTTCATCCGTTTGATTGAGCCATGGAACCGGACCCACCTGTATGTGTGTGGAACAGGCGCGTACAACCCCGTCTGCACCTACGTGGATCGAGGACGCAGGTCACAGGTAACCAAAGACGCAGCCGTGAAGACATTTTGACCTTCACTCTCTGCTTCTTTTATAAGAACTTATCTGTCAATCAATCTTGGGTCAAAGACTCTCCTTCTGCTCTTGCTCCTCCGTTTCATATGGGCTCTGCTTCTCTTCCATTTTCCACCTCTTTCTTTTTATCGATTTGCGCTGTTTCACGGTCTGGAAGAGTCAAAGAAAGAAGCTCATGGGCAGTCTTGTCTAGATCTCTATTATTATTGCAAAATTGCTGCTCGTGAGGTACCTAACTGCCACCGCTTAGAGATCGTTGAGACACCAATCTTCTCTTACCGCTGGGAATAGCACGTTGACAGTATATCTGTAGCAAACACCCCTTCCTCATAGTCCCCCCCCCCCCCCCCCCTCACCTGTTTATACACAGCGGAGTCTGTGGCCTGTCTTTCTATCTGTGCTGAGAGCCTCTGAAAGGCCATCATTACTGATGGAGCCTTTCATCCATCATCAGCCATGTAGCTCACCCTTTCCTCCATCCCTCCCTCGCTCCAGCATGACGGGCCCCACAGAGCCGCAGCAGCTGTCTGCCCGGCTACAGTCTGCACACTTACATTCACTGCTCTGCCTGTTTAGTCTCACTGTTCAAATGAGAGGGTTAGAATTTCAATGTAAAGGTCAGTCCAGCCTCTTGTCATTCGGCTTCTCCCCTAAGGCTCAAATGCAATGTTACTTCACACTGTAAAGATTTTTTCTCCAGCAACAGTAGATGAAAACAGAAACCAATTGTTCCGAACCTCTTCCACTTGGCACACGGAGGGCTTCACACATTTATAAGTCCTCAGTTAACTTTTTTCCCTCAACTGCAAAACCTTTTCTTTTTAACCGCATCACTCATCCTGCTTTTTTGATGCTGTTTCAGAGTTTTCAGAGTTTGTGTCAAGTTCTACATGAAAAACTTCCAAAACCATAGTTTTAGTGAATCAGTCGTGTATGTTGATGCTTGTTATTGGTTTTACCCTTAACTTTACTTGATACTGCTAGATGTAAAGCATTTTTTCAACTGTTGCTTGTCTCATTTTGTTGCATTTCCTTTTCTGTTTTCTTTCCCAGCACTGCATGGTTAATGCATGGAGTTTACAGCGGTGTTTGCTTGACACTGAGTCTAATCCAACATGGTTACTAAATAATGAAGAGAGTAGAGGCTCTCTTCACTCTACTTTGACCACCACTTTGACAATTTTCTTTTTTTTTTAAGAATTGTTCATCTTCATCGAGTTTCCTATATTTCTCTTCTGTTAATCACCAAGTTAAATTCACTTTGTTCTGGGCTGTCGAATGTCGTAATGAGATGGCCCGCTGTGCCATGTCTCTGTTTTAGGGGTCCCACTATCTACAGGCACCCCAATCTGGAGGGAGAACAAATCGGGCAGCAGACTTCAGCACTACATCAGAGTCTTTGGAGGCGAAGGTGGGCAGAAGGGAGATTTTAAAGCCTCTTAAGTTTGGTGCCGACTGAGAATACTTTTTCAATCTCCATTTGAGTAGTGGGGATAACACAGATATCCTAAAGATATTTTGATCGTTTTCACAGATCTTGGACAAACAAAAGCAGCCTGCTGAACTGTTGAATCTGCAAACCCCTATTAAAACTATTACTGTGAATATATTTATTTGCAAAATGTAGAAAACATGCTTCCTTCCAACAGCACTCGGCACCAATCAATGCTCTGTTCTCGTGCCAATGGAGCCTTTAAAGGCCCTGAAAACATATTTTCTCCATCAGATTCTTACTTTGAGCGATGGGCTGCACACGAGCGGAAACACGTCAAGACAATTTTGTGTTTTCAGATCAAATATTTCTGTTTTTTTTTTCTGTGCTTTTAGCAAAATTGTTAATCTCCGGGTGGATTATAGGATATTAGGGGACATTTTCTTTCCAAACTTTAGCTGTTAATGATGCTCATTTAATTCCCACACACACTTACTACCTCTGTATTGATTGAATAAAAAGATGCAATGTTTCGGTCGCAAGAAATTTTCATAGTTAGACAGTTTATGAGACATTCTATGTCTACAGTACAGATGAAAAGATTAGTCGACTACTCGATGAGTCAATCGTCAGAAAAACCACCATTTTCCAACTATTTTGATAGTCGATTAATCATTGAAATAATTTTAAAAATATAAGAAAATGCTGTTCTCAGCTTCTAAGATATGGACATTATCAGCTTCTCTCTGATTATATCATATTAAACTGAATATCATTTGGTTTTTGGACTGACAAAACTGGGATGGACATTTTTCACTATTTTCTGACATTGTAGAGACCAAACGATAATCGATTAACCTACAAAATAATCGGCAGATTAATTGATAATGAAATAATCGTTAGCTGCATCCTTAGTCTTGAGAGAGTATCTTGTAACTGAAACGTCAATGCAGAGATAAGTGTGTGCAGAAAAATACTTACAATGTTTTTGCAGGCTAGAGATAGTAACTGTAATCATTTGAAAACTGTTTTGGTGACCTAAGCAGTTATTATCACATTAGAGGTTTACTTATTATTGTTTCCAAAAGAGTTTTCAACCCCACACATATTTCATCTTGTTACTGAGAAAAATATCCAAGAACCGGCAAAAAAAAAACAGCTTTGGTATTATTCTGCTTTCCCTTACATATTTCCTACCTGTCAAACGTCATCAGCCGGCTTTGAAGTATCTGACAAAACTCCGTGTAGACACATACCCAGTGTTGATATAGATGTTCAAGTTGTCCTCTTGCACTGTGGAATAATGAATTCTTGTTTGAGCCACTAACATCAGAAGCATGGTGGATGAGTTTTGGATTGCTCTCAGCATTTTCCTCCACCTCTCCATCTCCCAGATAACTGGCTTTGTATGCTTTTTGTTCCCCTCAGCAGATCCAATAATTTTGTGAGAGAGTTTGTTTTTCAGCGGCGCGTAGGGTCACAGCTCGCACCTCGTCGTCTGTAAACTGATCACATTATTAGTTTGATGCCATTTAAAACTGCCTTTAGCATCTACTTCAAAGTGCATTGTACACGCAGCAGCACAGAATAACCTTCACTCTCTCACACACACACACACACACAAAAAGGATTCTTTAAACACAATAAATCTGTTGTCAAATGAGACAAGGTAAAACAAGGAAATTATTAATGATGTTTTCCTAATTCTTTACCGTTTATAGGAATACATTTTCCGACTTGAACCTGGTAAAGTGGATTCTGGGAAAGGAAAATGTCCCTATGACCCCAAACTGAACAGTGTCTCTGCTTTGATCAGTAAGTCCCTGCTTGTTCTTCATACAACAAGTACAGACAGCTTTATATGAAAACAAAGTCTGTGCATGCCTCTATAGGATTTTTGAAACCACATTAATTCTGTTAAACATTATTGAATTTAGATTAGAAGATAGTGTTTACTTATAGAAAATCTTAGTTAATACAGTAGCTGCTCAAAAGGTAATTAGCTCCTCTGATTATGGGTGATGCTTTTAAATTCCATGCTCTCATTTTGCATTAGAATGAACCAATGTACAATCTAGTAGGGCTGAGAAAAACTACTGATGCACTTGAGTATCAAGACAATGGGCCTCATTTATCAAACGAACGTACGGCAGAAAAACGTGCGTACGACCATTTCTTGGCGAACGTCGGCATTTATCAATTTGGACGTGAGCGGGAGCTACGATCAAATCTCACGTCTGGTCTGAGGTCGTGTACGCACATTTGAGCCTGTGGATTTGCGGTGCAGCAAAACCTGTCTGAAAATAATGAACAAACCTCAGCTGTCATTAAGCATAAGCAGTCACATATTAAGAACAGATCAAAACGGATTCTTAAAACGAATAAAAAAAATAAAAATTGTGTTTGGAGCGATTTATTGTACTCACGTGCGTCTGTAGGCACCATCCATGAATGATTACGCATTCATCAATAGCAAAAACTACCACTCGATAAATGTACAGGTGATTTGTGATGCCAAGCTGTCGCTTTTAAACGTGGTGACCAAGGGGAACACACAATTCTTTTAAATATCAAAACAGCTCGGCTCCAGCCCCCCGCGACCCCGACATTGAATGAATGAATGTGTTGGCGCGCGGCTGCAGCAAGACGCACTGCAGAGCCAAAGTCATCTCCTCGGTTCGTGGCTACCCTCGATAAATTGCATTAAATCAAACAAGGTATCAGATGATTAACATCTTGGTATGGTTCTTTTAGATGACAAAGGTATCCTCTTACGGAATACCTAATAACCCGCCGGTAGCGCCGGTGTTGTGCGGTAGAGTAGTAAATAAACTACTCCTATAGGTGGAAACAACAGCCTTCTGATCCAGAATATCAGCTATAATGCGAGGGGGTGCATTTCACGGCAGGGGTGCTGAATACGGCACAACACCTGTCCAACAGTGCGCACAGGCGCACACGGGTCCCAGTGGAGCGCTGCCTCGGTTTGACTTCCTCCGTTATTCGTTTGCGTTTTTATGGGCCCCTTTTATTCCACTCTTAAGACTGGCAAAAAGCTCAGCTTTATTTTGCTCCATCTCGGATGTCAGGATGCCGATCTGTGTGTCGGAAAAGTTTCTTTTCTAACCAGCGTTTCTCCTCTGCATGTTTGACCTCAGTGGGCGAGGCCTCCGAACCAGGAATATTTAAGGGCGTAACATGTTAAAGACGATCGAATTCAGCCGCCGCATTTATCAAGGCCCGCTCATTCGTACGCTGAGATTGGCCAGATAGGAATGTTTCATAAATCACACGTGGGTCCTTTCCTACGACCAATTCTGCGCTCAGATCTGCGCCCGTTTCCACGCAAGTTTGATAAATGAGGCCCAATATGTTTTGTGATATTGATTCTCAAAAACACTACAGATTTTTGATTAATAGTTTACATGCAAAGATTTGTGGCAGACAGTGGTTTATTTTGTGTTGTTTAAACCCCTGACTGCTAGATAGGAGTGTTGTAATGTATCATCAGCCGTTTGACTCTTCCACTCCAATGTAAAAACATATGCATATGGTGGCGTGTTCTTTATACTATTTATTTAACAGTATCCCAATATAATAAATCATGATATGTATACAATCTTGCGTATATACAGCCCTGTAATCTACAGTAGGGGCGCACCAGGTTATCTTCATTATCCAAGTCCAAGAGGCGATTTTTTTTCAAATCGTTCGTTTTGTCTGACCACCAGTCCAAAACACAAAGATTAGACAGCCACTTTAAGCTACTGCATCAAGAGAATGATGTAATTTTGTGTTAATAATTTCAGCTCTAGTATAGTTGTAGTTTGATTTGGTCACTTGTTCTGACGGACACTGTCTGTGTGTGTGTGTGTGTGTGTGTGTGTGTGTATGTGTGTGTGTGTGTGTGTGCGTGTGCGTGTGCGTGTGCGTGTGTGTGTGTGTGTGTGTGTGTGTGTGTGTGTGTGTGTGTGTGTGTGTGTGTGTGTGTGTGTGTGTGTGTGTGTGTGTGTGTGTGTGTGTGTGTGTGTGTGTGTGTCTGTGTGTGTCTGTGTGTGTGTCTGTGTGTGTCTGTGTCTGTGTCTGTGACCTTCTCTCTTGGTACACTATGTCAGCTCAATTCTAGCTGAGCTGAACAAAACTGTGACACCAAGCTACAGGTTGTCTTACATAGCTGGCAGGGCATAAACATACCAAACTGAGGACAACAAGAGGAAGCTGGAATTCCTGTGGTTTAGGCGTTAGTGTTATTTTTTACACTTACCACCTATGACTTACCTTCTTAAAATATCAGTACATAGAGTTGATGGCCAGTAGAGAGTCGAGAGTTTCACATTTTTCCATGCTCGAGAATGACCTTGATTTATCCTGTCTGATGTCAAACAGGATGAAAGAGTGTAAATTCAGCTGTCCTCTGATTGGCCTAATGAGTGTGATATAAGTATGATTGCAATATAATTGTCAGGTCAACATTTTCAACCCAGACATGACATTTCTGACACTACTTGACTGTGTTGGGTGAGAATTTCAAAGTAGTATGATGATAATTATAATTTTTAAAGAAATTCTATCATCATCATCATGCAGAGTAAATACTGTCCGTGCCACCAGTTGAAACTGTTTGGTCTGTCATGACTTCACCTCTTTTCCTTCTTTCTCTGTGACTGACAGATGGAGAGCTGTACGCAGGAGTCTACGTTGACTTCATGGGAACAGACTCTGCTATCTTCCGTACACTGGGGAAGCAGACAGCCATGAGGACGGATCAGTACAACTCCAGATGGTTAAACGGTAATGTATCAACTCACGGGTTGTTCTGCAGCCAGCATTATTTCTTTCACTCATCTCTTTCCAGACTGTTTTTAATTTATTCCTCAGCTCATGAAGTGCACTGCTGTAATGTTTCATGTCTAGCTTCAACACTGCCCTGCACATCGTCTGTTCCTGGAGCTGTGTTGTCTAGGAATGAAATTGTTGTCTTTCCAGCCTGCTCCACATGACCACATGATCATTTGACTCGAGGCATAAAATGCACTATGGTAACTGTTGACTGCGTGCCTGCGGAGCCTGACCGCATTAGTGTAGTAGCAGGAGGAAATCACTGAATGTCAATAATGAGTCAGAGTAGCCTCCGCTCTCCAATGAACCATGATTCTCACAACGTTATAAATGTTGGTCAGGAGCTTACGGTTGATGTTGCCAAATCAATCACGGCCTCCCCCAGTGTTGCTGGCTCCCAGAATTTCCTCTTACCCTGTTGCCCTGACAACAGTCCCCTGGTAGTGGTACACTGAATCGGGACACCTGAGTCCCGCTAATCAGCCATGTGGAATCTTTCCCCTCCCCCAGTTACATGGTTGCTGTTTTCACCCCCTTCTCCTAGTTTTGGTTTGTCCTCATTTGGGACCCTGGCCCCTCACAGTGGGGAGGGGTACCCAGCGGTGACCCAGTAAGTTAGCCAGTGGGAGTGCACTATGATGCCATATTAAGCATTGTCACTAGGAAGAAATAATGGGGTAGGTTTAGGACGGTTAAAGTGCTATTCTAGGCTCCGGGCTACTATTATTTAGGTTACAGCAGTAATCATTCTCAATAGACCTCTGCCACATCCAGTGGATGTGAACTGTGAACTGACTAACATACTGTCACATGTATTTTTAAATAAATAGTAAATATTTTAATCACCAGTTGATAACTTTGATAAGAGAATATTTTCTATTACCACTGTTCTGTAATTGTATGTTTAAATATTCAAATGAGGCATTATCTAATGCTAACTTTTGGTGAATTTAGGAGAAATGTACAGAAGCAAATAGACACAGAGTAGTAAAATAAACCCATAAATGTGTATTTTGGTTGTTTTATTTCCATTCGTCTGAAAGAAGACATGTTCTGGAAGGCATTGTGCCATTAGTGTCTCCCCCTTAAAGTATAGCCATTGAAACAGTTTTTGCTTGCCATAATAATTTCTCCCATTCATACTGGCCATTAATGTATATGTTAGTGATGGTGGACAAACTCCATTGACCTAATTCTGTGTTAAAACTCATATCAAGTTAGCCAGGTGTCTGTCTCTCCACTGCATCTCCCCGGGGAAACACAAAGAGTTAATTTCAACCTAAAAAGTTTGGAGCACATCCAGTAGATATGTCTGACTCAGTCTGCTGAAGCCTCTTATCAGCTTAGGCTGAACTTTAGAGTGTATTTTTTGTTTGTTTTTTCCACTTAACACGGATTTTGTCCCCCATTATCAACATTAGAAGCATGCAAGGAAAGAATCTGAAGGAGTATTGAGTGCAGCTATGAAACAAAAAAATGTTTTAGTGTATAAATGGGGGTGTGAGTATTGTTTCAAGGCAGACTTGGAAAAAAGTGAACACCTCCTTTAAAGAAAAGATAAAATAGGATGGACGTTTTGGTTGATATGCGATTTAGTTTACTGAAATTGTTTGACACTAATATTATTTTATTCACACCAAAGCCTGAGCTGGGGATCTTTCTTTCTCTCCTCCTCTTTCTTCTACAGATCCTACATTCATCCATGCGCACCTCATCCCAGACAGTGCTGAGAAGAATGATGACAAGCTGTACTTCTTCTTCCGCGAGAAAGCCTCTGAGATGGGCCAGAGTCCCATGACCCAGTCCAGGATAGGGCGGATCTGCCTGGTGAGTTATCACACCAGTCAGCAAACCTCATGTTGATCATCACAACTGAAAGGTTTATATGTCTCCGTAATGGTTAGTTATAGCCTGTCTCTTAGTCTCTTAGAGGCCCATAAAGAAAGTTCCCCATGATCATCAGTAATTGCTGAGCAGGAAATGGTAACAGATAGCAAGAACGCAAAATCTTTGCGGTTTGCCTTAACAGCTAAGTTTGGAAAGTGTAGTTATTTTTGATCCTCTGTATGAAATGTTTGAGCGGTAGAGTTTACTTTAGTCCACATCTGTATACATGCATAATACATCTGTACAAAGCTAAAGCTGTGGAATGTGGTGCTGTGGCCTGAAGTGTTGTTTGTGACTGAAGCTGGACAAATAATGACACAGCTTCCAAAACCTTCAAACCATCTGTACATCAGGAAAATGTCTTTCAATTCGCTCCAATGTTTGTAAGATGCATCCTTAAAGAATGCAATTTACAGGAAATGTATTAAACAACAATCCACAGCCATGCTAGTGGCTCAACGGTATGAAGGCACAGTGGTGCTTCGAGCTTGATGCTTGCTAATATGCTCACAATGACAATGCTAGGGCAGGGATCTTTAGCAGGTACGTTGACAATGTTCACCGCTGCAGTTTAGCATGTTAGCAGGCTAACATTTTTCTAATTAGCATTAAACAAAGTATTACTGAAAAAGATCATGGGATTTAGGTTTTTTACAATTCCTCATCTGGGGACCATGAATATCTGTCAATTTAACAACAGTCCATCTTATTTGTTGAGTTATTTCAATAAAAAACAAAAATGTCAACCTCATGGTGGTGCTAGAGGGACCTTTAGTGGATCACCAAAGTAATAAC
Source organism: Echiichthys vipera (assembly GCF_963691815.1). Taxonomy (NCBI): domain Eukaryota; kingdom Metazoa; phylum Chordata; class Actinopteri; order Perciformes; family Trachinidae; genus Echiichthys; species Echiichthys vipera. Next base: position 23,882,775 of record NC_139825.1, on the reverse strand, counting down.
ATTGTATCATCTTAGAACATGAATATTTCTACAAAATTTCGTCAAGTTGATTTCACCAACTTAGTTAAATGTTTTTGAAGGTTTTTGTCTTTTGTCAATGTTTTCATCTTTACTGGGCAGTTAAACAGTGAAGAGATAGAAAAAGGGGGAGACAACAAAGGTCCCTGGCTGAAACCAAATTGCCGACATTGTGCTGACGTGGCAAGTGCTGTAACAACTGGGTGACCAAGGTGCTCCAGAATAAAATTGATCTTCAGGAAACTTTAATAGCTTTTGCATCTTTTGCAATTTTCCTGGAAAACAGTATATTCCTATACTGTAATAAAAGAAAAGTCAGGGGATCATTAAAGTCAGTAGCATTCATCCTCTGGCCACTATGAATGTTTGTACAAAATTCCACAGCAATCCATCCATCCAATATTTCCCTCTTGAACAAAGTGTCGCACCGACTGACCAACTTTGCCATTATCCATTAGCATGGCTAATAATAACAACGCAAAACATTTCTATTTGTTTCTGTAAGATATTTAAACATGTTACCCTTTTTACCACAAGAGTTCAGAATTCTTCCCTGCGTGATGCTACAGTAGATAAAAAAAAGACACCAAATGTATGTCTTCCAGCTCTGCAAATCATTTGGACTCCATAAAACGTGTTGAGTTTCAGCCCATGACTCATTTCCTGAAAGCTTTGAATCTGTACCTTTAGCAGTAGAAGTTGGCTGACCTCCTGTGCAGATGGGCCAAGCCAAAACACAGAGCTGATCTTTATTCATACAGGCCGAATAACAACAGAGCCAGTGCAGTTAGTTTGGACAGTTGTTTCAAACAGCTGTTAGTCAGATGTTGGTCAGACACTTTCCGTAAAGGTGGCTGGATGACGACTGTCTTTTCCCTACAGAATGATGACGGTGGACACTGCTGTCTGGTCAACAAGTGGAGCACGTTCCTGAAAGCTCGACTCATCTGCTCAGTGCCTGGAGCTGACGGCATCGAGACACACTTCGATGAACTAAGTGAGTCTGAATTATTATTTCCCTGTCTCCCGAGATTTCCCCTTGATCTCCCGAGATTTGCCCTTGATCACTGGCCCCTTTCAGAGCATCTGTGGGGCTTTCTTTCATCGTTCATCACATTTATTCACCCCGTCCCCTCAACAGGTTTGTCCTGCTCCCGCCACCTGTTGATCATTTAGGCAGTGTTTGTGATCTGACTAAAAACTTCAAAACCAAATATCTAAAATACTTTTTGCAGATCATATTCCTCAACTCGGGCAACATTTAACGCATCTGCTTCAAGTCGGTGTGAAGCACGTAATGAATATGTGGCAGATGGAGAGTGAGAATTCTTACGTGACCGTGTAACTCCAATTCAAAACAGAAGTCTCCATGGACCCTCGTTGACAGATTCAGTATCAGCAACTTTCTAATTTCTTCTCTTGTTCTTTTCACATTTTGCTCTTCATTTGCTTTGCATACTTTCACCATGATGTTACAGCTTTAAGGCCTTCAGAATTAACGTCCACTCAGATTTTGCTGCAGAGTGTGAGCCAACAGCTCACTGTACTGGGGACTCACACACCCAGCAAACCAGCCTTTACAGCAGCATGTGTCTGCTTATGTACAGAAATGCTGGAGAAGCTGCAGCTTTAGCTTAACTTATCACTGACTCATGCATGTTAAGCTCGACATGTCTATTCCTTTGAACATCAACATGGCTCCTGTACTTGAGGTAACATTCTGAAAGGTAACACCATACAGTAAATCTTTGATCCCTCTGCTTCAGAGCAGCCTCAACATGTTTTGCAGAGAATTTGTACTGTAAAAAGCAAGAGATTTAAAAGCAAATACACACGCATACAGAGTAATCAAAGTAATGAGCAGCTGGGATCAGTCCGACCCCCTGTGGATCGTCCCAGCCTGTCCGTCCTTTACATGATTGACAGGATTACGAGGGATTTGTAGTATCCTTGAAATTATAGTGACTGGTGGTATGAGCAGCAAATCTTTCACTACTTTCCACTGTTTTTTTGTGCAGTTTTTGTAGAAAAATGTAAAGCGAAACTGTCAACAGTGGTTAACATGGCCAGAAAAATTATAGTGAAACCACAGATCTAACTTAGCCGCAGGTGTTTACTGAACACCAAACAAATGATCTGTCCTACGCTGCAAGGCGATTTAGACTGCCACCAAAAATTTCTACAAGAAATAATCTGTCCCAGGTTCAGTTAGATTATTAAATACACTGTCAATCGTGCAGGGACACTCCCACCCCTTGCTGAATTTGCACATTGTACTTTTTGTAATAGGCCTATTGAACTGTATTTGATTGCACGTTTTTACTGTTTCTTACTTTTGTCTTATTTGTGAAGCCAAAGACAATTTTGTACAAAAGTGGACAAACCAAATGCATCTGAATCAAAGTGCTAGAAATTATTTATTATATAGATTATACATGCTGTGGTGTGTTGTGATCATGTCACAGTCGAGAGCCCAACCCAAAGCTTTAATAAAACGGTCTGGCAATATGAAAGTTATAGACCCAATTTAATTTAGATAGGTCTGTATTAATAAATAATACGATACAATAAAACAGGCCTCTTGGGCTGCCTGCCTGCATGTACTGAGGTGGTTGCTATGGAACGTAGCCTACAGTATATTGGCGGCAAGCATTCACCAACGTCAAAAATTGCTCATTTAGTCAAAGGAGTCTGGTGGCTTTGACGAGAGCATGGATTACAGCTTCTGTCCCCCATCAGAAAGGGCCGTCTGATGGCAAGGCAACTTTTTATATGTGGAGTGATACTGACTTGTGCAGAGGAATTAGAGGTCATCGCTCATTGTATTATACCACGGCTAATCAGATTGCTGGGTTTGAGCTACCTGTTTTATATGTTGCACTTGAACACACCTTATAGACAACATTCGATGTAGTACAACATATATTTATCTCTAAATCATTCAGTCTCAGCATTAAATAATTCACCCAGTAACTGTGTATCAAGCACAGCTATGAGCTGCATGTAGAGTAGCATCTCTTATCGCTGCTGTGATGAGGCTTTGTGAGTTGCAAATGTGCAGTATGTTATGCATTAAGAGCACTCAGTGTCAGTGACAGAAAAGTGCTCCTCTGTCAGCGTTGCTGTACTTTTAGTCGTCTATCCGCAGCACAGCAGGTCAGTTGTAGTCTCAGTGCACTCGCGGTGAGGTCATTGTGAGTCCTGAGTTGCAGTGTAACGTCCCACAGCTATGTGGTCAGTCTTCCCACAACCACAGACAGTCTGGTAGAAATGCATTCTGTCTCCAGTCCTGCTGGTCCTGATGATCCCCAGCAGAGGCATCAGAGTGGTTGTATGAGGTCTCCGGGGAGAGAGTGGAGTAGATTCAGATGGTGAGGCACAGTCGGGGCTCACAGAAGAGAAAGCATTCAGTGTTGCACTGAGGGAGAGGAGGAACATGAAGACAGAAGGAAAGAGACACACAGACGCAAGAGACATGAAAATGTCTGCCAGACAAAAATTGAGAATGAATGTGTGGGCGATAAAGTTTTATTGCCTTTTCTGGGATGTAATCATGGAGGGTAACGTTGTGTTTTGTATTGAGTTATTTTTTTATGCCACTCTTCTTTAGTCCACACATTTCCAAACCTCTTTATTATATATGAAGACAGAAGTCTTTTATGTTGTTGTTTTTTGGTTGTTTTTCAAATTTCTCTGTAGTTATTCTAAGTGGCCATTTCAACAACATATTTTGGGTTCACATCCTTCAGAGTGGGTATCAAGGAGCTAATGATATGCTATTTGTAGTCTTCTATTCAGTGACTATTCAGAGTGCATCACACACTTTCTCTTGGTTTTAGTTTAAAGATAAAAACATATTCATTCACTCTGTTTGTGTTCTTTCGATGCTTACAGAAACCAGAGATGTTCGCTGCTAATGCGACGCTGAGAGCCCTTCAAAGACTTTCTGATCTGATACATCAGAAAGAAAAGTTGCAATGATGCAACTTGTTCTAGTTCTCTGCTGATTTATTTATTTTCTCTTTCAATACGCTCATTCTGCAGCCAGAAGGTCTGTCAAACTGGCGTCAGATAGGGTTGTGAAGTTCTAGTTTGTCTGCCAAAAGTTAATTTTTGCTATAGTGTGTAGCCATAAGCTGCCATTTTCATAACTTGGCTTGTAAGGAGGTCTCTTTCTGAAATGATGTCAAAGTTGTGATCAAAGGACAGTTTATTTCGTAACTTTGCTGTCAGAAATGATGTTCTTACACCAACGATGTAAGTTGAAACTTCCTCATGTTTATTTTGTGCACTCTAGATCTAGAACCCCAGGGGCACAAATATCAAATCATGTGTTGTTACATTTCACCCTCAATTCCACATGCATAATTGTGGCTTAACATTTTGTGAAATGTTTGCTTCAGGTTCATTCAGGTGATATACATTCTTGCTGTGGTGTGGCAGATTAATGTCTTGCTTCTAGCTCCATGGATAACAATGAGATGTCAGGTTGTAAAAGATAGGATAGGATTTCACGCCTCTTTATTGTAATTGGTGTTTTTTAAAGACATTTGACTATAGGCTATTGTCTTTTCATGGCCATTTAAAAAAAGCGATCTGAGCTCTTTTCACTAGTTTCCTATGGGTGCACAGCATTAAATGGACCTACTATGTGTTCAGCTGCAGGTGAAGTGTTATTGTACTCAACCTGTCTACTATTTAAATGTATTCCAATTTTCTTCCATATTGTTTTTCCTTGCACTTTTCTCTCATTAAGCCATCACAAGGATATGTAGGGTTCACAACTGCCTCACCCCCACACTCATTGAATACATATGGCTCCTATTAAAGTCATGTTTCACCAGAGATCTCTATTTCACATATATTCCCTGCTGAGTCTCAGGAACTGTAGTTTCAGCATTGGAAGAGTTTGGATTCAGGATCTCATTGAGGTTCTGGTGACCGCAATTCATGAGGAAGGCTCCCTTAACTCCCCCTTCAGGGAGGCGAAAGAGTCTCCATATGTCACAGTTAAAATTACTTTGAGTTTGAACCAGGTGGAATCTGGGAACTAATAAAGCCTTGGGATAATTTGATACGAGACACAGATGCTAATATTTACTTAATACATCCTGTTTCCTTTTCTGATAATTCATCATGACAGTTATTGTGCTTCTGTAGAAAGGCATCAGTGGTGGAATGTAACTAATAATATTCACTCAGTTACTTAAATACAATTAAACAGTTAGTGTTGAGTTACTTGTATTTCAATTTTCTGCTTCTAAACCAGTTAATCAATTTGAGTTTTTTAAAAAGGGAAAAAAGTAAAAAATCTCAGATTCTTAATTGTGAACATTTTCTGGTTTCCTCATCTTCTTCCACCACTGCTTTTCGTATTTTATGCTTGTGACTAATTACTATAACTGATGTGTTTACCTTTTAGGGGATGTGTATATCCAGCCGACTCAAGACAACAAGAACCCTGTCATCTACGGAGTTTTCTCAGTTTCAGGGTGAGTGACTGACGGCTCTCTCAAACTCTCTAAACCTTCTTGCCGTTTGGAGGGAAGGTATCTTATGGTTTCCTCCTGCAGATTTTGTTTATTCTCAGTCAGCGTGCAGTCGCATGTCTCTCTCTCTCTGATATTGAAATGCTGTGTTGCGTATGGTCTGTCAGTTTCAGTCTACAAAGACAAAACATGCTGTGAATCTGAAGTTGTGCAGCGCTCCTCTGAGAGACTGATTGAGCCTATAGTTCCCTTATAGGTCAGGTTTTATAACAAGTTGTCATTGAGCACACAGCATTAAAATTCAAGTCAAGATTCTGACTGCACACGAGCAGGGAGAGGTACGCACGAGTCATAATAAACACGTCTTGATTAATGTATTTGAGAAACAAACACTGTTATTGTTTCCGTCCTCTCCTTCGGCATCAGGCATGTTTAAACCCGGCTGATAAAAACAAATGCAGTGCTAATGATAGAGGCCCATGACAGGAGTTACAAACATAGTACACCCACCACACACCAGCGAGAGCCTGGGCTCTGGCGATTCTCTGCAGTACGTGGGTGTTTGTATGTCAGTGTGTCAGACAGTTTGACTCTAGTTGAGTCGGTTTGAGAGTGTGTTTGTGCGTCATAATGTTTCAGTGCGTTCCTGTAAGAGGCCGGCTGAGTACGTGGGAAGGAAGTAGATTCTACCAGCCGCAGGCAGAGAGCACCCGTAGTAATTATCTCAGGGAGGGAGTTTATCTGAATCCTCTAGCTGCTGTCTTTGTGTGTTCACTCTTTTTTTTTCTCCTGCTCTCCTCCAGAGCCGTGTTCAAAGGCTCGGCTGTGTGCGTCTACTCCATGGCTGATATCCGTATGGTCTTCAACGGGCCTTTTGCCCACAAGGAGGGGCCAAACTACCAGTGGGTGGCATACACCGGCAAGATCCCCTACCCACGACCTGGCACTGTGAGTTATAAACAATGAACAATCAGGAACACGTCTCCTCCCATTACAAACAAAGCAATCTGTCATCCTGTTTGTAAGAACATGTTCTTACTGCAAAAGGAATTTGGTTTATAGCAGGTTTGACAGTTGCATCTATTTTTTTTGTCAACAGTGTCCTGGAGGCACTTTCACCCCCAACATGAAATCCACAAAGGATTACCCTGATGAGGTTATCAACTTCATGAGAAACCACCCCACCATGCACAATGCTGTATACCCGGTGCACAAGCGCCCCCTAGTGGTCAGAACCAACGTGGACTATGAGTTCACTACAATTGCAGTGGACCAAGTGACAGCTGCTGACGGGAGCTACGAAGTGCTCTTCCTGGGCACAGGTCGGGGATCTAAGGGCTTCATTGATCTGATGTGATGTTCTAACTATTTGAAATTCATTGTCCAGTATAAATTCTCTAGCCTTGACTCTAGAGGATCTGCATTGCCTCTTAATCACATTTTAAGAATGCTCAAAGCATTTTTTTTCTTAAAATATGAGTGCAGCCTTTGCTAAGGTTAAAGGTAAATGGCTCAAAATGTCAATGGGGCTGGAGTTAAACTTCTGTCTTGCGTTTTACAGATCGGGGGACAGTCCAGAAAGTTATTGTCCTGCCCAGAGATGACTTGCAGACAGAGGAGCTGGTCTTAGAGGAAGTGGAGGTCTTCAAGGTCAGTCTTCTGAACTTATTCTATTTACTCCTTCTGTACATTGTATTTTTTACCTAAGGCAAAAAAAACTCAACACACTGTATATTCCTTTTCTGCTCATTTAAAGCTGTTATTAATTGTGTAACTGCAGGTTCCCACGGCAATTACCACCATGAAGATTTCATCAAAGCGGGTATGTTGCTTTGAAGTGGCTTAAGAAATATGTCAATTGTAGCACAGCAGTCAGTCTTCTGAGATGTTTAGTCATTAATTAATGAATTAATTTTTTATAGCAACAACTGTATGTAGGATCAGTCTTGGGGGTGACCCACCTGGCTCTCCATCGATGTGACGTGTACGGGGAGGTCTGCGCTGACTGCTGTCTGGCCAGAGACCCGTACTGCGCCTGGGATGGCAAATCCTGTTCCAGATACTCATCCTCACAGAAGAGGTGAGAATTAAAACGTGGCATGCAAAGGGTTCAGTACAGAACATCTTCTTTCATATTTTAGCACGTAAGATTTTAAAATATGTTGAAGTTAAGCTTTTTATTTTCTATTGTTGATCTGACCCCTCTAGACGGAGCCGTCGGCAGGATGTAAAGTACGGCAACCCGATCCGCCAATGCAGAGGTTATAACTCTAACAGTGAGTTTCAGGCCACTAAAATGTATAGGAATATTATTGAAAATGTTTTTTTTTATTTATTGTGCCTCCAGCTGGCTATTCTAATATATTTCTTACTATCTAGATTACATATTTTCTCATGAACAATACATCAAATAAATGCTACATATTGTTTTACAGCCAACAAGAATACTTTGGAGACGGTTCAGTATGGGGTGGAGGGCAGCACCACGTTCCTGGAGTGCCAGGCCAGGTCCCCTCATGTGTCTCTCAAGTGGCACCTGCAGAAGGAAAACAGCGACAGGAGAAAAGAGGTGAGACATAAGATTTCACTGTAAAGCAATTAGTTATACTTTTGATACTATAAAAATTTAAGATTAACAGGGATCATATTGTTTTAAACGTGGTATTGAAAACGTGTTGAAGTATCAATACTTTCCACAGCCTTAGAGTGTTTGGAATTCACAATTAACATATTAAAAATAACGCTTTGTAATTGTCCTCTTAACTCTCCTTCCTTCCAGATTCGCTCAGAGGGCCGCATCCTTAAAACAGAACAAGGTCTTCTGATCCGCTCGCTGCAGTCCTCTGACAGCGGCATCTACCAGTGCACGTCCACAGAGAAAAACTTCAAACACACACTCGTCAAACTGCAGCTCGTGGTCCTTTCCAGTCGCACGGTCAACAATGTGTTGGTGGAAACAGGCAGCCCAGCCCTTCCTCCTCTGCAGTCCAGTGCCTGGACTCCAAACGCCGGTCAGTACAAGGACCTGCTGACCATCCTGAGCCAACCGGAGATGGGCCTGATCAACCAGTACTGCCAGGATTACTGGCAGCTCGGCGATGGCAACCTCGGAGACAACAAAGCCAAAAGCCTGAAGGAGCTGAAAGAACAGAAGAAGCCTCGCAACCGTCGGCATCATGATGACGAGCAAACAACTCCAGCTGAGACATGAGGAGCTGCATATACACCTCATCATACGCCCCATCTACCTTTTCGCACCGCCTCCTAAACACTGCAGCCCTCCATTTAGGGTGATGACTCCAGTTAGAAAAATCTAATTATCATAAAGGACAAGACAGACACTGCAACCAAAAGCAACAGCATCAAACAGTTTCTATGTAAGTGTTGGAAAAAATACACAATATTTATTGTAGGTTGTAAAAAGTAATTCTTTGTACCTATCTAGAAAACATGTTTTTTTTGTGAATAGGTAAATTTGTGCAAATATTGTTGTTGTTATTATAATATTATTGTTAGTGTTATTGTTTATTACAATGTGTTATTATGTTGAGAATATCTTTATGTCTGGTGTTTTTGAGAAACAGCAACAATAACCCAGGACTTTGGGAGTATCCACACATGGACGAGGACCGATGTATTCAGAAACTATCACAGGCGACCATGTTGGATCACTTGACTGCTGGCAGTATTCAGTGTCTAAGCTGGAAGTCAAGTCGCTTCTTCAGTGACATTCTCGAACTTCCCTAAACTTCTTCACCAGAACTCTACTGTATATCAGACAGTCTCCTTTTTTACTACGAGATACAAGCTGTCGACAGAATGATGACTGCATTTCTTGGGACACGTAAGGATGAAAGAAATGCCCATAGATTGCAGCTGCGACAACACGTCACAGTCACACAGTCGCATTTTAATGAAAGGCCCTCTGTGGCAGGTAAGACGTCTATCCTTTCATGTTTGTGGTCCAGCCTGGCCTCAAGTAATGATGTTACGTCACCCACCTAAATTCTTCCAAAATCAGTTGCTGCCAAGTGTTTGTTTTGTTTATATGTGAATATCACATCTCAGTGTTGTATCCTTAACAATCGTGATCTTTGTGATAAGCAAAAGCTGAAAATAAAACATTGCCTTCTCTTTTCTCTTTTGAGATAAGAAATTCCAACAGGCAGCTATATGTGAGTTTGTGACAGTTTGTGATAATAAAATAAAAATATATACCGTATATTACAGACAAAGCACCTTCTGTTGCCAGATTGGTAATCTTGATAAACTTCTTCACATGTATCTGTGGCATATGTAGTATATTCATTTAAAGTTGTTTTTTTTTTATCTCAATGAATCCAAAGTTTGCATTCCTGACAGTTTCATGCTAAATATAGGTTTCACTAAGTGAATATTCATCATGTAATCGTCTACACTTCTATGATATTACAATGACACATGACATTGTAATATCATAGACTACTTTGTATTTTCTGTATCAGTTGGTTAACAGTTTTTCAGTTACTTTTTTTGAGGCTGTCCTCCCCACAAAAACGACCCCATAGGTAATTTATACAAGCAGCTTATTACGACTGATATTTACGTTATTATTGTCGCGACCCCTAGTGGCCGTAGAATTATGACAGGAGCAAAGGAGGAAATCAGGTGAAGTATAGGGCGACGAAGTCCATGTAGAGAGGAGATCAGGGTGGATGAATGAGTCAAACAAACACTTTCACCTAGGAGACCGCTGTTTATGTCCCATGACTTATTTTAACTTATACGTACTCAAGTTAACTAATAAGTCACGTCTACGTCATGTACTTACTGTGACAGTTTAACAACGTCAATGTCAGTGTTTAAAGTTTAACAGGGTTAGGGGCGCTAATTTAGGAAACACTCCTATGGGTCTTATGAGAGGGTAGGAACAAATAACCTATGTTGTCGTATTGGTTGGAGGAGGACTTTTTTTTGTCAGTCCAATGCAGCGCCATCTGCTATCATATGTGCCACAGACTCAATTTAAAACATCCATTCAGCAAAAAATGTCACAAGTAGAACCACTAACAAGCGGATCACCACTAAGCTGAAGAGAAACATATACCAAAAATCTTCAGAAGGTGGCTTTTCATTGTGCATGGCATGTACAGTGTAATGTATATGGTATCTGTCTAAAATGCTACGTTGCTGTGGATGTCAGTGAATGTCTTTCTCGTTGTGGGAATATGGAAATACAGAAGGGCCTGATTGTGATTTTAAAGCTCTCTCTCTTCTCTCTCATCTCTCTCTCTCTGTCTCTGTCTCTCTGTCTCTCTCTCTCTCTCTCTCTCTCTCTCTCTCTCTCTCTCCTCTCTCTCTCTCTCTCTCTTCTCTCTCTCTCTCATCTCTCTCTCTTCTCTCTCTCTCTCTCTCTCTCTCTCTCTCTCTCTCTCTCTCTCTCTGCTCTCCTCTCTCTCTCTCTCTCTCTCTCTCTCTCTCTCTCTCTCTCTCTCTCTCTCTCTCTCTCTCCTCTCTCTCTCTCTCTCTCTCTCTCTCTCTCTCTCTCTCTCTCTCTCTCTCTCTCTCTCTCTCTCTCTCTCTCTCTCTCTCTCTCTATATATATATTTCAAACATGTGCATCTATTTTATTTTCTCTGTTTGGCAGACTTTGCTCCCGGTCATTGAGGTAAAGTAGTGTATGATGTAATGCACAGTTGATGTTATTGTATTGACTGTAAAAAAATTACTATCTTTTCTTCCTCATCAATGTTGCTGACTAATAAATTAAAGCTCTATAATTTATAATAACAGAGGTCCTGTTCTGTTTGCCATTGGTGAGTGCATAGTTTAGTTACAAATGACTTTACAACAGACAAACAAATAGAAAAAGAGACAACTACTTACTGTATGTGTAGGAAAATGCAGTGCAATGCTACCACACACTTAATGTTCATGCATGCAAACATAATTGAGATTAGGATCATTAACCAGCTTCAGATTGAGGTCGATGAGATCTGTCAGGTGAAACTGCAAAGCTCTTTAAGCACTTCGGAGCTCACTCTTCAGTCTGCAGTATCCTATAAGAAATATCGGTCTGGGGGCAGGGGTCTGGTTATTTATTTCAGTGACCCCCGTTTGTTGTTTTTGTTGTTTGTTTTAATCCCTCTATTTGACCTATTTGCAAACACCATTTATATTCAATACCAAACTTACTCCCATATCTGGTTTAATTTTGGTCCTGATGTGAGATCCAGCTAGTTCCCCAGCTAAAGGCACAGTTGATATTCAGCACCAATCTATTTAGCTTTATACACATCTCTTTTAAAGGCACCTAAGAGCCTAGCAAGCATAGCAAGATAAGCACTTGAGCCGATGTTCATCTTCCGCTGAGCACAGCAAAGTCCCCCTAAAGGTTAGAGCACTCCTACACTGATGTATGCCTGCTTCTCCTCACACCTTTGGCTCTGCCCTAAAACACTCCTGTCCTTGTGCTTCATTGGTCCTCCTCGGTCAGGTGGGCAGAGGATGCCCAAAATCCTCTCCTAAGACAGGAAAATACTCACAACGTTTCTCCAGTGTTTGCTGCAGGCAGTTGACGCATCAGCTGCACAGTTAAAAGAAAGTAGGCAATCAGCTAGGACCTACTTGCATTTTTTCCTGCCACTTGGCTTTTGAGCAGAGGGGCCCAAAGCCGGGAAAAGTAGGATGGGGGCTGGAGCGAGCGCCGAGGAGAAGCACTCCAGAGAGCTGGAGAAGAAGCTGAAGGAGGATGCAGACATGGATGCAAGAACTGTCAAGCTGCTGCTGCTAGGTAAAGACAGTCAAGTTGGATGCAATGACGGGAAACTTCATCATCATGGTTACACATATTTAAGGGCTACAACAGAAATTGTCTGACTATGGGACAGAATTGTAGCTGGTGCATTGCTTTTTCTCTTTAAAAGTTTGGTTAAGTCTTTCATGATACGCTTAGGTCAGCACAAACATATGTTGTGGCTAAAGTTCATTATGGATAAACCATACTATTCCAAATAACTGAATAGTTACTACATTGTGCATTGTTTTAAATAAAAAAGTTTGTTTATATTAACTGTGATGAAAAAAAGCAAGGTGTGAAGGTTGAATAATCTGTCTCATTGAATTGCTTAGACACTTTAATGATCACTCAATCCAATCCCTTGTTTATCCGCAAACAACAGGACCTCCGACACAAAGGGCTTAACTCTGAAGGACACAGATACACTACACTGCCCAACCCAAACAGGACCTGTGACTGCAGCATCCAAATAACTTGAATTCATCACAGGCACTATGTAATTAGTCAATTAAGGGGGGGATTTAGTACAATCTTTTAAAATTGTTATAGTTGTTTTAAATTTAAGGGCCAACAAATGATGATATGACGATGTTGAATTTAAAAACGAAAGCATTCAGAAGATTGGTAGAGTATGGCATGCTGTGTTCTGAATATCTGTCAGGTTGTTAGAGATATTGTTTCACACTCAGCATAATCATCTCCTCATGACAATGTAGGTCAGGGGCAGGGAAAGCTCTACCTGATATCAGCTTTGAACAAGATTAGTAAGAAGTATTATGACCTGGGATTGTTGGGATCCTCTGTCTGATGAATGCCATTGCCTGCAGTTAATATCATTCTCCACTCAACATTAATGAAACCCACAACATAAATTTAAAGCACAAAAAACACACTATGGTTTAGAAGAAGTCTAATTTCTCCAAAATCCCTATTAATGTTAAAATAAAGTTATGAATAAAAGCATAGTTTTATTATGCAATGCACATAACTGCGTTTCATGTTTTTCTATTGTCACATAGGTGCTGGAGAATCCGGGAAAAGCACTATCGTCAAACAGATGAAGTAAGATATTTGACTTTTGCGCCAAAACAACGTCTCACTTCTCGTCTGACTGACTGTAAATCACATTCTAATGCTCTATTTTGTCATCAGAATTATCCACAAAGATGGTTACTCGCTTGAAGAATGCTTGGAGTTCATTACTATCATCTACAGCAACACCCTGCAGTCCGTCATGGCCATTGTGAAGGCTATGAACACACTCAATATTAACTTTGGCCATGCTGATCAGCAGGTAACAGCTGAAATAGACTTCTATGTGTTTCGTGTAAATTGATTTCAACATTCTAGCAGACAACTCAACATAAATTGCATGTGTGCCTGTCCTCTTGCGTCCGCCCTTGCAGGATGATGCCAGGAAACTCATGCATCTTGCAGACACCATTGAGGAAGGCACCATGCCTAAAGAGTTGTCAGACATCATTTTGCGTCTCTGGAAGGACACTGGCATACAGGCGTGCTTTGACAGGGCCTCAGAGTACCAACTCAACGACTCCGCTGGATAGTAAGAAATTGCCCAAGCTGAGAATTGAAATTGTCACATTAGTGCTTGTTATTGAATGTATTTTATTTTCCCTCAGCTACCTGAATGACTTGGAGCGACTGGTGACACCAGGTTACGTGCCCACTGAGCAGGATGTGCTGCGATCAAGAGTGAAGACCACTGGTATCATCGAGACCCAGTTTTCGTTCAAAGATCTCCATTTCAGGTGATTCTGTGCGGTATTTCTCAGGAGGATGGCAACAATAATCATTATCATCATCAGCGCTCCCACTGCGCTGGATGGTGGCTGCAAAAAATAACATGATTCTGTTTCCACGCAGGATGTTTGATGTGGGCGGCCAGAGGTCCGAGAGGAAGAAGTGGATCCATTGTTTTGAAGGCGTGACCTGTATCATCTTCATTGCTGCTCTGAGCGCCTACGACATGGTGCTGGTGGAGGATGATGAAGTGGTATGATAACACTTGATATTCTATAGTATTTGTGTCTTTTTCCCTTGTTGACAATCAACAGCTGGTTACGTTGAAAGGCACAAATCCTTTCTTTCAGAATCGAATGCACGAGAGTCTGCACTTGTTCAACAGTATCTGCAACCACCGTTACTTCGCCGCCACCTCCATTGTACTCTTCCTCAACAAGAAAGATGTGTTTGTCGAGAAGATCAAGAAAGCTCATCTTAGCATGTGCTTCCCTGAATACGATGGTGAGGTGTATCCAAACACAATTTTAAGCACATTTAAGGACCTTTAAAAAGGGACAAACTGATTAAATTATGTCTTTTTTTTTTTTTCATTAAGGCCCCAATACCTATGAGGATGCTGGTAACTACATCAAATTGCAGTTCTTGGACCTGAACATGCGTCGAGACATCAAAGAAATCTACTCTCACATGACCTGTGCCACAGACACAGAGAACGTCAAGTTTGTGTTTGACGCCGTAACCGACATCATCATCAAAGAAAACCTGAAAGATTGTGGTCTCTTCTAAGAGCCAAGCAGCGAAACCTGATGACGGTGAGTAAAGTTTGCAGTTTCGTAATGGGGATTCAGACTAATTTTTGGACCAGCTAATAAAAGTTGCCTCATTTTCTTTCTTTTGTTTCACAGGGTGATGTTTTTAGCCCTGATACATTCCACAAATCCCTTCTCAATCCCAACTGAGGACTGAAGATGAAATCGATCCCCTCATACAGCCATCCTCAAACTGGCGAACGCAAACAAACAAAAAAATAAACAAAAATAAATGTGTTGTGTTCAAAACTAAGTTGTAGCTTTGACCAAAGACTCCGGTCAACTGAGACCAGAAGACAGCTCTGAGTCAGAAAATGTTTTGCAGATTTCAGAGGAGATTAATTTTAGTCAAACTATCTTTTCTCTTGAGTCTCTTGAACTGGAGGGCTATGCAACCAGTAGACACAAAAAGCTTCTGTCAACATAACGTGATTTCTTGTCACATGCACTAATGTGAATAGATGTCAGGCTATTGCATCTTTGCTCCAGTAAGTGGTCAGTTTACAGCCAAAAAAGCAAACAAGAGGGCCTCAACACCTGCAGACGCACTTCAACCTGTTAGAGATTTTAAATGAACTTGTCACTAGACATGGCTTCTGTGTACACAATGTCTATTCAACAGATAAAGTGAAGATGAGAGTTAGAAAATGTAACTTTTTGCAATAGTTGAAAAGGGCCAGTGTATATAATTAAACTGTTATTATTAAACTGTCTATTGGACAGTTCATGAAGTGTGGTGATACCATGTGGATATGTAACACTGTTGAGTGATAGATTAATATATTTAAACCTAATAATCAATTTCTAAAGGATGACTTAACCTATTAAAGCTTCTGTAGAAAACTGAGTACTTTCCCATTTTTCATAAATAAAAACCAACACAGCAGTGTCTTGTTCATAATCTGTTATTTATTAATTTCACAGAATATTTCAGGTTCCTTTTCTGGCATTTTGAAACCACTCGTTTAGAAATGAACAGCCTTTACCTTTAGTTTCAGACGGATTAAAAGGAATAGTTTGAGATTTCTTGCAAAAAGTGCTAAACTAACTTAGCATTTACCATACCGGGGTCCATTTAACCAAATTTTCAAATAGAGCTCAATTTCCAGCCAATTAATTTTGGTGTCTGGTTCTAATCAAAGTCCTCCAACTTATAACACATTGTTTGTTTCCTCTATTACGAGCCACAGGAGCGTTTCCTAAGTTAGCGCCCATCTCCATTCCTATACGTAACATTCACAGTTTTAAACATGTGGTTGATGCTTTGAAATGATAACTGTTTGGTTAGATTTAGGCAACAGAACTACTTGGTGAGGTTCAGGAAAAAATCGTGAGTGACGAATATTTGTAAAACATGAGACTCCCACCAATTGTGATCTGTAGGGGGAAAGCCATGCTCGAAAACTCAGCAAGAAACAGAATAAGCATAATTTGCAAATTCTCTGACTACGTCTTTAAAGATAATCTGAGACAAAGTGGTTGGGGGTGATTTAAAAACTCAGATATCATGCTCATGGCTTGGACTAGATTAGTCAACACAGCTGTCCCCTAAAGCGAAAAGAAGAGGCCAATGCTGCGATGTGATCGAGCCATGCAGCTTGAAGCTCTGCTGAGCTTTACAAACATTCAGGATGTTTGGTAAAAGATGAACCGGTCCAGAAGAGATATCTCAGTAGAGCTGTTCATCTACGTTAAGGAGATATCACACATGTTTTCCATCTGTGTGGAACAATAATGATTTTCCACAGTACAACTGTACTACAGTTCAGTGCAGTTATTCTTTGACCATACTGGAAGATTTGCAGTATATATATATATATATATATATATATATATATATATATATATATATATATATATATATATCCTAAGACATTGTAGTGTAGGCAACAACATTTCAAGAAACTTTTATTTTTTTATGAAATCGTTCATTGATTTTAGTTTTCCTTTAAACCCTGAGTTCTCACCACATGACAATTGGTTTGATGATGTGCAATTATGTGACAGAGAAACAGAAAGAGAAACTTACATCTACTCTAAACGAGAATATACAATACAGGAGAGCCTGTGTAATAAACATGTCTGACAGAAGAAATTATGCTTATTAACATTTAAAAAAACAAACATTTTATGGCTTGTTTCGTCATGCCAAAAAAAAGGAGCTTAATGTCATAATCAGTGTTAAACTGTACATACACATGGAATGACATCTATTGTGCAATATCGACAGTGGTCTCAAAAAAAATAGTTGACAATGTTATCCAACACAAATATGAGCTGTACAGCATCCAGAAAGACCAAGAAAAAATTGAAGGCACCTTAAAACAGCGAGAGTCATCCTGAACCTCTCTCTCACTGTCATCATCTGTTTATGTGCAGCCCTTTTTTAAAAGCAATGATTTAGTCAAGTGAATCAACTGCGAAGAGGCACTAATCATCATGTTAAGAGATACTTTAAGAGTTGAGTGTTTCTATAGGCTACACATTGTACATATGAGTAGGGAAGGGAATCGAGAACTGGTTTCGTCAAACTCGTGTGTCCACACTGCTGCGACCAAAAGGAACCATGGTGGAGAGGAAGAAAAAGTCCGGCAAGGCTTCATTTCATGAAGAAAGATGATAACTACGCTGTAATATCTGTAAAATGATCATTTCCGATAAAGATGGAAACCTAGCCTGGAAATCCAGACGCACGCATTTCGAAATACCACTGCACACAAAAAAAGACCAATCAGGGAAATGAACAAGGTGACCTATCTCACTGTCGTCATTGGTTACGCCCACCCACAACAGATAGAACGATTTAATTGATGATATTTTATGACAGTTGTTGAGCTCCATCGGTGCGTGCCCAGAGGCAGCTGCAGAGCAAGATGAAATCTGCTAGAGGTGCGTCTGGATTTCCAGAGAAGGAAACACCAGCAATAAGCTGAAACATCTGTCTATGCAACATGGGTTTACATTACAGAAATGCCACGTATTTGACACTCTACGCAGTGCCACTGCTTCCTAACCCAGCAGCAGGTCTGTTACAGAGTATATCCAAATATTCTCTCATCTTATCTACGCTGTGTTCTCGATCAGATAATAAAAAGGTTGTGTTTTCTTCCACACAGAAAACTGATCAGGAATCAATAAGGAATGATTGATGAAGAATCGGATAGATATGCAGAATCAGTATGGTATTGGCATTAATACAATCTTATCAGTTCCCATCCCTACATATGTTTGGCAAGATGGCACTGTTCCCGAAAACACATTATGATTCACAGCTCAGCTGTAATTTCAAAAATGCATACACACAAACACACACACAATCTCACACACCTTAACAGACAAAAATCACACCAGTATTTGTAATAACGGTGGATCATTTTGAACCTCACCGGATTTGCACCTGAGGGGTACTGAAGGCCTGTCCATGTCAGTGTCACCACCGCATGCATCCTCTTACTCAGAAAAGTCCCACCATGTGATCGATCTGCCTCATATAGACACTCTTTAATGGCAGAGTGTACCGTCGCTCCTCTGGGATCCTGTTGCACTGTTAGAGAGAGAAAAGGAAGAAAGGATGAATATGATACTGATGTTATGGAAGCCTTATGGAAGCTGAAAAAAAGTAATTACATTGACAAAATGTCATACCAAGTCATAATTACCAGCCACGACAGTGACGCTGATATCGTTTTCACCTTGTGAGTCTTCTTGTGTGTGTCTTTTACCATGGTAAAATGTGGTCCTAGAGACGTGTACTGTGGCAGAAACTAACACTAACAGGTTCTAGATTTTGCCAAGTGCTGATATTGTCTGTCTGTCAATAGATTTTGTTGTCGCAACTGTGCAAGTGTCACATAATGTCACAGTTGTGTAGATAAGATTAACATGAAGGCGGCGTTTTAAAAGGGGTGTGGTCCAAGCACAAAAGTAGGTGGGTAGGAAGAAGGGAATGTGTCCATTGTCCTCCCACTCTACACCCTTGGCACGATTTAGCATCACAGCTGGTGTGACGCCATTGCTTTTCATTTTATTTTCAGATATTCATTTGTTGTATTCCTGTTCTTTAAAAAGGTGTCCTATAATTTATCTTGCTTTGTTGATGTGTACTTGTGTATGTGTATAGATTTGTGTGTCAGCTTTTGCTTTGTCTGGCAAAGTACTTTGCAAACTTTTGTTTATAAAAGGTGCTATATAACTTAAGTTATTATTATTCATATTATTATTAGTGTTAACTTATTATTATAAACTCATTTGGGCAGGTGTGGCCTGCTGGCTCCATAGCGCCCCCAAACACACGCCATGGTTGGGAAAAAGTTATGTTGATGTTCACGAAATTTGGTGAGATCATTGCTCTCATCTTGAAGAACATTTTGATTTTGATTTTTTTTTTTCGCCAAACATAAAGTCCGCCATCTTGGAGTTTGTGAATTAATTTTCATGTTTGAGGCCTTTAGGATGCAGGATGCACAAAAATGAATGACGAACTCAAGATTATGGGATAAAATTCATATTTTCTTGATATAATCCTCCCACTTATGTGACGCTAAATTGTGAAGGAATAGTCAATACCTCGAATGATGATGTCATAATTCATGTGACTACCCGCCATTTAAGGTAGGTATGGTGTTTTTCATAACTTCTCCTAGAGAATTCAACAGACCAATCTTAAATGTGGTCAGCAGAATCACAAGACCTTCACTATGTCAAATTGTAAAGCATTTGTGTTTTACTGGAACAGGGTTCCAGCGGCGAGGTGGGAAAACTGTATGTTTCGCCATGACACAGTAAACTGTTGTAACATGACTTTACATTGTCCATTCTGCCCCAGATCTAACATTCTGTATGAGAGTCCAGACCTGAAGACATCTACACACCCATATTGAGTCAGAGTCACAGCACCACCTACTGAAAACAGCAGGTAATGCTTATGTGACAGACATCGTTGGATTTACATGAAATGTATGATGTGGCCTACATCTTGTATACAGCAACATGGTGTATTGTTAATGTCTGTTCTCTGGTGCCACGTAGTGGACATAGGAAGAGATAAAAAAATTTAAATCCATAATTCGCAGTGCCCAATGGCCGATGCAGAAAGAAATGTCTTGGGTCACCCAACAGGCGTAGGGTGCAAAAGGCCCGTTCAATGCTGCTTGTTACTATCGCAAGACGGTCTCTAATTTTGAGTAGTTTCTCATTATTTTAAGATAATAAGTTATTATACCGTAAGTTTCTCACTATAATGACTTACACGATTCGGAGAGAAATGGGCCTCCATACAATGTACATGTACTCTAAGAATCACAATATGAATTATACATGACACTGAAAATGGTGAACAATGAGATGGGCTAAGCGAGGATGATGGCCTTACATTGCTGGTGTTGCTCGGTGGTGGACGGTTGTTTGGCTCTTGTTGTGCCAGCACTCCCTCTTCACAAGGAAACAAGTCAGTCCACTGTTTCTCCCTGAAGCGCTTGTCTATAGGCACAACGTGGCCCTCTGTAGTGAAGATGTACTTGTTATCGGATTTGTGAAGTGGGTTGTCCTCATCAAACAGCTGCAAAGTAACAGAGACATTTTGGTTTATATGACAGGTGAGATTAATCAGAGAAGATATTTTTGATTAAATACCTGGACATTGATATTGTGACAACATTTAGTAACATGTCACAGTTACAGCTGGTGAAATGTCAAAGGATTTGTAAGTAAAATGTTAATCCTCATGTTAATTTGCACTGCTTTACGTTTAGATTCGCATTTTGAGACTCAAGAATTTCATTGCCTACAACTGCCTTCCTGTAATTGATGTGGACATAATAAATTAAAAAAACCTTGAACCTTGATTTGCTGCTTTTATGTTGTACCTCATTGTAAATTACATATATTTTTGTTTATAACTGCTGATTCAAACAAAACAGGCAATTTTAGAATGCTACTGTGAGTTCTGCGATACTGTGACGGGCATTTCTCACAGTTTTGACATTTTTAGGTTAATCTGCTGATTTATATAATGACGAATGTATTCATGAAAACATACAAATTTATTTTAGAAATATATATTTTTTTTAAATAAATTAGGTTATAATGAACATTTGGCTCAGCTAGAACCGTCTAGTTCAAGAAACCAGTACTCCAGTCTTTAATCCAGGAAAAGATGACATTTATCGACATACATTTTATTACATTTGTTAAAACCTTGAAGAGGTTAAAACTCCAGCAACACCTGCAGTAAATGTAACAACTCCCCACAAGCATGTCGTTCAAGTTTTGCTACAGTTTTAACCTCTTACGACTTCCTTCCTTTCTCAACGCACCAGGAAGTAGGTGAAGTTGTGCCAGAAACCCCTTTTCTACTTCTACAATTATCAAAACCTTACAAAATGTCTAGCATCATATCATGCAATCATATCCATTTATAACATAGCTCCATGTCAGGCTGTAACTTACCAGGTAAAGATATTTGCATGTCTCACTGAGGAAGAAACTCTCCATGCGATCCTCTTTGGATTTATCCACGACATGGTGGAGAGTGGCGTACCCACACCTACAAGCGAAAGTTTAGCTCAGCTTAAAGTATCAAAGCATTATAAAACTTTAGAAAAAAAGGCGTTACATGTTCCACACCTGACTTTGGTATTTTTCTCAAGGCTCTGAAGAATATCCATTCCAACATGCAAATAGAAAGGATTTTTAGTCGCCTGTGGGAAGTGAAGAAAAACAACTCTTGAGTCAAAGATAACAAACCACTACAACCACCACCGGTGCTGTGTTACGACAGGCCAGTACCTGGTACAGCAGATAGGTTGACTCCACCAGCTCTGGTCTCAAGGGGTAGAAGAGCACATCCGGGGCCTGCAGCTGCCAGTTGTATCTCTCTGGCAAAGCTCCAAAGCGCTTCCAGATGGCATAGTAGAAGGCGTGCAGGCAAATTGCATTATCCACATCCCCATTCAGCACCTAGTATGCACAGGTACGAGTGGCAACACCTTACTTTAGTTGAACACAACAGCACTTATTTATATGCATAGATGAAAGTGAGTAATCCAACCTGCAGCCCAGGAAAGAAGGCCTGAAGGGAGTCGATCCAGGTGTTCATTATCTCACCACTGAACATGTTCACATTAACATAAAGAGGTGGGTCACCCTCTCCTTCATTACATGACTCTCTCCTGGGAAAAGCACAGAGGCAGAAGAGGGTTTACAGTATGTCAAGTTGTGTATGTGTTTTTCCATCAACTTCCTAATCTAAGTGCCCCTGAGATTCTCCTGCTGTTTGCTACAGATCAGGCAAACTAGGCTACAGCGAAGGTTGTGTCCCTTGCTCAAGGGCTGCTTATCAGGGGTTACAACGGGGAGGAATGTGTTACATTTCTCTGTGGTTCTGTGTGAATGCAAATCAGACATCTGTTGACATCCTCAAGTGTCAGAATTCAGATTTTAGCCCCTTTCACACATGCACTGCCACACTGACATAATCTAGATATTACCCGGAGGAGCTGTATGTTAAAACACAAATGTCCAAATCAGTTGGATTAGACATTAAAACGGACCTTACCATCCCAACTCCCTAATCTCCGATTGAGCCTATGTGTGAATTGAGCAGGTCAGTGTTCGGAGAATTCACAGCAAGAGAGTGGAAGTGTTTATGACATGTCTATCATGCGGCTGGCGCGTAACCAGAAGAATCCAAATATCCATGGGTAAAGTAGAAGGATGATTTAGACAAACACAGCATCAACAATGTATAACTGGATAGACAGTGAGATACAGGAACTTCTTCCGGTAAGGCCTGGAGCTGAAATCATCAACAACTTCAAGGAACACCAGGAGACTTGGTTGTTTATGACCAAATTACAAATCGGCCATGTGAAGGTGCCGTTATCCGCGTCATGTCTTGCCTCCTGCACGCGCTACCCAGACGCAACAACTCGCCTTAGCACAGTATTTCCAGCAAGTGAGACCGTGTTGGACATTGACAATCTCCTGTGTGAAATGGGAACTCTAGGAGTTCACATGAGATAAATGGCTTTTGTCTTGCCAATCCTTGATAGAGATTCATTTACATAATAGTGATAGTTTCCCTTTTCAGGTGCAACTTAACGTGAAGCTCCCAGTCACGCCCGCTTTCACTCAAAGTCACGCAGTGACACATTCTTTCGGAGCAGGACTCACCCTCTCCTCATGTGGTTCTGGATACTCTCATAAGCGGCTTGGAACATCCTGTGGTCCTCTTTTTCACCAAAAAGCAAGTATGATTTCAGCAAATACTCATAGAAGGAGTCCATACCGGCTCCCAGACCACTCTGCTTGCCAACCCACTGGCCTGTTTGGATATTCACTACATTCCCTAAAGAATTACAGATAGAAATCACAGAAAAATGTGTCAAATAATATATATTATATTATCATATTTACATTAATCCTTGTTGGGTGGAAGCTTAAACAAAAAATAACAACAAGGAAGATGAAAAAGTATTTTTAATGGAAATACTCAGCTGCACTGACCTAAAAGACCAGTTTCATTGCTCCGCAGGTTCCACAGAGCTCTGACGGCTCGTCTGGCTACCCACTCAAACGTAGAGTCGCCAATCAAGCGACTCAAAATCCCAAACTCCACCAGGAGTGACCCAGCTCCTGCAGTACAAGTCTCATTGATGCTATCAGGGGGAACGCCAGTCTTCAGGTTCACCTGCATTTCAGGTATAAGTCAATAAAGAAGCTGAATGATATTTTACTCTTAACAGTGGAGGAGATCAAGCAACTTTGCTCACATGACTACTTTAGGTAGAGCTGTGACTGTTTGAAGAGTCCCTTGTGTGTATCGTAGCAGGTATCTTGAAAATGTACCTCAAATGCTCAACATTAGTTGGTAGTTTCACTCACCCTGGGGTAAGGGATGCCTGTGCTGGTGTTTTCGAAGGCCGGCAGTAAGCGGACAGCCAAGTCATGAGCCAAGTGAAGCAGCTCATCATCGTAATCGTCAAAGTCGACCTTGCCAAATGGATGTTTCGGGTCCGTCAGCAGGATGTGAGATGAGATAAGGCTTCCAAGGATTCTGCAAAGAAAAGAATATTAGTAAATAATACACTGAAAATGGATTGTAAAAAAATTAGGGGTTCATTTCACAATTTATGCATGTTTTGCATCTTCAGCAAGCATGGCAGTTGCTTGTGGTGTATGCACTCTGAAAACAGCAGCAACATTTGTACCTGATGTTTGCCTCAAACACTTGAACAGTTGAGTCCTTGTCAAAAGATACAGTATCTATAACCAGCTTGACCGCTCTCTGGAACTCTGTCACATTGCCGAGCACCTGCAGAGACACACCACATTATGTAACCACTGTATACTGTATCAACAAGCCTGTTTGGTCACCTTACTACCGACTTCCACAGATTTTGCTCAAATCACACTATTGTCAAAACAGATGGAAACGAAAAATTGAGAAAGAAGCTGTGATTTAAGCCATCCAGTTATAACTTCATAAAAGAGTCGAGCGCATTCATGTATTCATTGTCCATGTAGCCTAGACTGAATCAATTTTAGGGCTGACACAGCAACGCTCTACGTGTGAGTTTAGATACTCTGCTCCACCTGAGTTTTGACAGTTGCAGAAAAACAGACCATTTACAACACAGGAAGTGCTAATGTTGTGCGACTTAGGGTGCTCTCACACCTGAGCAGTTTGGTCTGTTTTTATCCAAACCCTTTTTATCTGAAGCTCATCTGAACTCTGGTGAGGAGCAATCAACCAAAGTCTGGTCCCCCTCAGAAGGTAGGTCTTCGTTAGCTTCCAAGTGAACCAGAGTTTGCGTCAATTTAGGTGAGAACACGATCATCCAACCCAAATACAGGAAATGAACAAAAAAAAAAAAAAAGTGCCTTTTTTTAACATTTGCAATTTAAATTAATTCAACCTTGCACACAATTTACAAATATACAAATGATTTGTTGATTATGACTAATGTATGATTCATTTAAAATGATTATGACCATATTGTTTACAATGTTTGATGAGTTTGACAGTGTGAACGCTGTCTGAACCAAATGAATAATTTAGTACAAAACACTGCTTTCTGCAAAACAGGTGGTGTCAAGACCATAGAAAACAACTCACCTTTCCAACATCACAGAAATGGATCAGGCTTCTGTCCAATCTCATATTTAAAGTTAAAATATTGCCA
Organism: Echiichthys vipera; assembly: GCF_963691815.1. Classification (NCBI taxonomy): domain Eukaryota; kingdom Metazoa; phylum Chordata; class Actinopteri; order Perciformes; family Trachinidae; genus Echiichthys; species Echiichthys vipera. Next base: position 23,857,733 of record NC_139825.1, on the reverse strand, counting down.
AATTCCAATACTTATCAGTAGGTAAAATATTGTAATAATCCTGTACAGATTCTAGTTTTCTATTTCACACTTTGTCTCTAGAAGATCCACCAGAGAGCAAAATGCTGCTGAGTTGTTTGGACATTGTATAAAGACATGAAGACACAGACAGTATATCTTACCAGTAAGGTGTCTAGGGTGTCGATCAGTGTAAGGGAGTAGTTCCCCAAGACATCATTTATGTTGATGTTTGACCTGAAATGACAGCGGTGAAACTCAGTGCGGTCATTGCAAGAGAGGAACAAATAATTACCTCATTGCAAAACAGAAAGCATCTTTTAAGTCCAATGACAAAGAGGAGTGTTAAGATATAAGTGCAAATGATGTTATCTTAGCAGGCAGGATGGAGACAACAGCAGAAATTCCACATTAAAAACATGTGAATTATAATTTACATCTTATTTTTTTATTTATATCGGGCATGTCAGTTAGATCCATCGTTATCACACATTATCTCAGTTTAAATCATACAAGTCCCATGACCGAAAGGGAAAGCTGGAAAAGCAAAAGTTTATCTAGTCCTGCCTAATCTTCCCACACAACTAGAGGGTTTCCGTGTTGCACCGTCACACCACAAACAGTTCGGGACAACTGAGAATATCAAAGCTGCAGCTGATCTGAAGACAAAGAGTGATTATTATCAGTACAGGCTCGGACTGCAACAAACAACTATTTTCATTATTGATTAATTCTTTTCTCTATTAATTAATTAAATATTTTATCTATAAAAATAGTTTCCTGAAGCCCAACATGACCTTTATTGCTCGACCAACTGTCCAAAACCCAAATATATTCGATCTATTGTGACGTAGAAAAGCAGGAAATCTGATCTGAATCTTGAATGAAATGTGAATCACCAAAAATAATTTTTACATTTTCTAATGATCTACTATTCAATTTAGCTCTGGTATCGTCAGGCACCCTGATTTTGGTGCGATTCTGTTTGTCCTGGGGCATGTGGCAGTCCAGTTTCATTTCAACTGAAGACAAAACCTGCCACAGTTTCTATCATGTGCCTGAGATTAATATTCAAGGATAACACCATTTTTTTTTTGCCAATAGAAACATGTTCAACGGAAAATGTGTTCAACCGAAATTAAAAAAAAACATGTTCCACACAACCTCTCTACTCTGCTGAACCTAAAGAAGACATCGTGCTGCATGACCAGACGCCACGGTGGCTGAGCAGAAAAAGTGAAGCAGCCTCTAAAAATGTACAGACATTTATATGACATGTTAAATTAGCTTCTGTTAAGACGCCAGCCTATTTAACACATAAAAGACGTTTTGTCCCCTCAGCCATCACAGTGCTCAACAAGAATATGTAAATCATGTTGATCTGGGATATGTGTGATGAGGGTTTATTTGTTATTCGTGGGGAGAGGGTGTGTTATCTGTATATGATGTCCATGTGTTGTGCCTTTTTAAATGTATGCTGCCATGAAAAAGAACTGAATTGTGGATGATTACAGTATTGGGAGTCTTATTCTAGTCTTTCAGTTTCAGTGTTCAGCACAGGAAAAAAACATGCACAGGTGTTCCAGCTACACTTTTACACACTGAAAAAGGCTTAGACGACGCATCTGCATCCTACTCCCCTGAGTGGGACACAAAAACTTGGGATTTGTATGCAAACACTTCTTATGCTCGCCGGATTTCCTTCCCTCTTTTTGTCTTTGGTTGAGTGTGAGGTTTTTAGTAGTAGTCAGTAGTTGATCAATGTAGAACTGATCGGAAACTATTTGGACAATCATTAAAATCATTCAATTGATCATTCGAGTGACTTTTTATAAACACCAAATATTTACTGGTTCCAGCTTGTCAAATCTGAATATTTGCTGGTTTTCTTACATAATAAACTAAAAGGATAATAAACGGATTATCTTAAGGTTTTGGACGAAAGCGATTTGAAGATGTCACCTATAGGGGCTCTGGGAAAATGTCATGGACATTGTGACTCTAATTAATTAAGTGATGATGACACTTTCTTAGTGACTACCTTAATTTGACAGAGACCTCCTGGAATCAAGACCAGTGTGGTGACACCTGGATCCCAGTTTGGGACCTACTGTGCTACTGCTGTTCAATGCAAAGGAACTGTGGGTCCTCAGAGTTACTGCATTTTATATACATATATTTATTTTCTAAAATATGTCTGAAAATACACATTACCGTGAATGCAACATATTAGCAAAGATATATTTGTGAAAAAATAAATAAATATTTTACACAACCTTCATGATAGGCTTACTGGCAAGGTAGCCATGCATGGATACAACTGAGCTGAAGTATGCCTTCATAATGTAGGTTTACCATTAACATATGATGTATAAACATATGAATATAATGATAATTATATCTTAGTATTGTATGCATCATAAACAGTTGTGTGTATAGGCTTTAAACCACTGTAGCTGTTAGGCACAATTTAATATGCAATTCAATACAAAACAATATTTGTAGTAGGGGGTGTCTGCTTCCTCTCTCTTTCAACGGGTCCTTGGCCTAAAAAACGTTGAGGACCCCTGCTGTAAATCATAAATAAGTCACAGAGTGTGGTCTAGACCTACTCTATATGTTAAGTGTATTGAGATAACTTTTGTTATGATTTGGCACTATGTATAAAATTGAATTGAATTGTAACCTGTTCATTATTGAACCGCAGTGGGCCGCAGTGCGGGCTGTAGGGTTACAATACAGGCTACAATAGGATTGCAAAGTACATGCAAATAGCACAGTCAGTCTGCAGGGACAGTTAGGATGTAACTGGCTGTCTGTCCTGCAGCGTGCACTCCTGACGCCAACAGGTGCCGCCAGTTCAGTAGTGTGTGACTCGGCTGAAACCACAACCACCTCAAACACGAATACGCTTTTGTTCAATGAAAAATTAACCTTCACATGCGGATTGACAGGACAGCTTTGAGTGACTCACGGGTTTAGCACGTCTGGCCCCCTCCCTTCACAGTCAATGGGGTTCAGCTCGTCCTCGGGAAAGGCATGCTTCATGTAATTGTCGTACCCGAAGTAAAACATTTCTTTGGCCATGCCCTTCATTTTTGCTTTCAGTGTATCCGGGAAGGAGCTGTATCTTCGCACGTACTCGTCCTTGTTGCCGTCGAAGAAGCTCAGGTAGGATCTCCCCTCGGGTGAGTCCTCTCCGGGGGCATTTGCACAGGTGCTCGCCGCCGCCTCTTCATGTCTGTGGCCGGGTATGCGTTGAGACCACGAGGTGCTCCTCGGGTCGGTCCCTTTCTCGTCCCTGAACAACAAGTCTAATTTGTGCAAACTGAAAGAGAGAGGGAAGTCAAACCCCCAGCTGACGTTAGGTCCGAGTCCGAAAGCTAACCACAGCACACAGCTGAGGGAGAGTCTCAACACCACCAGACCAACTACTATCGACCTCCATTGCATCTTTGCCCTGGGTCGATCTTAAAACGCATAATTTACGTCCACACGCGTCCGAGGGTGAACCGATGTGAAATCATCTGTTTGTCAGGCTAAACTACCAACACATACACCGAGAGTTTGTGGTGATTTTGTTTTCGCCCCAAAGCACGCTTCCTGTCAACAGACCAGCCCCTCCCCGCATCCTGAGCTGTGATTGGGTTTTCGCTTGTTTCGTCACGCAAAAAACCGGAGCGAGCTCGACCTGTGATTGGTCACCGGGCGCAGCGGGTGGCGTTTCGTGTAAGGTCTGACGTGTCTTATAGTTGAACTTCTGTGCCAATAGAAACCAGACACAAGAGTGGGACGTTCAGGGGCACCATTGCTTTAAAAAAACATAGACCCCCCTCAGTCTTAAACATGAGGGGATGCATCTTGTGGCAGGCTGAAATTACAGCCTGAAAGAATGTGTATCACTCTATAAATGCTGCCAGGAAATAAGAAACTACTCCATATGCAACAAGGTTATTGGGCATGATCTGAAGTAGTTGCAAACCTCACTTGATGATTAGGACATCATCTGTGCGTTTTAGAGAGGGGATACATGTTGTAGCAGTATGGACATTAATGCGAAACTGTAAGAAAATACTGTCCTCCTTTAACTTTTGCTAGGAAACAAGAAACGTCTCCATATTCACCAACTTTACTATTTATGATCTAAAATATGTGCAGAATTAAACACTTGATGGTAGGACATATGTGTGCTGTAGAGAGAGGATACAGTTTGTGGCAAACTAAAAAATAAAATAAGTCTGAAATGTGTCCCTCTATAACTTTTGCTAGGGAACAAGAAATTCCTCCATATTAACCAACTTTATTATTTATCATCTGAAATATCTGAAAAATGATGATAGGGCATCATCTGTGTGTTTTAGAGAGGGGATACATTTAGTATCAAACTGAAAATGTAAGAAAATACAGTCTGAAATAATGTGAAACTTTAGCTAAGAAAGAAGAACTTGTTGTAGAGGAATTAGTCAATAAGGGTCAATCGAGAAAAATGAAGAAACAATAATATTGGCTTCTCCGTGTGAGTTTATTCCAAATCATTCCCTTGCAAGGAAAGCCCTCTTCAAGACACTTGCACAAATGGCTCCCATCTGCAATAGTCCAAGGTCAGGTTCTGCAGAGTTTTAAATACAGACGTTTGCAGAGCACAAGGTCGACTTGTCCTGTGCTTTAACTTAAACAGTCATAACTATAAATTTCAGTTCCACTTGTATCACAGGATAAAGGGAAGTATATTCACCACATTATAGGGTTGTACATTGCATGCAAAGATAAAGAAAACTTCTGCATCATGAGGAGATAAAGAATGTGTTTTGTCCCGTGTTTTAAAACCCAAACATGTTAATTGTAATTCCCGTCACAAAACTCCTCCATATTTCCGAGCAGATTTTCCCAAGACTGTGTGGGTGTCTACAACCTGTACTCTCCTGTAAGCTTTATTGCACCTGTTATTAGCATGTGAATTTAGTTGACCTAAGGTCATCCCCTGCAACGCTTCAACCAACTTCAACCTGAGCAGTGATTATCTTTACATTTTTGTATGGCTACTGGCGGTATTTGATTATGATTTGACCACGTGGATTGATTCAAAATACAAATATATTCTGACAATGATTCGATCGAAATAGGTATACTGTTCTCAAAAGTCCTGCAACCACAAAGAGTGAAAGAGTTCAGAACTTGGTGTATAAATAACAGGACAGTGTCTCAATCAAAAGCATAACTTTTTATTTCTTGAATATATTTAAGTGTTGTTGTTTTTTTGTCTTTTACTCTTTCATGTAGGAACACCTGAAGTGAGGGACATTGCACAAGGCACTTTGAATTCTGCCACTCTCTCAGCTTCAAGGCAGCACAAACAACATTTCCAATAAGGCTGCTGCAAACGAAGGCAAATATGAACCACACAACCCCCTACAGCTTTACTTTTAGTACATTCAGACTTTAAATAGAATAATATATTCATACACGCACATCTCACATCATTAGAAATTATACTAGCTTGACATCTGACAGAGCTGCATCGATTGACTTGGTTAAATGCAGTTCTCTAGAATAATAGACATGTTCTTCACAGAAGAAAAAATTATCAAGGGAAGGGTGAAAGTCAGCAAAGACAATCACAGAGTAGAGGGAACACCAGTCCAAATCAGCAATCCTGGCACCATATCTGACTGTGTGAAGAACATTTCTCGTCATGTGAGCAGATTTAACCTTCCTTCAAGAGAGTGATCAACCGGGTAATGCCTAAATGGTAAACGGTAGATTCAAAATCAGGTTCAGACTCCAAGTTAGAGTACAGCTTTACAGGGTGAATAATGCCATTCCTTAAATTTGGTATCAGAATCACATTTTTAATAGTGCGCTCTCAGGGTTTGTGAAAGAACCACAATGAGGAAAGAGGAGAAAAATATGTGTGTCACAAACAGAACAGAGCAGCTTGTGAGTTTAAGATATGGCTTTACATTATCTTGCTGGAAAACAACTCCGGCATTTCAGCTCTGCTTGGATTGTGAGTGTTGGGTGAGCCACTCAAGTGTGATGTCTGCAATCAAAGAAACAGGCTGGGTGAGTGCAAGAATATGGTTTCAGCATTTCTAACACACAATGGGAGTGCATACAACTTTGTTGCAGATTTAGCTGCTATACAGAACCCAATTCAAATAGTAGTATAATAATATTTAGTGCTTCCCGTAACCCCTTGAGATGTTTCTATTTTCATACTCTTACCTTTTCCTGCACTGTATTGTTTTTTATACACCAAACTGGTTTTATCCGTTTTCTTTTAAAATATTTAAAGACTTGTCTGTTTTATTTTGCTGCCTTTGTGAAGCACTTTGTAACATGGATTTAGAAAAGTGTTATAAGATTATTATTGTTATCATGATTACTACTACTACTATTATTAATATTATCGTCATCCTCATTATTAGAATACAAAACAAAAATAACGAGATAATTAAACTAAACCAAATGTGTCAAAAACGAGTAAATATGTTCAATAATTCAAGACACAATGAAGCCAGATCTTCTTAAACAAGAGTAAGAATTAATCGATTGTTCTAAAAACAAATTAATTTAAGCGATAAATACATTTTATAAATTGCCATTAGCCATTAACTGCCACTCACCAATGTTGTCTTTCTCTTTGCAGGAAATCGAGTAGCAGCATATCTCTCTGTCCTGAATATCTGCCAGATTCCTTCAAAAGGGGAAATCAGGTGTGTGATGTGTGCATTCAAGGCTGATCATCAAATCTCACTCATCTGCAGTTTAAGGTCGTACTCACACTGTCCTTCTGGCCGGGGCCAAAACCGTTTTTTCAGCTAAAGCCTAGTACCTTTAAGCAGTGTGAGTGCACCCGCTCCGCGCACAACTGCGGCCAGCGGGCCGTCCACGGCCTGCTTGAAAGAGGTGGGCTTTAGCGGAGCCGTTTGCACATGTACGAGCACAAGCGTGCGCACGTGTACGAGCACGAGCACGAGCCCTACGGCAGTAGCGTTATGTCCGCCTGTTCGGACATGTAAATAGAAGGACGGACCATGCGCGGACATTTAACAACAACAACAACAATGGCGGTGAAAGGTTCATGTTGGTGTGATGCGGAGGTGGAGTGTCTACTGCAGATTTGGTCGGATGAAAAGATTAAAAAACAGTCGACAAGACGCACAAAAACTCCGAGGTCTGTGGAAAGATTTGTAAACAAAGCCACACACACGCGATCAATGCGTGTGACGTGTTACGGCGTGATGTCGTATGGACAGCAAGAAGCATTGGCCGAGGCCCAGGCAGTGTGAGTACAAACGGGGCTGGGGCGCGGGGGGGAGAGGGAGGGGGGACAAGAACCCTAAAGCCCGGGTCGCGGTCTGGAAGGACAGTGTGAGTACGCTTTAAGGTACGAGCACAACTGCAACACCTGTTTTAACTTGACAGCAGAGGGAGCCAGTTCCTTACAGTCTACTACAATTTGACACAGCTCAAAAAAGAAATCAAAGAGAAAACTGTCCTGGTTTTTATAACCTGTCATTAGCAGAAAGAAAGTTCAACTAGAACTAGTTAACTAAAAAAATCAAACAGATATAAGAAGAGGGTTTTAATATCTGTAGACCAGACTTACTTCAAAATAATATTAAATCCAAATTTTTTTCTCCAGTTAACCTCGAAACTAAAATAAATGGGTTTTCATGACATAAAATGACAGCACTGGGCATTTAGCTGTAATCAAACGAAATACGTGAAGGCAATACTTTGCATTTTTCATACGCACATTTTCTCAATGAGCTGTTTTTCATCTAGAGCACTGGGGAGATCCCTTTTGTTACCGAGTACCAAAACCTAAAAAAAAAAATAAAAAAACACATTACAATTCAAATCTGTAATCACTGACAGAAACCCACACACCATTTTTCATGACTGGTACAGATATTGCACAAATCATGAAATTGGTTTCACAATAACACTTACAGGAATTCCTTTCAACTGAGGTTCGTCTAATAATTTACGCAGCTCATTTCTCGCTGCATCCAACTTTCCTTGATCTGCTGCGTCAACCATGTACCTAAAAACACCAAACAGTATTGTTAAGATGTGTTCTACATAGATTTACAGTACGTCCACTTCAACAAGTGCCTGTTAAATTTCCTTGTTTGTTTTTCAGACAAACTTGAGAATCGAAACTGAGATACTCACACAATTGAATCAACTCCATGACAGTACCGCTCCCACATGTTCCTGAACCTTGTCTGCCCTCCAATATCCCACATCTACAGAGATAAAAGGCAGCATGATGTGGTATTCATTAATTACAGTCGCTCTGTGATAACAGCAGGAGGATTAAATAAAGACCTTGATGATGACGTTTTCTTTGGTGACCTTCCTCACTCTGAGTCCGATTGTAGGCATCGTGCCTTCACAAAAATGCCCCGACTGAAGGGAAATACATACGTATAAGTCAGTTCTTATAAAACTGTATGACAGGGAACATGCGTGGGTAGATGCATTACAATTAACTAGTCAGTCAGTATATTAAAGCAGCATACAGCAGGGCTGCTCGGTTAAAGTACACACACACACACACACACACACACACACACACACACACACACACACACACACACACACACACACACACACACACACACACACACACACACACACACACACACACACACACACACACACACACACACACACACACACACACACACACACACACACACACACACACACACACACACACACACACACACACACACACCCCTTTAAAAGTCTAGTCTCTAAACTCAAACTGTGTCTATTCCTTCTCCCTACCCTCCTACATCATGCACTGCATGTCTGCTCTACACACAACAACCATTCACACATTCTCTAGCGCCACTAGCTGGCAGGGCATTTTTTCATGTCTTCTGTGAGTGAAGGAAGGATCTGGGTTATGTTCAAACCCCGAACACAACTTCCTCCTCAGACACCTCTTATCTGATGCCCACAGTGCACTGAAACCCTAGTTGAACTTTTCTTTACAGACATTGTCTTCTTTTGAATGCACAATGACATTTTCTTACATCCCGCCTGCTAAAAGTAACATGTTTCTTAATCTGATTATTTTCCTCGATTAGTTGATTTGTTCTTTTAAAAGGTCTAAGAAAAGTGAACACCTGGCAGTTGCCGATAGCTCAAGGTTATGTCATCAAATGGCCAACAACCAAAAATAAATACATTCCGTTTATGATTCAATGAAACACAGAAAAGCAGGAAATTTTACAAAGGAGGCGCTTAACCGACTGAATGTTTGCCATTTTTGATGTTTATTATTTTTTTATCAAATTACCAATCAATTAATGGATAAATGGTTTCAGCTATAGAGATGTATCAGATTAAACCGAAACTTAACATCCTGTCCATCCAGTTGAAATGTAAAAAAAGCAACACTTTAATACACTTGCCGTAGTCTCAACATAAATTTGATTGACTGAGTAAAATGCATGTGTGCGAAATGTCCTGAGAGCAATCACAACTGCAAACTGATTCAAAACTGAACAAATCTATGAAACTTGAGACATTCTTTGTGCCGCTAAAAACAGTCGCTGTGTGATTAGCCAACGGACCCTTGCTTCACCAGAAACCGACACTTCCGAGAAATCACTGAAAAGTTACACAAAGTTGCACAAGAGAAATCTCTTGCAAAACAAATGCTCTGCAGCCTCAGTCATGGGAGGTCACAGAAAAAGATACAATCTGTGTGCTTACAACACCAAGCATCAACTGCTGTTGATGTCTATGCTACATTTTTAAGCCACTGGTCACTTGCATTCAGGCGTCAACATCAACAATAACCAAGACTGATATTTTTGTAAAAATGTAAAAAAAAAAAAAAAAATTAATAACTGACCTGATCTTATCTGTATTAGAGCTGCACAAAATAGGCTGATTGGCAACTATAGTGAAAATGGATTAATTGTAATTGTAGTAAAAATATTTTTTAATGTCAAAATGGCAGAAAATTGCTGTTTTTAGCCTCTCAAATATGGAGAAATCTTGTTTGTTTGTTTTGTATTTCATATTAAACTGAATATATTGTATTTTGGACTGACAAAACAAGACATTTAAAGACACCACCAGACTTTGGGAAAATGGGAAGGATATTATTTCACAATTTTCTGACAACTTTGGATGACCTTAATATACGATTGATCACGAAATAATCAATAATGATACTAATTGATGGATGCAGGCCTAGTCTGTATGTATACATCATCACTTATTCGTGACAGGCTTTTGTTTAGAGGGTCAGTTTCAACCTTATGCAGGAAGTTTCCCCCTTTGTTGCCATGTGAAATCTTCTTCTGTGTGATCAGCTGTTATTGTTAAGCAGGTGTTTTTAAGCTAACGTCCTGGTTTGAAGTGTAAGTGCATCCCGCACCTAGAATAAGATAACTACGAGCCAATAAATGCACGCTGCGTTTGGGATTTATCGAGCTTTGTAAACCACAACACAGTGAGAAACAGACCAGCAGCAAACTAGTGAGTTGGCTCAGCTGACTGATGTTTTTATGGATGCTGCGGACCGACAAAACAACACTGTTTTAATTTTGGACCCGAAAACTACACAATGTAGCAAATCCAGTTAGCTTGGCACCTCTTATCCAATTATTAGCTCTAGAAGTATTAGCAAAGCCCCTCGGCAAGGAGCTTAGCAGCTGAATACTTACAGCGACCAGGTTTACAAATGTTGTTTTTCCAGAGTAGTGTATGCCGACCAGCGTCACCTCCATCTCCTCCTTCTACAGAAACAGAAACTTGAACCAGTGCAAAACCCGGTTCATTATATACGTATTAGTGGCAGTATCTTAAAGGTCGGTCCACGCTGTGGTTTGTTTCTCCCCTCACTGACACATGTGGGGGTTTTCTTCCAAAGAGGAGGATTTTTATGCAGTCTATGAGAGGCACGGAAGTGTCATTTGATCAATCTGAAGAAACACGCCCCGACAGCGACACCACTGGTGCAGGCAGGAAGTACACCCGAGTTTATCCCCTATTAAAAAAGATTGTTTGGATTTGTTTTTATTCATTCATTCATTCATCTTCAACCGCTTGTCCCTATCGGTTTCGCGGGGGGGCTGGAGCCGATCCAAGCTGACATCGGGCGTGAGGCGCGGTACACCCTGGGCAGGACGCCCGTCTATCACAGGGCACAGACAACCATTCACACTCACATTCTCACCTACGGGCAATTTAGAGTCACCAATTAACCTGACACACATGTACGTCTTTAGACTGTGGGAGGAAGCTCACGCAGACACGGGCAGAACATGCAAACTCCCCCCAGAAGAGCCCCAGCCGGGATTCGAACCAGGAATCCTCTCGCTGTGACGCGACAGAGGGTTTGTTTTTATTCATTTTTTAAACACAAACAAATAACACATTTTAAACATATATCACTAAATCTGCTCCCCCTGAATATTGTACACACACACACACACACACCTTTCTTATTATGTTATCCTCAAAGGAATTTCAGTCAAAAGCAACTGGACTTGGTTATTTGTCTAGGAAGACGTTTCACCTCTCATCCAAGAGGCTTCACCAGTTCATGTACGCATCTGACCAGGCTGGGACTGGTCAGATGCGTACATGAACTGACAAATAACCAAGTCCAGTTGCTTTTGACTGAAATTGCTTTGAGGATAACGATGACCTGGACAAATGAGAACATTCACAGGCCTTTCTTATTCTGCTGTTCCAGTATGGCAAGCCGTTTTAACATTTAATCAAATCACATTCCTCTCTGTTATCATGATAACATTTCTCCGGGTCAATATTGAATTCTTACTAGTCAGAATGGCATTTTAAGATATCAACAATGACATTTTTCCCACCTACAATTGTCATTTCAGATATCCACAACTTCCTTTTTAATAGTAGCTACAGTAAAGTATCCAGAGTGTTCATTCTAGATATCTAAAATGTAATTGAGGATATCTAGAATTGAAAGCCAAATACACATGAATGGAAAAGGTGACGTTATTTGTAAGAATGACGTTGTGGATATCTGAAATGTTCTTTTTGACTCGGAAGAATTGATTAAAGATATCTGTTACATATCCAGTATAGTTATTAAATGTTAAAACGGCTTGCCATAGTCCCAGCACGAATATATACATACATTTCAAAACAAACAAAAACACAAGGGGGTGAAATACATAATACAGTCCACATTTTTATTAGGGATGCTCGATATTGGCTTTTCTGCCGATATCCGATATCCGATATTGTCCAACCCTTAATTTCCGATACCGATATCACCTGATACCGATATCACCCGATACCGATATCACCTGATACCGATATATGCAGCCTTTTTACACCAAAATTCATCACATATCACCTATTATGGAATTAACACATTATGCCTAATTTTATTGTGATGCCCCACTGGATGCATACATAAATGCAACACGCTTTTCAAATGTAAACACAGTCTGTACAAAATAAGTTATTGAAAAAAGTGCCATTCATTTATTTGTTTGTGTTTTTAGAGAGAATATTTTGCCTCAAACAACACTACAGACAACATCACAACAAGGAAGATGCATAAATTCAGTCCAGAGTAGTGAACAAACTTAGTCCTCTTTTTCCAGACTGAGTAACCGGCCGTAACTTGGCAAATAATACAATCAATAAATCAGCAGTCAAGCTCAACATGCTAACCTGTATTGGATCTAATGGATACAGCACCAGAAATTACCTTCTTGACGTGACGGTAAACAATGCTGTACAGTCCGGGTAAACAATGGTCTGAGAAACACTTGTGACTGGGCGTTATACAGACATAACGGGTCTCCAGGAACTCCACACGTTTGGTGAATCCGGCATCTTGAACGATAAAAAAAGTTTGTTTCTCGGTGTCGGCTGTTGCTTCTTCTCATCACTTTGCTGCACAGATGTAGCGTTTAACTCCGCATGATTCTTCTTGAGTTGCGTAATCAGATTAGATGTATTAAAGGAAGACGCCTTGTTTCCTCCTCTCATAACTAACGCCTTGCAGTCATTGCAAAGCGCACATTTACTGTTAATAGGTGACACTTGGAAATACTTCCAAACCACGGACATCTCATGCACCGGGAGAGCTGAAGCTTGTTAGCCACGGTTAGCAACCTACGAGTGAAGCGTGTTGTTGTTATACGTCATCAAGCACGCGCTTGTAAACGGCCCGTGTTGCATTCAGGTACACTCGGAAATGCTGAAGCCTACGGCCCGTGTTGCATTCAGGTACACTCGGAAATGCTGAAGCCTACAGAACTAACATCGGTTGTAAAAACCCGATACCGATAATTCCCGATATTACATTTTTAACTCAATATCGGCCGATAATATCGGTGGGCCGATATTATCGGACATCCCTAATTTTTATACATACTTTTCCATAAGCTCCTTATAATCTGTCATCATAAACCCCAGGTCTTGGCTCCATATGCCATATCTTGTGGTGTATGGTCTTATTAGAAGTCCCCTTCCACTCAAATATTTGCGTTTCTTGTTTTTCTTCCTGTTGGATGTTTGAGCTTCACTGCACAGAATGATGTATGTGCAGACACTGAAAGGCTGTTTTTACATTAATCAGCATAAAGTGGAAGGTTTCTTCGTGCTCATTGAAAAACATATTTTAAAGGATGGGACTACGAAAATGATTTGTGACATCACAGATAAGTAGGTAAAATGTATTCATATAGCACCTTTCACAGATTCAAATAGACAGAAATGAGACAGAAATGAAAATAAAAATAATATACAGTACAGTACAGAAGTGACAAGTTACAACTAGAACAGATGATGTGGACTGGGACACATGAACTGGTAAAAAGAGGAAACAATATATAATACATTACAATCTAAAAAAAAGTAGAGCAGCTACTCCGACAGGTCAGCCAAAAGCCTGTCTGAATAGAAATAGTTTTCAGCTGCTTCATAAAAGTGTTACAGGAGTCCGTGGATGGCAGGGATAAAGGGATGGTGCTCCATAAAACAGGTGCAATGCTTTGAAAGGCATGGTCACCTCAGGTTTTATAGCGGGTTTTGAGAGACAGTCAGTTATTTTTGATCGGATGATTTAAGAGCCCAATTCGGTGTGAGAGAGAGGAGAAGGGCAGCACTACAGAGGAGGATTTGACCATGCAAAGCTATAAACGTTGACTCTAGTATTTTAAAACAAATGCATTATTTGATTATAAGCCAGTGCAGGGAGGATAAAATTGGAATAATATGTGAGCTGTTGTTATCATCACAACTAGTTTGGAAGTCAATTCTGATCCAATATTCAACTCATACATGTGTGACGTGGAAACTTGAAGCCACCAGTGTTTAAACACTGAGAATGAAGCTTGCAGTGAAGTAGGAGACATCTTTTGTCCAGCAGCCCACACAGATTATTGTTATATTTCATACATGACTGAACGGGATCGTTATACATTAACCGTAAACTTTTGAGTAAGTACTTTTTTAACCCAATCAGGCGAAAAAAGAAAAAAAAGAGAGCAATTCTCACACAAAAAGCTGAATGTAAGACTCATGAACTTCATTTAAAAATGACATATTTAGTCATAGTTTCTAACCTTTCTCATTTTATCTTCATATGTCGGTCAGACAAGGGTGAACCAGGAACCTTTCACTCAGAAGTGTTAACAAGTGGCGACTTTTTCCAGGTGCAGGAGGCTAAAACTGCTGTTCTTGGATTCATCCTGCACGCTGAGCTCACGTCCACTCTCCTCCTTCGACAGGTGATAGTCACTGGTGTTGGTGGAGACTGCTAAGACTTCGATGGGATTATTATCTGGAGGAGAGATAAACAATACAAACAAAATACTTTGAAATCAGTAGCATAGTCAAATGCACACTGCAGTCATGTCATATTCATATACCTGCTACCTACTACCTCTTATTCAACTGCACACCAATATATGTTCAGAGACTTCTTCTATCCCCTGACTTGTGCTTTTCAGTCACTTTTTCATTGAGTTACTTGGTGTGTTCCTTTTTTTTTCGTTCAATCAGTTGAAACCCATTGACGACACAGGTGATCTCCTTTTATGTAACTTCTAAAACCAACTACTGCGGCAATAAGTATTTTGTATTTGTGAGTCTTTTGGATTACTTTGCAGAGGTCTACTTTCACTCAAACATTAAAGGAGCAGTGTGTAGGATCTAAGGGGACCTATTGGCAAAAAATGATTTTAATATTCCTTTATTATTATAATTGTGTTTTCATGCGTGTATAATCTCCTGACAGGAAAGAGTTTTTGTTAGCCTGGAATGAGCCCTTATCCACATAGGAAGCAGGTCCTCTTACACAGAGCTTACCATGTTTCTACAGTAGCCCATAATGGACGAACCAAACACTGGCTACACAGAGGGCCTTATGCATTTTTTTTACGTTTCCTGAAGACCACCGTAGATTCCACTACACGTTTGAGGAAAGGGGAACTCAGTTGGTTGCAATCTGCTACCTCACCACTAGAGGCCAATAAATCCTACACACTAGTCCTCTTTTTCTTTTGATCAGTGTTAGGAAAAAGGCAACATTAACTTGGATTTTAAATGTTGTAAAACAATGAACAATTCCAAGGATGATGAATACATTTTAAAGGCTCTGCAGAATTTTCTGTGTACTCTTTATTCCCAGATCCGATTCTTTGTATGTTTGTGTAAAATCAATCATTAGATACTGTATATATTTTTTTATTAAGGCCCACTTACATGCTTTGTGCTTCCTTAGCGTCTTTATACAGGCATACGATAGACACACAAGGAGGGAGAGAGCAAGCAAAACAAAGCCAATCCCAAGGATCACATGAATAGAGTCTCTAGCATCTCTTTGCGACTCTCTGTGCAACTCTGGTGAAAGATCAAATCTCAAGTTAATTCAGCTCACCGATATCGATCATCAAGCAAAAACATCTCCATTTACTTACTGCAGATATCCTCTTTCTCGTCAAAATACGTGTTATCAGGGCATGAAGGCTCACACTGATATGAATACTCGATCAACCCGACACCAGAGGGATTGGCTGCAATGACAGACAAACAGTTGAGTCCACCATTTGTTCAATCAACACCTAATTCTTCTTTTAAGTGTAATATTTTGCTGCTGTGACATTGTAATGAGCAGCTCTCCTCATAAAGGATCATGTTTCAATGACAGATGTGTGGACAGATGCTTGGAAAACCTTCACTAACTGTGTATGTGTGTGTGAGAGAGAGAGAGAGATAGGGATACAGAGAAATTTAAAATGATTTTAGTTTAATGTAGGCCTATATATTTTAATAAGACTTATCAAAAAAGCGTGTTGGGTGCCACTAAAAACCTACATTTTTAGTAGCTTTATGGCTTACACCTTTTTATTTCCATTTACGCACCTTGACAACCCCTGACACCCACAAATAAACACATAAAACGGAAACTGGCACATTCAAACTACATTTGTGCCAACCTCAATTCATTTTAAGACCACAACCTATATCGTTGATCTAAAAAAAATCTCTCACCTGTTTTCTTCAGTTTTTGCCCCATGTTGCATTTATTGTCCTCACACTTTGAACATATGTTGTTGGAGCACAGGAAACCAGAGCCGCAGGAACAGTTTGCATTTGTGGTCAGCGTACATTTCTTAGCATAGTCTGTAGAAAGGCAATCATTCAAACCACATCTTGTAGGTAATACCAGTGTTTTGTCTGAGTCAACTGTTTCACTACAGATCCACAGAGAGCAGAGCTACATTTTTCTTTTTTATAAATCAAACCTTTTATCATTAATTTCAATCTTACCTTGTTGGCATGACAGGCATTTTTCACATCTGTCAAACATGCTGTAATGGTCTGAGAAGTAGCCCTCTGCACAGGGGCTACATACAGTCTGCTGGTGCTCTGAGCAGTAAACTTTCATATATGTACCTTCAAAATAAAAAACAAAAAAATAAAAATCAGTCACTCTCAAGAATATTTTGGGAGATAAATATTCATGATAAAGTTGTGTAAATGTCATCATGACCACTGTATAATGTACAGAGGCCTCAAAGTCCTGAGCTGTCTGGATGTATGCATGTAAGTAAAGCTCAATGTCTCTTGAGCCTAAAGCTAAGATCAGGACCTTGTATATTTCTGACTTCAACAGTCTGAACCAATGGTTACACACAACATTGTGATGTGTGATTGCATGTGATTCTGTACGACGTGGGACACACTGTAAAAAGCTGAGATTATTGTACTTTAGGCTTTTTATATGACCTCACATGTTGTAACAAGACCTTCTATGATATCAGATCTGTGTTGTATTAAGCTTAAATACTTAAATAAGGACAACTGAGGCTCGTTGGGACAATATTCAATCCATCTAAGTGAAGAAAGTTTTTCTACATCAAATATAGATAACACTCACACAATTAGATGACACAATTTAACTGATTTATACAAAACAAAGATAAATTATGGGTTTTACCTGGAGGACACTGGTTGCAGCATTGCCCATCTACCTCCTCCTGTCCGTCATCGCAGCCTGTAGCATACACAGTCCAAATACTCAGCACAGATAACGCTGCCAGGGTAAGGCTCAGAGGAATCATTGTGACCACTGCTCTGCTTGTGCCTTCAGGGTTTTATCCTGGCTGTTTGCTGACGTCAGATGTGAGTGTGGTTATCTGGCCGAGAGACATTGTGAGACATCTGCAGTAGTTCAGGAAGTGAAAGACCCTTGTACTTGCACAATTTCAACAACAGTAGGAACTGAATAACAAAATATTGTATTTTAGTTGTTGTTTTTTTAACTGTATTTACTAGTGATTTTTTGTCATGAAATTTCATATTGTATATGTGGTGCTATTTACACCGCCTTTACACAGATGATGTATATGGGGCAGATTTATGAAGACAAAACAGAAGACATCAGCATGTCTTCACTTGATCTGTCTTTCATAGGCTTTCCTTTAAAGCATGTGCTGCTGCTGCTGGAGGTGTTATCTCAGGTTGTGTCATATGAAACACTTTTGCAAAAACTGTGGATGAAGCAGCTCAACATCCATCTATACACTCAAGGTAAAGAGAAAATGATATATCCCACTGAAATGCAGTGGTGTAGAAGTATAAAGTAACATTCATACTTAAAAGCTATAGTAAAATATACAAGGACTGAAAAATTGTACTTGAGTAAATGTACTAAGTTAGATTGTACCACTGGATACAGATATCCTCCTTTTTGAAATTTCCAGGGCCACCGTTTCAGGTTTGGTCACATAACTTGATCATCATCTTTGTTTATTGGCTAGTTTTTGTCTTGATCATTTCCTAAATAGCCAACAAAAGTAATGGCATAACATTATTATAAGACAGGAGGTCAGATTTAAAGTGCTATGCTGAAGAAACACTATGGCTGGGGCATGTTTCATTTTAATCCGTTTCTAAGTTGGTAAAAATGGAGGTGGGGCTAAATGTTAAGAGGGAACATTATGTCATGCTAGCTTGTCAGGAAGGGAGCTAAATAACATTCCACATTTATGCAAAATATTCTTTGAACATTTCTGCATACTGGAGTCTCTAAACAATCTTGGAATTGCATAAATTGGAAAACAGAGACTCTTGTGGATTCAGTGAGCTCATTTCATTAAAGAATACTATCTCCGAGATACTATCTTGAAGTTGGTATCTCATACGTACGAGAAATAGATAGATAAACTGGCCAACAAAATTTTCTCACCTTGCCTTTCAGGGTTTCTGTATTTCATTGTGGTGACACCATTTTTTTTAAACTTGACCTCACACCCATACAATCACCTGTTGTGACCTCTAGGATCATCACAGCCTCATAAAACTTTACAACCACAAACTAGAGACCTAGGGCATCGAGAGGATTTCCTAGGTGTATTGGCAAAGCAGCTTGCACAGCATAAGTGCTCACCATCGAATCCTGGAAAACTCCAAATGTCAAAAGTTTTTAATACCAAATCACAGCATGGACGCTAAAAGAATCAACACTTTCACTTTGGAAAATCTCAAAAAAAGCGAGAGATGTGTGTATGTCTGCAGTCTGTTACACTGTCTGTAAGAGTGGACGCCCATCCTGTGTGTTGGTTTGTCCAGATGCTTTTCACAATGTTTTTACCTTCATACGTTTATGTGGTAGGTAAAAATACTTAGACGCTGCACCTTAGCTGTTTATTGACATGGAAAACATACAATTCTCATTAGGGGCTGAAACCCCCAAAGGTCTGATCCTAGAACACCTTCGGTTTCTAAGACATGAGATTAGCAGTGATCCTGTTTTTCAGCCAAATGACGTAATGAACAGACATGATTCGTAAGTCAGAAAGTGAACATGGCATTTAGAAGCACCACCTGTATAATATAATTTAATCTTAAATAAATCCCACATTAAACCCCACTGAATGGAGGGTTTCCCCAGACTTTTCAGGAGCATTGCCAAAAACCTCGTTTGAATCATTTTTGTGAATAAGGGGAGAATATAGATGAAATACTCATAGTCCAATCCAATCTTAGAGAGTTGTGTGCCATTATTATTTCAAAGATTTTAACCCTTGACTTCAGTTTTTTAAGTGTGAATTTTTACCCCAGACTTCTAAAAGATGCAGTATTTTAACCTACAAAGTGTGAAGTGTGGTTAAGCTTGCACAGTTTTTGTTGGTTTTCAGTACATTTTGCAGTGTTTTGCACTCCAGTAATAGTTTTTTGACATTTGGTGCTGGACGGGGTAGTTTCCTGGCAAATGCATCACATGTTGAGTTGTGCTGAAATGATTAATACATAAATTTGACAGAAATTGAATCATCGACCATTTAAAAAGCGGTTGAAGATGAATGAATGAATGATTAACTCATTTAAGTGCTATATAAATACTGTGAAATACCTAATGCTCAATCCACAAAACTGTCCCTTTAAATAAGTCGTCTGGACTTTCGTATGGTTGCGATGTCACAATAATGTGGGGTTTTCTTTGTACATTAAAGCATGTAAACATTCTCTAAGAAAAATCCAAACATATAGGAACCTGAAAATGAACATAATATGGGACCTTTAAGCCTGTTATCAAGCAAACATGCCAAACATTTGCTGGTCCAAATTTAAGGATTGGTTGTTTTTTCTCTATAATATCATTGTAAATGGAAAATCTTTGGTTTTTGTACCGTTGACTGCACAAAACAAGCAACCTTAGACATTACTTTGGGCTCCTGTAATGGAATGTTTTTATACGCCACACTATTAATCAAGTAATCATCAAATATTAAACTGATTAATCTATAATAAAAAACAATGATTGGTTGCAGTCATTCTGGTGTTGTTGAGCCTTCGTCAAGGTGTTGTAGGCTCCAGAGGAACATGGATTAAAAAAAGAACATCTGATAACTTCGGACATGTCCACACTGACTCCACACTCTCATTCTGAAAGCTTGTGATTAATACTGATGTATGACTTGTGGTCCTGTAAATTGAGAGCCTAATGTTTGCTGTGATTTCATTTGCATGAATTCTGATGGGTACGGTCATTTTAGATTTGTAGCACTATATAGTGTGTTTTGGTATGTTTTTGACATCCCACAGCTGATTTCACACCTATCAAAACCTCATCACACGTGCGCTGTACTACCCAAAGTCTCAAAGACATTTACCTCTCTCTCTGTCACTCACACTCACTCAGAACCACATGGTCGCATGTTTCAAACCTCCGTCAGGATGTGAAATAACACTAGACGTACTTATACGTAGTTCTCAAGTGTGAATCGTCATTGCGTAACCACAAAGGGTGGATAGTTGGATTTCCCTTCACAATGCAATGCACATGCACCCGTCTGTGGACATTGTGGTGAGGGTGGGTGGAAGACGTGCTGATTTAGCTGAGCCATGATATAAAAACTCACTAAAGGTTATTGTATGGCATTTGATGGCACTGAATACAAAAGTACAGAAGCGAAGGCATAGCACAACATTAAAGATCACTGAAGAACAGAGGAAAATACAGTGAAGTATTCACCACCCTTGGAAGTTTTATTTAAACTTTAACCTTAAAGGGGAACTCCACTGATTTAACAGATCAAGGTCTGTTTACAGTTGTTGTGCAGTATAGCTTGCTACTGTAGATGGTGAGAAAAGTTGTTCTTTTGTGGATCTAGAGAGAGCTGGATGTAAAAACCTGGTTTAAAATATACATATATGTATAAGTTCAAAGGGTGTGTTGTTTAATGAGTTGAGTTGGAGTTGTAAAGGGTTTGGGTAGCGTGTGTTGGATATTTCTTTGAAACCACATGCCGACTTCCTGGATCACTGACATTTACTGAAAGTTTCTGCAGTGACTGTTTCCAGTGTGTATGTGCATATTCTCTGTAACAAATGCTGAGATTAGTTGTACAAAAAGAAAACTTTTTATTGATTTATTTTACTATTCACACACTCTGGGAATCACAGCATGTATTTTGAAAACATGGAACACATTTAAGAGAAAAATATTACAGAAAGAGTCAGATAGCAATGAAGTAACTAAGTACATGTACTCACATGCTGTACCTAAGTACATTTATTTTACTTGATACTGTATACTTCTACTTCCCTACATTTTCACTATACCTTTTTGTCTTGTGACCTATAAAAGCAGTGTCATTTCAGATGTCTATGAGTTGTTAGCAGCTTCAACAAAGGGTCATTTCCCCTCTAAATCTCTCAGATTTAATTTAAATTACTCTTCAAATCCTCCAATATTTCATAGAGAATTCAAGATTTCATTGCTTACGCATTGGTGCTTCACTGTAATAGTTTATATGATAATATATTCTTCCTGCAGCATTTTTACTTTTCAAACTTTCACATTTTACTGCAAAGACTTCTTTACTTTTACTTAGGATTTATAGAACTATAGAGTATTTTTACATTGTTGTATTGATACTTCTAAATACTTGGCCCACCACTCTTTTTGCCACTGAATTATTCCAACAGAGGGAGCTGTCAAAGGAATCACTGATTTGTTACTAAACTGAGCCTTTAACCAACAGCATCCAACTAGTCATAGAGTCAACCAGGTATGTGATTTGAAGGCTTGTGTATCTGATTTCTTAGCAAAACATGAGTGGATAAAAATAATGAGGGCATGCTTTCATAAGTCATCTGACACTGATCTGGGGAAAGTCTCCAGTGAGGTATAAACAACATGAAAGTCTTCACATTTATAACAATAATCTTTCCAACGGCTGAAATGAAAAAAATTAGATCTCTCAGTGGGAAAAAGAGGCACATATAACTCCACAAGGGAAACTCCCCAAACCCCACACACAACTGAAAGCATTTTTTTTGTTTTACTGTTCTCAGCTTTACAGATCTGCTACCTGTGGAAAAGAACTGAATGAACAAAACGTGACAAAAATAGATACAGATAAAAAATAAGTTAAATATCTTTCCTAGGTTCTCCAAGCATAATATTTTATATCAATAGTATTGATTGTTTCTAACTTTACTGTTCATACTGTATATTTCTCAGAAACGTGTCACTTTCCCCATTGAAGAATATACAATTGTGTAATGTAATTAAGGCTTAAAAAGACATCAGATGACACATGTATATGCATACATTTTAGCAAGACTAACAAGGATTAGGTATTAGATAGGTATTTAGTGGCATGATCTCTGAGGCTATTGTAATTTAGTAAAAAAATCTTACTAAAGAAAGCATAACACCTTAAACAGTAAAAGCTACCTTTAAGTATTTAACTTTAAACTGATCTGCAGTTAAATGACAAAAAGTCAGGTATGATTTTTACAGATATTTCACATATTTCACCCGATATTCTGTTACAGCACAACAAAGAGTAGTCGAATGTTGACAGGACTGCAGATTGTGAATACACCTGTTACAATACAGATATAGTAAAAACTTTCTCTCATGTATCTTCTAATGTAAAACCAACAATAAAATTAATCACTCTGAAATTCTTGTTTGACATGTTGAAGGAAGTTTCACCTCAAAGCTCCTCTGGATTCAATTTGAGAGAGGACAGACTGCTATTGGGGTGGCTGTGGCTCAATGGAAGAGTGGGTCATCCTCCATTTGAGATATCAGCGGTTTGATCCCCAGCTCCCTTGGTCCACATGTCGAAGTGTCCTTGGGCAAGACACTGAACCCCGAATTGCTCCCTGTGCTGGGTGTGTAAATGTGATGTGAATGGTTAGATTAGATGGTATGAAGATGTCCACCACCATCAGTGTGAATGTCTGTGTGAATGGGTGAATGTGACAAGTAGTGTGAAAGCGCCTTAAGTAGTCAGAAGACTAGACGGGCGCTATATAAGTACGAGTCCATTTACCATTTACCATCGCCGCTTTCTTCAACTGGCCTCCGACACAATGAGTCATTTTCTGAAAACAAATATTATAGCATAATTCATTTTTTAAAGGAATCTTTGTAGCCACAATTAATATCCATATTCTTTGTCTTTTCAAAAGTTATTAGGCACATTTGGTAAATGGAAAAACGTTCAAAATGAAGGCGCAAAGGTGGGCCATATCATGTGAATCAATAAAATAGAACAAAAATATATGTTTAACAATGGCATTCACATTAGGATGCAAGAAGTTTAATGTTCAAAGGAAAATATCGAAAGAAAGTTGCTTATTTGCTTTCTTGCTGAGTGTTTGGTGGACGATCAAACCCTCTTTCATGTCTAAACTGAAAATATAAAACTACAGCTAACAGTACGTTAGCTTATCAAAAAGGTGGGAAATGTGAGTCTTGGAGTCCCTGCTGCTTTTGGTAATTTCACGGTAACTCCAGGGAAATTATTGTGCAGTGAAATGGCTGTGCCATCCAACCCTCCATAACAAAGCAATGTGTCATTTTTACACGTTTATTTTTTTTTATGAATTATAGGTGATCTTATTGAAATACTGAAAAAAAAAAAAAGGCTGGGATTGCCTCCCCAAAATGTTAAATAACTATGTTTTTTTTCATGGGCCCTAGCATTAACAAGCACATATGGCCGGACCGTCTTTCTAAAACAAACGAGAGAACCTAACACACAGAGAAAGTGACTTAGTTCTCTGCTCAGGGAACCATTACTCCACTACATCTTTACATGGAAAATAACTATTTGTTGCTACATTAATGCTCTGAATGTTGAGTACAGTCTCTTTAAACAACCAAGATATAACACGTGAATTAGTGAGCTTTACTAGTGCTGGTGTAGGTGGATGCTGTTAACTTTGGACAGACCCAGGCGTTTCCTCCCGCTTCCAATCTTTGTGCTAAGCTAAGCTAACCTGCGGCTGGCTGTAACTTCGCAATTGGCGTACAAACAAGAGAATGGTAACAATCTTCTCATATAACTCTCAGCAAGAAACCAAATACCAAATACTAGTATAAGTGCAGAATTGGTATACTTTCAGTCCTGTCACATACTTGGTGCTGCTGGTCGAGGAGTAATGTGCAGCTTGCAGGTCAAGATGGTCAGTATTAGCAGTCCAATAATTCCAAATATGATAAGGGCCATACCTGAACAAAAAAAGCAATCTACAAGTTATAATAATACATAATGCAAGTTACAAGCTACAGTTACTTATTGGTTATTATGAGGTTGCGTCATAAAAAACCGGTGCAATTGTTTTACCTGTACCAACGTAGTTAGCAGTGTTTGGGTGGAAAGGCTGCCATGTGGTTGTGTGTCTTGGAGCAGTCATGGTGGTGGTGGTATGCATCCCCTGAGTTTGAGCCCCCCCATGTGGACGGTGGGATGTCGCGCGTGTGATTAGAGAAACAATTTTCTTTGTAGTGGGGAGTGGAGTGATGTGTGTATCTTTCTGCTCTGGATTGCAGATGGCATCTGAGGTCTTGGTTCCAGTAATATTTACTCCTGATTTGCATCTAGAATGAGGGGTAAAGGATACAGCTGTAAACAACAGGTTTCAACATGGTTGAGAATAGATTGTTTTAATATAATGTGTGTATAAAGTTTATAAAACAATATAATACAGCAGACATACTCCTTCCACTTTTGACAGGGGGAGTTGATACGTGCGCTGAAATATCCTTCTTCACATTCTGAGCATTCGGTGTGGTCAAGGTTAACTCCAAATCCAATTTTACATTTGCAAGTGGAAGAGTCACTTTCCGTGGGTTCAAATCCTGTATTGCACTGACATTTTGTGTTTGTCTCTTTGGTGCAATTTTCTTTAACGCGGCTTCCTCTTTCTACAACAAAAGAAAATCACAGCAGACTTCAAACCACTTAATTTGGCAAAAGGAAAAAAAAGCTCTCTTTTTCAGCACAACCACATTTCTTACCAACCAATAAGATTAGGCTCTATTAACAGAAACATTAGTAATTCTGTAGCCAGATTTTGTGAAATATCATGCAAGTCTCTCAACTATTGTTCACAGTATTGTTTTATTGTTCCTTTTTGTAAAATACGTCATACCAAAGCTTAAACACTTACTGTTATCACACTTTGTACATGCTTTACAGTATTTGGTATTATTCTCTTCAGGCTGGTAGTTGTTATCTGGGCAGACTTCACAACCATCTCTTCCATCACGAGTTACTCTTTGACCTTTATTTACCATTCAGGGGAAAAGCACATAAAGCATAAGAGGATGTTGTATTCTATGGCATTATGCAGAATGAGGACGCAAATTAGAGTTTAGTATAAGAAAATCATACTTTACCTTTAAGGCAAGTCTTAGCATCCAAATCAACAATGAGTTTAGAAAAAGTTAAAGTGAATACAAGCAGTTTGAGCTGAACCATGTTCAATACCTCAGTGCTGAGAAATGCCTCTGAGCGTTTCCTGTGTGAAACACCACAGAGAGTGAAACAGAAGTACCCCAGTCCCCACCTTATAAAGCCAAGGAAAATCCCACGAAAGGTGATTTGAATAGCATGTAGGTGGTTATTATTTCTATTCTTTATACATCATCATATAAAGATCACAAATTAAATCCCAAAAGAGTAAAATTTTTAAGTTGAACATTAAAATTGTGATGTAATAAATAGAAGTGAGGACACTGATAAGCCCAAACTTAAAATTTATTATAATGTTTTACTCTTAATACTTGATAGTAATGAGAATAAAAAACATTAATATAAGGATAATATTTAAGGATAATAATAGGTTACAGTTTGAAAGTTAAGGAAAGGAACTGTATGCAGTTGGGATTGTCTCAGATCTCACCCCAATACGTGAAAAAAGTTTTTTTCATGGCCACATGCACTAACATGCATGCAGACAGAAAACAGAAAATCTCTAATATAGCATGCAGAGACACATACATTCGCTGCTCAGGACGCCATACGCCACTATATCTTTCTATATCAAATATTTATTTGCTGCTATATTAATCTTCTGAGTGTCGAGTACAGTGCCTTTAACACTCATTGCATTATTCTGTTTGTACGGAAGCCGAGAAAATCCGTGCTTGTGATTATTTTCTTAATGCCGTTATCTTGAGATCACAAGTTAATTATCTTGTTATGTCAGGAAAATAAGCTTTGTTACCTCAAGATAGTAAGATAATTAAGAAAAGATTGTTTACTCATGCTAATTATGTTTATCGAGATTCAGTCATACCATGCCTTCATGCACTACGGTCCCGCCAGCCTTGACTCGCATCTCCATGGTCAAATCAGCTGACGCTACACTTGTAGTGCACCAATGTTGACATTTATAGTAAACATGGAGCTGACGGTGACTTTGGAATAAAGTGATATGGTAAAAATGCATGATGTTGTGTCTGTAATCAGAAATGTCCTCATAGGCTAGCAGTCATTGTCAGGTATTATTTATTTAACTTTTTTCCAGCAACCCAAAATGGGGTTCTTTTTCATTTTTAAGGGACACAAGTAACATTTTTTTTTTTATCTCTTGTGAATTTAATCCAATTAATCGTATTTTCATATAGCCTACATATTTTGTATATAACCTTTGTTAACACTTGTATCCTTCAGCTAACTTCAACATCACCGTCAGCTCGATCTGTTCCGTTTAAACTTCTGATCTCTGATAAATTAGAAATAATATTAAGACATACTATTTTGTTTTCTTACGATAACTTCATTATCTGGTTATCTCAAGTTAACAAAGACAAGACAACAAGATAGCAAACAGCATTCTTGGTCGTTTTTTGGCTTCCTTATAGGAAAAACTTTATATATTAGAGACATTTGACGTTTTAGAAACAAAATAATTAATGCTGGGGCGGCCGGTGGCAGAGTGTTTAGAGCAGTCGCCCCATGTAAAGAGGCTGAAGGTCCTCGACACCGACCTGCGGCCCTTTGCTGCATGTCTCCCCCCCCCCCCCCCCCCTCTCTCTCTCTCTCACCCCATTTCCTGTCCGTCCTGTACGATAAAAAGGCTTGGAAAGCTGCCAGAAAAATTATCTTTTAAGAAAATAGTATAATAATTACGGTCACATCCTGTCACATAGAAAACCTCTCCATGTTGAGCTTATTGTGGGTTTTAAGATATTGTATTGTGTCGTGATGAAGGAGGATGTGGTTAGACACTCCACTAATTAATTATTCTGTAATTTCAGTTGTTCAAACAGTCGTTGTTTTATCTATATGTTAAGATGCACTTTATTTATTATAACAACTGACATCAGAACTGATAAAAGTGATTATTTTCCATCCGTGCAGCAGCTTGCTCCATTATAGATGTTTTTGGGAAACAGAATGTTATAATCTATAAGAAATACAGCCTTAGAACTATTTTGGCTTGTTTATTAACCTTTATCTGGGCTTTTTTTTTCAGGACTACTAGGAAAATAAGTAAGAACTCTTTAGTCGGAAATTATGAAGCTTTGTTTTTTTGCCAGTAAGATGACATAGAACATTTGCATATGAACTCAAAGAGCAGATGGAAAATACCACATATTCGTGATCTCTGCAAGATACAACCACACAAATGCTAGCTCGCCTCTTGAAAACGGATGTTGAAAATACACCTCCGCTCAATTTTAGCTGTCTGTTACTCAGAAAAATTAAGAAAAACATTTTTAATCATGGCATCACAAAATTCTTAATAGGTCTATGTTCGAATGACTTGTTGTAATCTTGTAACAATATTAACATAAACCACTGTAACAAGCTGAAAAAATGAAAAGTAACTTACATGATATGATGAGTCAGGCTGAGCTGTCATTCCTGAAGTGAATTTCTATATTTGCCAAGATGTTTATCATGAGTAAAGCCCATTGTTTGTCTCTTTCTGACATCACAGAAGGTGTTAATCATAACACTATATGTGTATAGCTGCAGGAGAGTTAGTGTCACTAGAAACAGTGCACACCTCTTCCTTTGTAAAGAAATGTTGCACCCGAGACAAAATTTCAAAAGCAACTCCCAAGACAGGATTTGTCACTGTTATTGTCACAACATACAGTTGCAGTCTTCCTTCCTTTGTTGTTTGGACAACCCATCTAAAAGTATTAAAGTAAAGACTCTGATGACAGGGGTTCCTGAACCAGCGAAGCAAAACAAATGAAAATAAAGCTATATATTCACATGTCATAGCATTGTTATGCATTTGACCCAGACCCATATTTGACCGTAAAAATGGTTCTGGGCCCTTGTTTTGGGAAAGACTGTTCAATTCAATTTATTTACAGTACCAAATTATAACAGTTAGAGTACAAACTAGCCATAATGGAAACTTTCCCTTTAACAGACAGGAACGTCGGACAGACCCAGCTCTATGGAGGTCAGATATCCGTCTGCACCGGTTAAGGAAGAAGAAAAGAAGAGAGAAAAGACAGACGGACCACAAAAGTAACAGTAACTATAATAATATCTTTAGTAATGTGAATATGACTTATATGTTATGGCAGTTAATACAGCAGAATAGTAGAAACAAGCACAGCCAAGGTGATAGAATATGAAAATGATAAAAATGATGGTGGCAAACATGATCAATGATGAGTAGTGGCAATAACAGCTGCGATAAAGTGAGACATACAACTGTTGGTGTTTTTATGGCTGCACATTTTTATAATTTATAAGACTAATGATAGTATTTATGAGTAACAGTGATAATAGCAGCAGGAAGTGTCATGCAGGACCACGGCAGCAGGCACCACCACAATTAGCCGAGACCTGTTATCATGAGCAAAATAAGTTTTCTATCAATTACTCTTTTTTTACAGATCAGCGTTATTGCCTTTGTCTCTGTTTGAAATTATTTTAAGATTTTACTTTTAATCTCGTCAAGGTCTAGCCCCAGAATACATCACAGACATGCTGGCCCCATACGAGCCGGTTCGCAGCCTAAGGGCGCACTCACACTGTCCTAGATCCACAGACGGGTCTCTCTTAACTGTTCCAAGGTCCAGGCTAAAAAAAACACAGGTGACCGTGTCTGCTCTGTCAGAGCGCCTCAGCTTTGGAACGACCTGCCCACAGAGATATGGCTCACTGAATCAGTATGCTCTTTTAAAACACCTCTCATAAATAATTTGTTCTTGTGATGTCGTCTTTTTATTGCCTTTATCGTCTTTTTATCATTCTTTGCAAGCACCTTAAGCTAAAAATAATTTCCTTTGGCCCTTCTTTCTATACAATGGTGTGTAAATAGCTGCAATGACGGTGCAGAGACGCTGAGAATACAGATGCGGAAGACACAGAAATCCCAATCTGAGCATACTGGGCTTCTTCAGGAGGGCGGCTTAAAAACAGGCACTAAAACAGTGTGTTTCAGACAGACAGGTATGAGAAAAATAATGTGTTTTTGAGCATTAAACCACATAAACATGTTCCAGTAGAAACACTAACTAACAAAACTATGAACCTGAAAATTAGCATATGTCCCCTTTAAACAGACAGCTAATCAGGCAACATACTGTGTTGGTGTCGGTGGACTTACATGCATTCGCCTCTATATGCTTTCTCAAAGACAAAGACTTTTGCATACTCACAACAATTCTGCAGTAAGAAGCACATGTTGTTTCTATGGGCACGTAAATATATACGTTTTAATCTTGTGCCCATGAATTTAGAAAGGTTTTACAGAATTAAACTGACGTTTAATGACATGAGACTGAGACGAAACTAAATCTTTTCACTCTTGTTACCAATGCACAGAAAACTAACGGGACTGCACCCAGGTTGAAAGAAGAACAGAAATGAAAACTAGACATTTTCTGTTTCAGCATTGTGAGTAAATTGTAGATTCGAAGCTTTTTCTTTCTTTTAAGCGCATATACAGTAATTGGTGTCTAGTTAAAAGAGTTATTGTTCAGGTTTGGTGTCCTGACTTGGCTTGAATATGCCCAAATAAATGGATCTGTTGCTGCAAGACAATGATTTTGAATTCTAAAAACAGTTTTCATTTAATTCTGGCGCTCACTTCTCATCAAGTGAAATATATTTGAACTGCACACCAATGACTGCAAAACTAGAGAGTAAGGATCAAAAATGTATTTAAATCTCAGTTTGTTTAGTTATTATTCAAGAATAGCTTCAACGAAAATTACAATTTTCCATTGTAGTAATTAACTATTTAACTAAATTTGGCAAAACTGTTGTGATCGCAAAACTGCAAACTTTCTGTATGAGGAGGGAAACAAAGTCTGACCAGTGGTTGAGCAACCTTGATGTGAAGTCTGAATATGACATAATATCTTTCATTTTGGTCTCATGATTACCTGAACAGAAACCTTTGGTGACTGTGGAATTAATATTAGGTCTTTTTTTATTGCATATTTCTGAAATCTTTACCAACGGCTGTGAGATAAGAGCACCTGTAAGACATAACACCTCTGTGGTCAATTATACTAAATTACTGAACTCACTTACATTAAATATGATTTTTTTTTTAAAAGTACCCTGTGGATTTTATGTAAATAATAAGACATGGCAACCACTGTTTATTACTTAGGCAATATCAGATTCAACCTTTTTATATTAATTTCACAACCAATAAAAACAATATACAGCTCTAAACCAAGGACCTCTCATTGAAGAAAAACATGAACCGGGTTTCCCATCGTGTGCTTCCTGTTAAATGCATCAGGCCTATATGTGAATGAAATGTGCTACGTAAATAAACTTTGGTTTGGTTTGGTGTGCTGGCTTGATTGTTTGTTTTGTTTTTGAGCGAGATAAGATGCAAACCCCAAGTTTCCACCCCAACTGTTTTAAAATATAAACTTGTAAAATGCTGCTTTACACTGAATATCTGTTTATGTTCTGGACTATGTTGTTTCATAAGTAGGCTTTGCCAAACAAAACGCAAAACATAACTGCAAATAGTTTCATTTACATCGAGTAAAAACTATGGCCTTTATAATAGCCTAGTTATCGGTGTAATTAATCCCTTTTCCTCTGTCACATGCTCTATGTAATGCACTTTTTATTTTTATCTACTGTAGATACGTTTGTGTGCCTCTCTTTCTGTTTTAATATGACAGCCCAAGTTTGCTCAAAAACTAACATTTGTTGTACTTGTGTGCAGTGACAAATCCCGTATATAGTATATGATCATGTGTGGTTTGTTACGTGTTATTAAGCCTTCTCTTGGGTGTGTGTAGTCTTCAGAGGTTCCACTAGATGGTGGTAATGTGACTCTGGCTTACATTGTTTCCCAGATGAGAAGAAGAAACTACAGGTCACGACTATAAAATCTGTAATGCGACATGTCGAAAACCAAGCTGGGTGAAATGCGGCACGCCTGAGCAATATTTGATGTTGTTGAGTTGTTAAAAGAGAAACTGACACAACAGGCTTTTTACCTAGTAAGTGCAAAGCAGTCACTGTCTTTCGGTGTAACGTTACTTTCCGTCGTTGACGCGTTTTGTCCTGAAACACATCTTAAAACTGTGAAAATCCAAAATAATTGGATCTTTCCTCTGTTCAACAAGGAACTACACTAACCGCATTCTGTTGCAGCGGGGTTGTCTTTAGTGAACCTGCCCCAAAAAGGAGAAGCGATGCTGGTCACCGTTTTCTGCGCGCCGAGGGATCGCCCAGAGACCACCTTCGCCCTCGATGTGTCCCCGGAGCTGGAACTGAGAGACTTTATGGCACTTTGTGAACTGGAATCAGGGATCCCAGCCGGGGAAATTCAAGTAAGAAGACCCCGGCTAGCTGTAGCCACAGAGCTAACGTAGCTAATAGCTAACTAGCTAGCTGACTTGCTAGCATGAATCGGACTTTTGCTGTTTTGATGGTCGGGTTGTTGCGAAACTTAAGTTTATCAACAGCAGCCACCAAATGTCAATAACGGCTACAAACGGTCAGTAATTTGTCAATGTGTGCCACCAACGGTCATTAACGGCTACAAACAGTCGGTCTTTGTCGACATGTGCCACCAACGGCCAAAAACAGTCGACTTTAGTCATATAAACTGTTACAGTCCATGGCTTTAGTGGTTGGCCTTAACCGAAAGTAAAACTAAATGAAGCTAACTGTTGTCAGAGCTGGTTAGGCTAAAACACGAATTTAACCAAACCAATCTATCCAACCAATCTTATCGTTGGCTTTATCGAGACACATTTTGCACGAACCAATGCCACAGTGACGTCAGTTAACGGCTTTTAACGTCAACTCAAGATAACCCCAACACTTTTCACATTGAACAGTGTTGGGTATAACGTCGATTGAAACTTTAATGATAGATAAAGATAGTTTTGACGTTTACTGGGGAAGTGGACCAGATTTCTAGTCCAAAATGGTTACACAATAATCTAAACCTATTCAATATGGCAATGCAATAAAAGCTGCCATGACAAAGTCCCCAATTGTGGGGGATTGTGTCCATGTTTCCTCCACCCTGTGTTCCACAGATGGAGGAAAAAAAACCTAAGGAAGAAATATTAAGAAAGATTATTCTGGACTTTTTCCCCAACACAGGAGAGAAAACAATTTAGCTCAGACTTAAACGTATTTTCCCTCACTTGAACTCTCAAGTCATGAGGAAAATTATGAGTGTGGGGTAGGCCTACTACTCCGTTTGGTTTGTATTCAGCAGCATCCAGCAAAAGTGCACAAATATGGACAAAATGAGTGTGAGTGTTCAATAGGCTCTGTATGTATCTATCGTATTTAGCGTTGGGCATAATTTAGCCATAACTCTGCTTTACCAATAAACACAATGTTGGGGGAACATAGGGCTTTTTTTTGATGCAAGGACATTTTTTTAATAGAAATGAGGGAACATAGGGCTATGGGAACACAGGGATCGCCTCATTTGGGGTTGTATTGAGGCTAGAGTTGGGCGGTATCCAAATTTTGATACCGTCAAACCTCCTCCCTATTTTACAGCATTACCGTGAGTAGTTAAAGTGATGACATAAGGCTCAGACGACGTCACCAAACTGTTCGCTTGTGCCTACACCTTTCAGAAACTGAATACACACAACATGACATGCGCAATATTAACAACTTTTATTAGCAACAAATAGCAGCTTCTAAGTGCAAAGTGCAAATACAACAGTCAAACAGTTACGTTAAATTAACGTAAACATCCATATTATAACAACTGTTGCAAATCAATAGACCTAAATTAAAACACAGTCCAGTCATCTTTCCAATATTGTTTTTAACAAAAAACAGATAAAAATAACTGAATCAAATCAATAAAAATTACACACAGTGCAGAACTGAGTGGCAAGTGGCAACAAATCTAGTCAAGATTTTTTTCGCCAGAAAAACCAGCATGTTTACTTTGTCCGGCTTTAACAGGCCACGTTGTGGACTGACAACTTTACCTGCGGTGCTGAAAACCCGCTCTGATGGTGAGCTTGTGGCACAGATGCACAGGTACATTCGGGCCACTCGCGACATCTGGGGAAAATTCCCGGCAGCATATTTTCGCTATAGAAGTGGGTCCTCGTCTCCTTGAATAACAGGTCTCCAAACAGTAGTCTGTTATTTCAGCTCCGACTCGGTCCTCTGCGTTGCCGACGGGACCTGCCTCTGCATCGGCTTGTTTGTTGCAGGAGACTTCCCAGAGTCATCTTTCTTTTGGTGGGGGTTCGGGTTGCGTCTCTCCCTCTTCCACTCTGATGGCCACTGGACCTCCTGGTGCTCCCTCGCTAAGCTCACAATCTTATCATGTAATTCAGCCTTGTTCTCAGCCAATGCGCTGTCATCGGTCTCATATCGTCCACGGTAACGCGGGTCGAAGAAAGTGCATTTTCGCATTAATTTGCACACTGAATCGGATTCATACTTGACCTCCAACTTTGTTAGAATTCCAGTTTTTATTGACTTTGTTAGCTGGAGGTCGTTTTCTGACACAGCCAACACATTGTCCCTGCAGAGCTGGACTATAGGGAGGATAGAGGAACTGGTCACATAATTTTCTCCTGACAAAATATCAGTGAAATCACCGACTGGTTTCAGTGCGTCGTGAACAGCTTTCCAGACATCCATGTCCTGCCAGGTCAGGGACAGGCTGCTCCTTCTGTCATCAGAGAGGATGTTTCTGAACGCTTGGGCCTGCTCGAGGAGTTGCCAGTTTGGAGCCCCAGCAAGTTGCGCAGTCCTGCTGATGAATGAATGAATGAATGGGCCCAGATGAATGAATAAACAAATAAGCTAATTAGTATATATTATTCCATTCTATTATTAGTTGGTCCTACGTCATCTAACCGTAACAGATTCAGATAGGCCTATTCAGACACAAATTTATGCTTACCATTATGAGTCTTATGTTCTGGGAGTCCCAACTCCACTTGCTTCATGTGGAGTGCACGCTTACGTTGCCAGCTGTGTGAAAAGGCCTCGACAATATTACGTCATAGTCCGAGGGCGCGCTTGGATTTTTGCCTCTGGTCATGCAATGCATTTGTGACAGCCACGTTTAGATTGTGACCGAAGCGGTTAAGCCACGGCTAATGCAGGAACCTGAATTCAGCAGAATCATTGGTATCGTTGTCAGTGGTTATGGCTGAACGTTTTTTCTCGTCAAGTTGCCAGTCCTGAAGTTCACCTCTAAACGCAGCACCAAGATTGTCCGCCATATGACTCTGAGGAAAATACGTTTTTTGGAGGCATTTGGATTCAAGTTTCCACTCAGGTGTAATGGTGTGGACAGTCAGGGACATATGTCATGTTAACTGAAGACCACATGTCGGTTGTTAAGGAATAACTGTCTGCCTCTGGCAGCAGCACTTGAACCTTGTCTCTAACTTTATTATATAAATATTATATAAATGTGGGACAGCTCGAGGCAGCCCTAGGCAGCTCGTACTGGACATCTAGAACCTTTACCATGTCCAGAAAGGTCTTTTTTTCCACTGTGTGGAAGGAGACCATTTCCTCCGCCAAGTATTTTGTCACTGCATCAGTACAGGTTTTCCAACGGACATTGCCCCTTTTGTACTTTGTTGTTTTCCCGAAGGCCCCCATTATCGTCGGCTGCATATAACTGGCGCTAGTTGTTGTTGGTCCTGTATCGGTATCAGTGGGAGGCGTTGAAACGGTTATACTGAGGGAACTCGGGGCCAAATGCATCCTTGCAGCAGTGAGTGGGTGGTTGTTTCGGAGATGCGTCCTTAGGTTAGAGGTGTTTCCATCTCTCGCGGTCACCATTTTATTGCACAATTTACAAGTTGCCTCATGAGTATTTAGTCGTGTTCTTCTTTCAGACCAGGTCACTTGGTGCGTGACTTGCCATCTTTCCCCCTCTCTCTTTCTCCTCCACACTGTCACGTGATGACAACCACGAATGCATTTTTAGGCATTAAATAAATTAGATTTAATATTTAATCCTTGTCTAATATATAAGCGCATTGCATGTTTTTAATGGCGGTATTGAAACTGATACCGTTGCTATATTTAAGACCCGTGGTATACTGTATTGCCTTATTACCGTCCAAGCCTAATTGAGGCTATCAAACATGTTTACATTGTACTATTTCTTTAGTGTTTAAAGCAGTAACATTTATGTTTGATTGGGGCGAAATAGTATGTCGCTGTATAGCTGAAGTGACTAGTCTGATTACTAGTTGATATATTTTAATTGATTTTGATTGATAGATTATTTCTAATTTCTTTAATTTCTAATTTCTGTACTGTCTTAGAAACAGGCTTCCAAAATATCTCACCTCCCTTTCCAGCTTAGTCTGCTATTGAATATGTGTGTGTGTGTGTGTGTATATATATATATATATATATATATATATATATATATATATATATATATATATATAACCTTGTAGCTCTGGGTTGTGCTATAGTTGTTTCAGTCAGGTCGACCACTAAATTGGCTACCAGTGAAACTATAATATTACATTTGGTTAACTTACTGAAAAGTAGAGTTTGCAAAAGCAAGTACCAAAAATTACAACCAAAAAATTGTAAATTCTGTGCAATTTGAGTGAATACAATATCTGTCTATCCGTGACAAGCATCCTTAGCTTGTTCAGTTGTGGATTTTATAATCTAGTATCAACCTAAAATACAGTGGGAGCAACAATCTGTAAATCTTTTGTATGATAAATGAAATTTAATTCTGTATTTTCCCTTGAACAGATCATATATGTGGAACAGCCCCTAAAAGACCCCACTCGTGCCTTGGGGACCTATGGTGTTAAGGATGGAGATGTGGTGGTTCTCAGGCAAGCTGACAGAAGGGCACCACCAACCCAGCCAGCCTTTCCGGGTAATGCACGCGTTTGTTGAAATTACATGAAAGCTATTGATTTAGATCTGTTGCCAAGTTCCAGTTAAGATGCCAATTACTGTACATTAAGGTCCTATGAAACTGCTCCATGGTTTGATGTTTTTTCAAACAAGAAGACAGATGAAGTTGGGACTTGACTTTAGGGCTGCAACCAACGATTATTTTCATAGTTGATTAATCTGTCGATTATTTTCTCGTTTAGTTGTTTTGTCTATAAAACGGTTAAAAATGTTGATCAGTGTTTCCCAAAGCCCAAGATGATGTCCTCAGATGTCTTGTTTTGTACAAAACTCAAAGATATTCTCTTCACTGACACAGAGGATTAAAGTAACCATTAAAATTTAACATTTGAGAAGCTGGAATCAGAGAATTTTGATTTTAAAAATTACTTAAACCGATTAATTGATTATCAGAACAGTTGGCCTTTAAGTTGGCAACTAACTTTCCAGCTTTACTTGACTTTGAGACTTGCCTAAATTGAAATAGGCAAAACCAAGACAGAAATGCTGATATTTACAATGAAAGTTACTTCTAGAGATACAACAACGCTATTAACAAGAAATAAAAGATTTCTGCATCATCTATTTAGGGAGTTTTTGTATATGCTAGATGCTAGTCGCTCACCAGTTATCCTTTGTGCTCCTTAGGTCTGCCACATATTGACTTTAGTTCCATCACAATCCCCGGCACCTCTTCTTCTTCAACTAGTCAACATAGTGTCATAAGGCCGCAGCAACAGGCTTCACAGCAGCCGCCACAGCCTCCACCGCAGCCCGCCACACAGTCTTGCACGCCAATGGCCTTCCATGGCTCGTCTCCTCAGGAACTGGACGACCCTGCCTTACTCCAGCAGATGCTACTATCTAATCCACATGAGCTTTCACTCCTCAAGGAGCGAAACCCGCCACTTGCTGAGGCCCTGCTGAGCAGAGACTTGGGTAAACAAAAAAGCCATTGACGTCACACGCCATTATTTCTGTTTATGGTCTTTTAATTTTGATACCAGCCACAACAGCGACACTGGTATTGTGTGGTCCATTGTGTGATGGCAAGATGGTCTCTAGTTAGAAAATATGTCATGCTAGTGTAACTGTCTATTTCCACAGAGCGTTTTACCAAAGTGCTGGTGGAGCAACAGCAGGATCGAGCCAAGAAAGAGCAAGAGAGGATCAGACTTCTGACTGCTGATCCTTTTGATTTGGATGCACAAGCAAAGATTGAGGAGGACATCAGGTATGGTGCAGAAACCATACATTTTGTGGACCACTTGGACACATTCTTAAAATCTCTAAAAAGTCTCTAACCCTAGGATTTGTGCATATTCCAGACAGCATAATGTGGATGAAAACATGACCATTGCAATGGAGGAGGCCCCAGAAAGCTTTGGACAGGTGGTTATGCTCTACATTAACTGTAGAGTCAATGGGCACCCTGTGAAAGCTTTTGTTGACTCAGGTAATGAGCCATTAATCCTGATCCCATTTGTAGTAACAAGTATAAATATATCTATATTTTATATATAATATGATACTTACTGTACCATTTGGATCTACACAGCATTTTATTCACCGCCATTTTTGGTTAAACATTTTGTAGAGTTCTGATATTCTTTGTTTTTAGGAGCCCAGATGACCATAATGAGCCAAGCATGTGCTGAGCGCTGTAATATCATGCGGCTGGTGGACCGTCGCTGGGCAGGGATTGCCAAGGGAGTGGGCACCCAGAAGATCATTGGCAGAGTCCATTTGGGTGAGTGTAAAATGTTTTTCTTTGAGTGTTATATAATTCAGGAACACTACCTCACTCCCTCACTTCAAATCCAAACTGAAAACCCATCTTTTCAAAACTGCCTTTTCCCTTGACCTTATTCGCACTGTGTTATTGTTATTTTAACCTAATTTGAAATTTTTGTTTACTCCCCATTTTTATTGTGTGTGTTGCACTGTTTTTAACAAATGTACGGTGTGCTTGAGTGCTTAGGGAGGCGGCTATAAATAAAGTGTATTATAACATCACACAAGTTTAGACTTTTTTCCCTACTTACGGTAAAAAAGTGCTGAAAATGTGCTGAATGGTTAGAGGGATAGAGAGATAGTTGTGTTTTGAAATAAATAGTTGCACGCGATTATTTAACTGTTGTGATATTGTACAATGTGCGGGTATGAAGTGGTTTTACTCTCTCTCACTCCATTTCCTGTCTGCCCTATCTAATAAAAGCTTTGAAAACTGCCCAAAAAAATCTGTATGCACTGCTAGTATAGTAGGCCGTTCCAAGTACAGCCAAAGTAACTTCCTGCAGATGTAGACAAACTAGCTACGCTTACAATTCAACATAGCTTTATGTATTAATTTGACTGCATCCACATTCAAGCTTCTACATGAAATTTAAGTGTAGTTTATTTTAATATTGTTGTCTCGTTGCGCTCATGTAGCTCAGGTCCAGATAGAAGGGGACTTCCTTCCATGTTCATTCTCCATCTTGGAGGACCAGCCAATGGACATGCTGCTTGGCCTGGATATGCTGAAGAGACATCAGGTGTGAGCCCCTATTTATCTCATCATACTATGCAATACAGGGTTGGATTGCAATTAATTACATAATACAAGGGACTCCATTTTCTGATCTCTGTATACTTAATGTAAAGGAAAATTGAAGATTATCTGGAAGCATTATTTTTCCTGTTTTTCTTGTAGTGTTCAATCGACCTGAAGAAGAGCGTGCTTCTAATAGGCACTACAGGCACCGAGACTCGCTTTCTAAACGAGGCAGATCTGCCAGAGTGTGCCCGACTGGCATACGGAGCTGAGGGGCGTGAAGACACCTGTTCAGATGAGACAGCTGACAGAGAACTGGCAGAGGCACTTTGGAAGTCCGTACAGGAAAGCGGTAAGAAATAGTGTCCCATCTTTGCACTTCAGCCTGTTTTTCATTGGGCTTGTTCCAGCTTAGTTAGAACCACATTTGCATGTGCCACCTAAAGCTTCTTACTCTCAACCCCATTTATGCAGTCATCTGAATCAGTCATGAACACGTCATGTCATCAACTCAACAAAAGAAATATGATTTAGAATAAGATGAGGTCAGTTATACGTGTATATAAGAAAAGAAGATAAATTAGTTCCTGGCTATGATCGAGGTTTTTAAGCTTAAAGGGAAACATTTATGATTAGGTATACTATACAAGATGGCTTTCTGTATGTAGAATGACCCTAGGTTATGTGAAAGGCACTTAAAACCAAATGTATTATTATGATTTGAAGGTATTTCTATATGGTGGCTACTGAGCTAACACTGCAGTAGCAACCTTTGTCTCTATGTGATATTTAATTGGTACTACTTTATTAGCAGCCATAACACATGGCAGTCGTCTGTATGCCTGGCTTAATTTTTTGCTGCCCTCTGGGTGTGATGTTGTTGTCATTTACTGTGTTTTTAAACTTATATTGAGAGGGACTTTGGAGAAAACACTTCAGCTGTGCTAATCAACAATACTGTCTGTACTGGTTACATTATGTCCGCAGATTTAAAAGTGTCCAGCAGCAGGGCAGACAGTGATATTGTCAGTAAATGTACAGTGTAAGTTACAGGTTTTTTTTGACAGTTGAATATATCAAAATGAGACTGCAGACTAGACACCATGCATGTTCAATCAGGTAGCATTAGCTGTTAATCAAAAAAAATCTCAGTTTTGTGAGACAGCTTTCTAATGATTATGAGTAAGAGTTTTGTCATTATTAAAATACAAATTGGTGACTACATGATGTCATCTAAACTGTCATCAAAACTTGAAAGAGTGGCTTGACATTAAAATAATAATAGCTGAACTGCCTTAAATTCCGCCTGTGATGAAGTTGCCAATAGCTTCAGCATGTAATGTTAGCAAGCACGACACAGTAACTTAGCTTTGGTATTTTGGAGCTGCAGCATTTATTCACCAAAAAATAAACTGTCACTACATCGAAGCTGCAGGGCGCCACAGGCAATAGTTGGTGAAATGATGGTAGGGAAAACCCTGTTGAGCAATAAACAGTTACTGGCAGTTAAAATGTGCTATGTCACAATAAATAACACTGCAGTTGGAAGTAACATATTATGTGATAGAGGAGTTAATCCATATCCCCCAGTCCTAGTTTGGTATAAAGGTAACTGTCTGAAGTTGACTGTGCAGATAGTGGTGCTTTCTCCACCACTTGGAGGTGTGTTGTAACATTTGAGATTGTCAAAACATAATCAGAAAAGTGTTTCCCTTTTAATGCTTTTCAAAGCTTACATTAACATTTATTCTATTGTGCATTAATACACTTTGTTATTAAATCCATCCAATGACTGCTCCACAATGCATTGGAATTCAAACAAAAAGCAGCAGCAGTTAAACTTTGATTTGGAGGCGCCATGTCATGGAATCCTCCATGAGAGAAAATGCATCAATCAGCTGTTGAATAAATTTTGGTCTTGATTATCATGGTTTAGGGATTTTTTTTATTTTTATCAAATGTCCTACTGACGTGACCTCAATTAAGTTATCTGAGTTTCAGTGACGGGTTATGTGAATACACGGTGACCTATCTGTTAGGACATGAGCTCAACTTGTTTTTGGATGACACTTTTCACATCTGTGTGTGTGAAAAGGGTTATAGGTTGGTGCATGCTCTGTGTGTGACTGCTAACTTTCTCCGTCCCTTTGCATGATGTGTGTGGTGTGCGCCCTAACCCCTGAGCAGGACAGCACTGATGCATTTGGAGACATCTGGAGAGGGCCCTACCAACCAGGTACTGCAAATTCATAAGTCCATTGCCAGTGCTAAGTCCATTGCTATTTATGTATTTTATTTTGCTGTTATTTTGCTCTTGGGTTGGTTAATTGATGTTGTACTTTTGTTTCTATGTATTCATGTATTTATTCTGAATACATTTAACAATAAAAAGCAGCACAGGTCACAGAATATATGTATGTATATATATATATATATATATATATATATATATATATATATATATATATATATATATGAAGGAGGTAGTCAAGAGTTTTACAAGAGTTTCTGTAATGCAATGTGTGTTTTAAGGTTCCTTAAAACACATATTATCTAAAGTAATGCGTCCACATGGTTTACACACTGTTTCATTCCCAGTTATATTTTCTCTTACAATAGACACTGCAGATGGACAAACTACCTCACCACAACCCCCACCATTTACATTTCCCAGAACCTTAGACCAAATGTCCTCGTCCACCTCCCCTTCCCAAAACTCTTCCTCTGGCCAGCCCCAAATTCTGGATCGCTCTCAGTCTGCCCCGGCCGCTATTGAGCAGGCCTCAGCAACAGGGCTATGCCCGGACCAACCTGAACTCCAGGAGCTTCCTCAACCTTCATCGTCAGCGGAGGATAGTGGTTTAACAACTCATCAGGTCCACCCTCTGCATAGCAACTCCAAAGTTCTCCCTGTACCCAGTCCCTCAACAGACGTCCTCCGTACATGTAGCCCTCCTGCGGAGATGACGACAGAATCCCAGCATCCAGGGGGTCAGTTACAGCCTGGCCACACAGAGGGGGATACTGATTCAGATGAGGTAATGAACAGCCCTATGCTGCTCCATCCAGAGGAACCTTCCCCCATTCAACCCATGGAGCAGGAGGTGACCGAGTCTGACTCCGCCGATGCCACAGAAGCCTGTCCGAGTGCTCCTAGCCAACCAGACTCGGTTGAAATGGAGTCCCCCACTGTTTCCCAGGGCATGGTGTCCTCTGACAGGGACCAGCCTGAAGGAGAGCACTGCTCCAGCACCGACAGCATCCCGTCACTGGCAGCCGCTCTGATGGAGCTTCATGACCTGCTGGTGTCCAACAACCGTGCTCAGTCCCAAAACCGCAGCACCTCCTGCTCCCCCTCACATCCATTCACACAGGAAACCGACGAAGTGGCTCCAGAGCCACGCACCCCGATGTCCGAAACCACCCAGCATACCCCCTCCACTGCCATTACAGCAAGTGCAGAACCAAGCGATGCCAAAGCCAACCATGCTGCTGCTGTGTCTGATGAGGGACCATCTAAGTGTCTTGTGCCTGACCTCTCTGGCCAGGATGAGCATCCGGGCGGGAATACAGCAGAGACTGTGGAGGCACCACCACAGTGTTCAGACGGCTCAGTGGAGAGGGGGGAGCATAGATGTTGGCAAAATGAAGCGACTAACATCAGCACTTTTCAGCCTGAGCCAGAAGTTCCTCCTGATCCTGCAGGGGACCTGGAGTTCAGGGAACCTCCCGAGGGACAGCAAGGGAGAGGGGTCGCCGATGGACGAGCCTCTGGCACCAACACCCCAGACACTCTTGGCCTCCAGACTGAGCATACTTTTCTCAGCCCTCTGTCAATGGCAGTGGGCTCACCTGAGGAAGACTCTAGCACCTCACCCCCCTCTTCCCCTCCTCTTGTTCAGGCTCCCCAGCTTACATCTCCAGCCCCCCTTCTCCTTTCTCCGCATCCCTTTATAGAACAATTTCCAGCTGAGCACATCCAGAGAATCCAGGCAGCAGGGTTTTCTGCCAGGGAGGCTACAGAGGCACTGGAACAAGCCCACGGGGTTGTGGAGCTAGCTCTGCTGGCACTACTAGCCCGTAGTATCACTGTGCCCACCTAAACTCATTACAGGTCATACGAGTCCCCAGACTCCCAACTCAGCATCTGTCTTATTTATATCTTGTTACCGATCTAGATGTCTCAGTCCCTCTTCAGCAGGAAGCACGTATAAACACAGGGAAATGTCTCTTGGTTTTGTCGTACAGAATATTTAAGAACAAACCGGACAACTGGTAACACTTTTCTGGATATTGCAGATATGTGAGGTGTGTTTGCATGCAGATGTTTTGGGTGGCCACCCATTTCATTGGTTTATAGAGATTTTGTATGGTAGATTGATTTTTCTTTTCTTTTTGTTGTACAACATTGACACATTATTAAATGCCCAATGTCCATTAAAGGTTATTATAATTTGTCGTTTAAGTTGTGAAGCATCAATAAAAATAAATTAATCTGTTTCCCGTTTCAGAATAACTCTTGTCTGATGAGTTTTAGATTATTCAGCACAAACACAGAGATTTAAAGTAATTTTCTGGTGAATAAGAACACCCTGTGACCCAATGACGGAAAAGTTTGTGGGAACTGCTGCAGTTTGGAAGGGTTGATCATTTTTGATCCAGTTTACAAAATAGATAAGTGGAAGCCCAGCTTTATCCACGGCCGGGATCACACTGAAATATCAAGTGTGCCACAAGTGCGTTTTTTTTTTATGTATGATCATAGACAGCATTTTTTTTAATTCAGTACTCTTACTGTATCTATTGTTTTGCACACTTTGAAAGCTTTGTACGGAAGCCCTAAAAAGTCATACATTACATACATTTTATTTCCTCTGTTTTCCTGTGATAAGATAATTTTGATCCGTTTTCCCTTGATAACAAAATGATTCTCCTTTTTCTTGTGATAAGGAGATAATTTGAGATCTGGAGAAGTGTATCAATGTCAGAGGAGCAGGAGAATATCGATCACCATCACAGATCTCTTCAATCGAGGCCTGACACAGGCAACAGCTTTATGTCTTTTTATTACAAGTAATGTTCACATTTGCTGCTCCTCTGCGTTGAAAGGAGCCA
This sequence comes from Echiichthys vipera, assembly GCF_963691815.1. Lineage (NCBI taxonomy): Eukaryota > Metazoa > Chordata > Actinopteri > Perciformes > Trachinidae > Echiichthys > Echiichthys vipera. Next base: position 23,813,438 of record NC_139825.1, on the reverse strand, counting down.
GTTGAGGTGGTTCGGGCATCTAGTAAGGATGCCCCCTGGGCGCCTCCCTAGGGAGGTGTTCCAGGCACGCCCAGCTGGGAGGAGACCTCAGGGAAGACCCAGGACCAGCTGGAGAGATTATATCTCCACACTGGCCTGGGAACGCCTCGGGATCCCCCAGTCTGAGCTGGTAAATGTGGCCCGGGAAAGGGAAGTTTGGGGTCCCTTGCTGAAGCTGCTGCCCCCAGGACCCGACCCCGTATAAGCGGTTGAAGATGAGATGAGATGTTCACATTAGTGTGCATCATCTAAAAAGTTAGTATGGCTTCAGCTTTATCAGAGGCATGAGTGAGCCTGATGTCCTCATTAACTACAGTTGTTTTGTTTTTTAACAAACTTTGTCAACAATATTATATTACAACAAATAATATACATGTATATATAAATATACAGACTACAGTTTAATTTCATAACAGTAAATAACCAACTGAAATCATCCGTCAGTGTTGTCTAAAGTGTTTTTCAAGATATGAGACGACTTTACAAGGCATGACATGTCAGGTGTGATGGAAATCTCTGGCATTTCATTCATTAGCTCTCAAATTAATTATCACGATAAAACAGAGGAAAATCATCTCGTTATCACGGGAAATATGACCCTTTACGGCTTCTGTAGGTTTGCAATGTGTAGATAACAGAACTATCTGTAGCTCCTGTTCAGAAAGTCCTTATTTTGTGTCAAATCATCCTAGTGTGTGTTCATACCTTAAAAACACCCATTTTCATTTTGTTAATCTGTTAGAATATTGCCATGTCAGTACATCATATATCAATGATTTAATGGCTTTATTTGAGGCATATACAAATGTTCAGGCAAATTGAATTATCTACTTTTTTCTTGTATGAAGTTTTAAATTGAAAATAAAATGGAACAAGTATTTGTACACTGTGTGGATTTTTATTTAATTGTAAGTAAATGCAGTGTGATTAGAGGTGCATTTTAATAATAATAAAGTCATAAGATCCTCTCTCTCTCTCTCTCTCTCTCTCTCTCTCTCTCTCTCTCTCTCTCTCTCTCTCTCTCTCTCTCTCTCTCTCTCTCTCTCTCTCTCTCTCTCTCTCTCTCTCTCTGAAGCTCACAAATGTCATTCTTCCCCAACTGTAAGCTCTTCCATGCCCTTCGCTCAATGCATTGTGGTGATAGTGTTTCTTAGGAATGCATTTTCACTTTTTTTGTATTAAACTTTATTTTGACATTTTTCCAAGGGACACTACTTGCTCAAAACCTGATAAAAATTCTGGCTGTGGCTAGCTAATTGATTAAGTTTAGATATATATGTGGTCTATAAAATGTGAAATGAAAAATCGGAATTTCCCAGAGCCCAAGGTGATGTTGAAAATGGCTTTAGTTCAGCCAACAATCAAACCCCCAAATGTCCAAACGTCCTGGACAACAGCTTACCAAAAATTAAATGTCCTGGAAAAGAATTTCAACATTTTCTGATTTTCTTTTTTTCCCTTAGCTGTTAATGAACGTCTATCTGAGCTCCATCTGAAAGGGCTTATGTTCAGGATCATCCTAAAGTTACAAATGTATTTTTTTTTTACACTTAGCCTCATGGGAGGAAAAAGCAAGAAAGAAGATAGCTGAGGGGAGAGTTGTGTAAGAGTGAGCGAAATGTGTCAATTTCTATGCATGTGAGAGATTATTTCATGAATAAGTTGAAGCCATAGACTGTGTGTCTAATACATCAGACAGAGAGAAACATATTAGTGTCTGTCATTGCAGCTAGATCGACACTGAAAGAGTCCTGGAAAATGATCTGTAGAAAACAATGGACACCCTGAGTTATTATGTAGTGAACTGGGACACAGTTAGATGTCACCAGAGGATTGAAAAAAAAGAGCCACACCTGGTTCCAGTTTTGGTGATTGCATCTTAGCAAAGCTCAGACTGCATCTGATTGAAGTGGCTCTGGGGGAGATTAAGGATGCCTCAGTAGAACAACATCCACAATTGGTTTATTCATTTAAACTTTGTTCAGAGTTTTAAAATAAAGAGTCTTGTGTGAGAGAACAGGTCCCGACTGAGGAGTTATGGCTCAATTTGACAGCACAGATGAAAACAGCCGCTGTTTGAGCAGCAGCAGCATTATCGCTAATCTACGCTCCTACTTTGGAGAAAGTCATCCTGTGAATAATTTGATTTCAAAAACACAAACCATGAAGACAAGACCGGGCCTTCCTTCTGAGTTTTCTCTGGAAACCAACAGTGTGCAGGACCTTGATGAGATCAGTGACTCCCTGAACCAGTTTGAGGATGGCAGGTAAGGACCACATGGTGCCTGCAGAAAACTTTACACGTAGGATTATGATGATTTACATTGGTCCTCTTTTAGTCCTCCCACAGACATATCTTCAGCTCTCAGGTCAGTGGCTTTAACTGCCACATTGGATTTTAATAAAATGTGCAAGTTGTTCTCAGTACCTGGACTTGAGGAGGACAATCCAACTTTGTCTCCATTAGAGGATCAGGATACAAGTACAGAAGCGTAAGAGAGGCTGCAAATCTGTATACTGTTTACAATCTTTTGTATATTTAACTAACTGTGGCACTTTATAAACACAGGGCAGCAGATTCACCTGAGGAGGAAGTGCTGAGTGTATCATTCCAGTCAAAGTACATTCATTTTTGTAAGTTTACCTTTTCTCAATAGGTCTTGTCAGTGATTGAATGGTGTTTTTTTCCTTTTGAGCAATGTAAAGTCTGACTTTCTTTCTCTGCTTTGCAGTCCCTCTGTATCAAGACTACTGTCTGCAAGTGATGAAAGATGATCTGCACAGACTGAGCAACGGTTTTGTGTCTGAGCTGATAACCCCCCAATATCTGCAGGGTCTGCATAACGTTCACTGCAGCTCTGAGGCTACATCATCTCACTTTAACCCTCTTGAAGCATCTCCATCCTCACCTCTACCTCACCCAATCAGGGTGACTCCATGCACCCTCTGGCAAGATCTAGAAGAGGTGAAGGCGTCTGGGCTGCTCAGCGACCTGACAACCAGAGAGATTCGCCTTCAGGAGGTGTGGAAAGCTCTATATTTCATGTTAGTGCATTGTATATACCAAAATTTAGCATGTTACTTGAAAGGTGTCGTATTAACATTTACCATGCTGGTGTGAAATGTTTACATTAAGATCAGTTTATAGACCGTAGACTTATTAAAGGACAATCCTGGTGTTTACACATTTTCTTACGGATTTTAACTTTAATATTTAGATTCCTGCTTTATCTGGTGTATGTAATGCTCTTTAAGGTTTAGTGTGACAGAGAAAGTTTCCCTAATTCTTCTTTTTCTTCCTCTGAAGTCGATGTTCGAGTTGATCGGCTCTGAAGCATCGTACCTAAGAAGCCTTGGAGTTGCTGTCAATCATTTCTGTGCGTCAAAGGAACTGAAACAGACCCTGAATCAAATGGAGCATCACATTTTATTTTCCAACATTAGTCGTGTGATGGCAGCCAGTGAGAAGTGAGAGCTCCACGTACCAGTAAGTACAAGTGGTTGTGTTAGAGTCCCTGCTGAGCCGGTGTCCTGTCTCTTCTAGGTTTCTTATGGATCTAGAAATTCGAGTGGGAGAGAGTGTGTTGATGTCTCAGGTCGGAGACATTGTGCTGCAGCACTGTCCTGTGTTTCACAGCTTCTATGTGCCATATGTGACTAACATGATGTACCAAGAGACTCTCGTCAACCAGCTGCTGTAAGTCTCCATTCTGCACTTCATACCACTGCTATCACTCCACAACACCCACTTTTCATGAGACACATTCAAGCACATCTCTTCTTTTTTTCAAGGCAGCAGAACAGAAGATTTCTGTATTCAATCAAGAAGCTCGAGAAAGACCCGCTGTGTCAAAGACAGCGCCTGAAATCATTCCTTGTCCTTCCCTTCCAGAGAATAACTCGTATTAAACTCATCTTGGAGGTAGGCATCTGATGGTATTTGAATTGAAAGCATCCAAATTTATATGTTTAACCTGTGTGACATGTTTGAGAAGTGGCTTCTATTAGGTTTTCTTTGATTTCAGAGCATCCTGAAACTGACTGAACCAGGCTCTGACTCAATTTCTAATCTCAAAAAGGCAATAGAAGCCATTCATGAGGTAAAACCGTTTTGGGCCATTCCACCAAATTGGTGCCTTGTCCGTCCCTCGAATATTATCCATAGTATGCATGATATTATCAAGCAAAGCGCCCTGCACATCATCCTCATTTCAATTAGAAGATCATTTATGTAAACTTTGACTAAAAAATACCTAGAAGGCTAAAAAAAAGGATTTTGTCCCATCCCCACCCTTAACATTACACTTTTCCATGAAATATAAAATTAGAATCCCTCAGAAATCTATTTCCAATCAAAATATATTTTTCTCATCTAAAATTCCTCATATATTGGTTAAATTATACGTCCCTTAAAATCTTTTTTTTAGATAGTTTTGTGTTTTCATTAGCATTGATGCTATGTGGCTACATTTCATATTAACTGTGCCAAAAACTCAGTATTTACTCAATTTAAATATTTGTCATTATGAAACCAATGTAACAAAAAAAAAACAAATAGCCTGAAATTGACCATTATACATTTTGAGTATTTAGAATGGCAGTGATTCGGCGGAACGGCCGCTTCTTACGTTCAAGTGTTCAGATCTTCACATTCATGCTGAGACAGAACTCAACAGGGGAGTGGGATGGTTATCAGGAGGGAGCTGAGCAGATGAATAGGAATTGCCATTTACTGTAAATAGCTTTTAGCTTTTCTTATCTGCTTTGATCAGATAGTGACTGAGTGTGACAAAGGGGTCCAAAAAATGAAAAGAATTGAGGAGCTGGTCCGCCTGGAAATGCTGCTGGATTTTGGCAAAGCTAAGGTGACGTTTCTTTTATTTTTTCTCACACAGTATGTATTGCCATCTACAGGTATAAAAAACAGAATCAAGTCTTGTTAGAAATTGTGTTTGGCTGCTTCTTCCTCCATCCAGTCGGTCCCTCTGGTCGTAAGCGGGCGTTTTCTCGTGCACCAGGGTCCCATGAGACAGCTGACTGTGGCCGATTCCAACTCAAGGGTGTCATTCATCAGCGTCTACCTCCACCTCTTCAATGACCTTTTGATCATCTCCTCGGAAAAGTATTTAACCATGACACTTTTTTTAACACCACACATCTCCACCAAGGAGGCTATGTTTTTGGTTTGTCAGCAGGATTACAGAAAACTACTGGGCTGGTTTTCATGAAACCTGGTGGTAGGGAAAGAGCCCATCACATCTCAGAGGATCTGAATCACGGGCCGACGCACAAGTGTCCTAGTGTCTTATTTGGTATTACATGGACATGTCTTCATATTGTTGTTTGCCTTTTTTAAACCAGACTGTGTCCTCTCTCCACATCATGTCAGGGACCAGGGGTTCACAGTTGAGGATCACGCTGAATTCCCCACACATGTGCACGTTGAGTGTCTAAAGACTGAGGTCCTGGGTCTACCCCCAGAAGCCTTCCTGTTGCATCTTTCTCAAAGTCACACCGGACAACCAACCGCCATGATACTTGTTGCACACACAAGGTACAAGTGGACATCTATGTTTTTGTTTTTATGGCTGATGAATCTCTTCTGGTGTCCTCAGTCATTCCTGTCTGTTTTTTCGTAACTGCAGGTCAGATCAAGAGGCGTGGATGAAGGCTCTGTCATCGAAAAAGTGACGGACACATGATTCTGCTATTTTGATTTAAGACATCAAACTGAGGTTGTTTTTAACTCATATTTAGATTATTGAAAGAATTGGACTTGTTGAACTTAGATTGATCTTTACTTGACTGCACTTAGAGCATCATACAACAGAACATGAATGATTCAAACATGCACTGAATTTGTCATACTGAGCAGACACACCGCATGTAAGGGGATATTTTTTCTTTATTATAGCGAATTGTTGTTTTTTCACTTGTATTAAAATGCTGGCCTCTTTTTTTTAAAATTTATTTTAATAACATTTACTTGGTTTCCGATAAGCTTAATACAATTTTTTAAAATGCCTCAATTGAATAAAGAGAACTTTATAAAACAGCCTCTGATCTTCTCACAAAATATTTAACACAAAAGTGAACAATTTTACAGGAATCTGTGAAAAACGGTAGAAAAATGTGTCCCACAGTGATAATGGGGGAAAAAAACGAGGAGCGGAGTTGTTTAATACATAAGAGAGATCTCTGTGACAAACTTCTGAAGGTTAATACAATATCTGGTCTCATATTAATACAACACCCTGCTGATATAAGAATAAAAAAATCCATCTTGACAGCAGTGATTATAGCATTCATCTCAACAGCAGCTTCTTCCATCTCACCCCGTAGATCTGAAGCACTCCCGGATCCCTCAAAGGCAGACACCCAGGGTTGACCTAACCTGGACCTCCCCTTCCACCTCAACTGCCTCCTTAAAAATCCTGTTCAGAATTAAAGAAGATTCACTGCCCCCTGCTGTGAATGGTGGCTGGCTGATCCAGCCGTCACACAGTCCTGATGCCACAGGTTCTCTGCCAGACAGTTAAGGAGGGGTGCTACGTCGTCCAGCCCGTCACCGACCTCCCCGCCCACAGGCAGCACTGGTAAGCTCCACGTCTCCTGGAAGTCCCTCACGTCTCTCTCCGCCACGTCACAATGCATGAAAAGGTCAAATCTGAAGGGAACATCAAGGACAAATGCCCATCTCTGACACAGTTAAGCCCTTGAAATGGTTTTATAAAATTGACATTCAGGTTTTAAAAAAAGAATACAAAAGGATACTTGGTGCCAACCACCAATTTCACAACACGATCCACAGGTGTCCCAGTCCATTTAGCAATTTGATTTGACAGATCATCAAAAGATGTCCTATCAGTGAAGGAGAAGAGGAAAAGGACGGCGTCCACCTGCTCCTTACAGGCCTGAGAGACAGGGAACAGTGATCTCTTACTTGTTTTTGATCTAGAATAATGTGAGCGTAGTTTTTCTGTTTCAAATTAGTTCATAATTCAACACAATGTGTTGTGTAAAAACACTTTATGTTTTATAAACATACTGGCAGCAAATGGTCAAATCTGCGCAAGGCGTTCTCTCCACAGTCCCACAGCTGCAGACGGAAGAAAAGCACTCTGCCACTTTCTCTCAGTTTCACCGGCCAATACACCACCGTCGTCTCGATACCTTGAACAACAGACGATAAACTGAATGAATAATTGTGTGACCTGATTAACCCTTAATTGTATAAATAACCAGTAGTGGAAGAATTACTCAGATCTTTACTTAAATAAAAATACCACAGTGAATAAACACAGTTACAGTTAAGTATATGTGCAAAAGTATTAGTATAAAAATGAACTTAAAGTACCAAAACTCAAAGCACTCTGTATACAGAATGGCCCATTTCTTAATTAAATTTATAATTGGATTTTACATTGATTTAGTTTATACCGACAGAAAGCAAAATGTACTTTAGTCACCTTAGAAAGGGCACACCTGAAAATATCAGTTTGCTTTCAGACAGCCCTTTCATTTGGCACTATTCCTACTCATAAGTGGAATAAACAAATACAATAAAATAAAAATTATTATGATAGCAACGACAAAATGCCATTTATTGTGGAGAAAAGCCAATTCCTTCATTAGCCAGTGTATACGGAAGAATAACTTTTGCAGAAGGAGACTGAACAGCCAAAAGAGAGAGAAGGGAAACTTCTGTGGAAACTGGAGGAGAGAGCCATCTGACAGTAAGGTAAAGTGGTGAAAATATTCTAAATATAACGTTCATTTAATCTGAAATACTAGATTTTTTAGGAGTGCCTTTTTAGGTGACTAAAATACTGTATGTGTAGCAATACAGCTTAGCTTCTGTGTCAGTACTCCTGTCTGCTTTTCCAAGCTGGCGCCGTGCTAACCGTCATCTACTGCAGGTAATACGGACCAAAAAAATGTAAACATAAATTTTCTAAATCTGTCCCAGTTAAAATCCTGTTGCAGTGAATGTGGATGGCATCAGCTGACAGGAAGGACACAAGGACCAAGGCTGTTGCCTAGCAATGGAATTCAGTTGAAAAGGTCAATACTGACCTTGTTAAACCTTACTTCAAAATAGCCACACTATCTCTTTGATGTTGCAGCTGGCAAAAGTGGAGTTCATTTTATTAACTTTATATACTGCTGGGTAGTTTAATCTATATTGTATAATGTATGAGTTGATGTATTTGATTTATTAATAATCTGAATAGATAAGTAACTGAATATATCAAATACATTTAGTGGAGTAAAAAGCACAATATTCCCTCTGAGATGTAGTGGAAAGTTTAAAGTAGCATAAAATGAAGTACTTTCTAATTGTATTTCAGTAACAGTACTTAGGTTAGTGTACTTAGTTACTTTCCACCCCTGTGAGGAACTGACTCACACTGACTGTGGACCTACCTGTTGTCTCATAGTGCATGTTAGGAATATTCAGGCCTGCAAGACGAGCAGCAAGAGCAGTTTTCCCGACTCCGCTCTTTCCAGAGATGAAGATCTTATAGTGAACTGTGTCCACAGCTACGTTTGGGGGCATCACTGGAGACTCCAAAAGGCCTGTAACACAAGTTTCAATCATCTCAGTGTTTACTTTTGTGTCCCGTTTGATATTCATACTTTCCACAATTGTACTATTTTACAGCAACATTGTTATTACACTGACCTAGTTGTGAAAATGGTGCACTGGTCAAAGATAACTGGGTCACATATAGGTCTTAATATTCTGAATTGGGGTTCTTTATATTCTACATAACAGCAAGAAGAAGCTTCCAAGCAATTATTTAAGAAACCCTGAATGATTTCAAGTCTATATTATTGTATTCATAGTAATGTCCCACATCTGCTCACCCAGAGCTGAAACACTCTAGATCATCGCAAATTATTATTTACACACAAATTAACCAACTCAAACATAACTTATGACACAATATTTGCTTTTAAATATTGAAAACAGTGCAGCTGCTCCACAAACAATAACCAGGGATGTTTACTTTATGGACACCTTTTTGGTAGTGATAATGGATATTTATTATATATACACAATATATGTATTATTATATTTTTGGTAGTGATAATGTATGTTTATTATAGTAAATATTAGAGTGCATTTCTCTCGTATTTGCTCCTTAGGGAGCATCTGGTCAGGGACTTCAGATGAAAACTAGCCTTCGGGGTAAATCTGCCATATTTACAGAAATATTTATTAATATGCACTGTCCCTGTCAAATAATAAAGATAAAGATAAATACACGTGTATCTATCAGACACTTTGTGAGACCATGTTTCCCACTGACAGCTCACACGATGGTTGAGAATAAACGTGAAGTGAGAGTGAAGACTTTCTTAAGACCTCCTGAAACACTTTTGTTGTATAACTAATCAAAGTCCGGTTACACATGATGCATTACACGCTGCTTCTAACAGGAAAACCATTGGGATTCAACCAAAATGTTAATGTTTACTTGTCTTACCGAAGTGTTTTCGTCTCTTCTTGTGCAGGATCTTGCTGAAATAGTCTTTGCTGTCTTTACATCGATGCCAGTCAGCTGCTACGACTGATCCAGAGGAAGGAGGAACCCGTGCCATGTTGCTATCGCAGCTAAAGTTAGCATCACACTGCTAATGTCGGTTTCTCGTCAAAAACTCAGACTGTAGAACCGAGTGTTGGTATCAAAAATACTGTAGGTAGTCATTTCTCACAATAAGGAGCTTTACTAATAAGAAATGTAGTCGGGAAAGAGCCGTTTTCAGTCTCAAAGTGCAGCCACTCGATAAAAAAGACTTCCGTCAACTAAACGCCCCTTGACAACCGCTCCCTGACGTCACGTCTCCATGGGTGGGAACTTCTGACGTAATTTACACGTTTTTTCATCAGTGGTGTAAAGTAACGAAGTACAAGTGAAAACTTAGGTTTTTATATCTATTTAAACTTTAACTTAACTACATTATAAAAAAAAGTACATACTTTTTAAAAACTTTATGAAAGTGTACAAAAATACACATGGCGACAATTATGTTCACACATTGCATAAATGGTACAAAAGTAAGGATCGACCGATATGGATTTTTTTATGGCCGATGCCGATACTGATTTTTTTTCATCAGATTTAGTCGATGACCGATACCAACTGCCAATTTTCCTCTGCTGATATTTAGAGCTGATACTACTTTTGCTCCTTCAATTTACATCATAAAAATGACACAATGGTGATAACAAATGTTTTTTTAAAAAAAGGAACATTTATTGAACTTATAAAAGCAGCTCCAGAAAGACAGGGCTGCCTGGGGACTAAGCTGATCAGGCAGCTATATGTTTTAACCATGTCTAATTAAATGATTAGATCACCATCACATGTAAAGCTAGAAAGTTAAGGTCCAAAGGGAGATAAAAGAGACAGATGACACATGCTGCACTCGTATTTATGGTCTTAGAATTAATCACTTGATTCAGACACACAAATATCCATGCATGAAATAGGTTTAAGGTTCATTTTAATTGTTTTGTAGCAGGTTTTACAAATGAAAATGTGATTAAGGTGAAGATGTTGAGAATACATAATATTCAAGATGCATTTTCATGCTTATCCAGCACCTCACAGCTGTGGTAAACATACATACATATATCTATTGTTGCAACTGCTCACATTAAATTAGATGTTATTGTGCTATAAACAACCAAAATTATGTTTTGATAAAGCTTTCTACAGATGGCTGACAAATTACAGGAAGCCATCATTTCATGTTTGTAAATTGACTTGCCATTAGGGCTGCAATTATTAGCCGACCAACAGAAATATAATCACCATTATTATGATAATCTGTTAATCGTCAAAAGTAGTTTGCATGCAAAAATGTCAGAAAACATTGTTTACAGTCTTGCAAATATGGAAATCTTATTTTTGCCTTCATGTGCTCCAAAAGGTCTTACATTACATCTCTTTCTGGCAAATTTTTTAATTAGTTTTAACAACATAAACAACTTGGCATGCGATATCAATAACAAACAAAAAGCCTATTATAAGACAAAAATGGATAATGAAATAAAAAACACAAGTGCTCAATCAGGAATTAACAACAGCTAGTAGTAGTAGCTAGTCTTCAAAGACAAACAAACAGTCACAACGTACACGGCTGTTCTAATTTTACACATTTGATCATCTTTTTTTTTTTTTAAATCTGTATCAAATATTTAGCCATAAATTCAGTGCAATCCAATTCAAAGCACTTTATTCGTCCCCAAAGGGCAATTTAAAATAATTAAAGTATTATTCCTAAATTTAAGTTTTTTTGTCCTCCAGTTGGAAACCAAACATTATGTTTTCATATGTTCAAATGTTAATACAAATATTTGAATCTACTTGATTTCTAGCACTAAACTGTTGTTTTGGGAGAAAAACAGCCTGCATTTAACAAAGCCGTTTAGATATTAGGACTCGTAGAGTTGAAGAAGAGTGCTGACAACATTTCAGTTAATCTGTTAACAAAAGTTGTGTACATTTACATAAAGGATCATTTACAGGTTCATGTTTCGCCTCATCTTAAGAACTCTTTTCCAAAGTACACTGGGAGGGCCTTTTTACCACCAGAGGTCGCTAACCTCCAGCGTAGAAACGTTAAAGCAGGGGGAGATGTGAGCCGTTATAACACCCTGTGAGCCCTGACAGTCAGGGCCCCGCTGCTCTCCATCGTCATGGTCACAGATATGGGGTCAACACACGATGGCAGTTTACATTGATGGGAAAAAGTGTTTGTGACTGTGCCATCGTCTCCCAGCTGCAGGACAAAAACAGAAAGTGTGAGAATACAAAATATATTTTACACATTTCTTTCTTTACATTTTAAGCAGGGTGGGGATCAAACTATGTAAAGAGATCTCACAAGTATGAGTTGAACCAACTAAATTACAGTATAATAACACACATTTTAGGTCCTTACTATAAGACTCGTTGAGATGTTCTGTAATCCAGCTCCAGTAATCTCTCAGATTCAAACCATTACTATCATTAGAGTACTCTGTTGATATTAATAATAATAACACTTATATCAAATGACCTAATACTGTATTCCTCTGAACCCGTGTTTAGCAAATAAACCACAAGCCTCTCTATACTTTTTCGTGTGGTTACTATTACATAGATACTGTACCATTTACTAAAGCAGGCTGTCTGAATGCATGGCTCACCTTCTCCGCATGAACCTCTATCAGGTTGTTGGAAGATGTGATGATAACATCCTCTGGAGAAAATTCACTCACATCGACTGTGAACTGGAAAATGTCTCCAATGACCTGGATCTTCCCCGTAGGATGTGAGTGGCCTGAAAAAGTCATTTTTTCAGCTTGTAAATCTTGGTGACTCTGACACAAGCTGAAATACCAGTCATCAGGTTTCTAACATTCACCGATTTAAGAGAAAAAAAACGTATAAAGATGCTACATAAGAAGGGGAAAACAAATATCTATATCTAACCTGTAAATTTTCTGTCTCTCCAGGTATGCGGATGTACTGCTCCTGAATCTTCAGAGAAAATACCTCGACCTTTCTCCATACAGGCTGTGGAAGTGGATTGTTTCTACTGCATGGATCCAAGAGAGGTCATTATAATCTGCCCTGTGTCCGATCAAAGTGTCACTATATATACAAGTCTTTTATAGGTGTGTGTGTGTGTGTGCGTGCGTGCGTGCGTGCGTGCATGCGTGCGTGTGTGCGTGCGTGCGTGCGTGTGTGTACTGGATCATGACACAGATTGGAGATATTCAATGTGACATGACTGTTGTCGAAGGGCCCAAACTTCTAGCCGCGCCCCGGAGCATTTGAGTCTTTGTGTCTGTGTGAGAAAGGGCGTGGAGCTGTTTCAGTGTGATGGAATAAGCTATAATTATCAGGTGCGATGTTGAATGAATGTCATTCACACCTTATAATTAAAGTATGATGAAATAAACTAGCTTTTTGATAAAGTTTATAATGTCATTTTTAAGGCTGTATCAGTAGGATTTGTCACAAAAAAATGATATTGTACTAATGAATGTCCGGTGAAGACCTTACAGAGGTGAGAACTCAACATGTCTGAGTGAGTGACGACGTTATGATGGAGCCCAGTTGCGTGTAAGTGTGACATTCTGCTCCACCTTGGCAGAGTCATCGAGGTTGATCAACTCCCGTCTGGATGACACGCGCTACCAAAACTAGTTCTGTGAGGCTGGAGTGTTTTATCGTAAAGAAAACCAAAACCTCAACAGATAAAAGTTGAGGTCCCAAATCTGGCGGTCAACTAAACGCACTGACTGACCAGAGGGTGCTGTGTTGGAAGAAAGGCCTTTAGCTTTATGAGAAGAGTTAAAAGAGTAAGTCACGTATAAGTATGTTAGCAAAGTCTTGTTAAGAGCTATAAGTGGCAGTATTGCGTAGTTTATTTGTGTGAGGATGGTGTGAGCAGAAATACCCTCATATTGGGTCACTTGAGTGAGCAAATAAAGTGAGTTAGAAGAGTTAGAAAGCCAGGAAGTATTTGTTAGATGTATTGCCCTGGCTGTCATTTCTGTGCAGCTTGAACATCAGCTATGTTTTTTTCATTGTTACCATCCTAGTTTGATGGCATGCTAATAGTTGCTTATCAGTAAAAAGTACAGCTGAGTGAGTCATTTTTATAGCTCTCGTTTCTACTAGAACAGGTTTGCTGTTCAAATGACACTTTTGTTTTTCTCGTATTGTCTGAATTTAAACCTGTCTGAGACCCCCTCCAGTGGAAAGCCCAGTCTGCTCTGATTGGTCAGAGTTTCAAGATCTTCTGCATCTGCACTTTCTGCACCATCATTGCAGACGGGGAATGACTGTAACGGCACTGTGGCAGCACTTTGTACCTGTATATAGTATAGTTGTGACATCACAACTGTGCAGAAGTCCTGGCGGCTCGTTTAAAGGCAGTTTCTGAATACGTCTGTGTGTATTTCTCTGTGGACTGAGCATTTTGATACTTTTACAGTATTTATATAGTAGCTCAACCTGATTTATGCTAAAACACATGGAAATCTCACTTTCTACAATGTGGGACCTTTAAGGTATTTGTCCATGAATTGTTCTTTTTAATCTATTGATGTTGCTAGATGAAGAGTCAGTGGATCACCAGTGTTTGTACCAAATTTCAATCCATAGAATAGTTTGCAATACATTATACTACTAGAGAAAAAGTTTGGTTCATCCTTTGTGGACCTTAAATGTCTGTTCCAAAATTCACGACAATCTCACAGCTGTCGACATATATCAGTTTGGACCAATTAAAACTAATCCACGTTGACTACTGAGTAAAAGAAAGTACAAGTGTCACAAGTAAACACTGATTTTATTTAAACAAAAATACACTGCCTGACAAATATAAGCCAGATCAGAGTAATTTATCTTGTAACAAATTACATAAATACAAAATAAAATAAATATTAAATAAAAATAGACAGTTGCATTAAGTGATGATGTAAACAAACAAAAGACACGAGGAAAAAGCATCATGTGATACAGAGACCAACTACAAAACATAAGAATGTGTGATTCTTTGCCCTGAGAGGAATAATCATTCCAAATTTAAAAGAAAGTCTCATTGATCATAACAAATGTAGAAAAACAAGTTTTAAGGATCCAGAAAGGATAAAGGGAGTTCTTGGAAGAAAACAACCTTAAACATGAAGAGCATTAAATATTTCAGTCATTCAGTAAATACAAACCAAGCACACTCACATTGTCTCACATTTTGTACTTACTTTTATAACTTGTTTATGTTCAACATATAAAACATTTTTACATACGGATAAATTATTCGTCTTCTGTTAATATAAAGTACATAAGTGTTTTTGATCTCAGTCCTTTCTGAGTGGCTTGGAGGGTCCTCTTCAGTCGGGCCACCAAAAAAAAGCCCCCTGCAGTGTAGCTCAGTTTGACACCCCCACTTCAGTCCTCCTCGTCCGCGAGTGAAATGGTATGGTCGGTCAGTGCACTTTGATTTAGAGGAATGCTTAGATCACACTGAAAACACGCTGAGGGAGCTGGTCTCATCTTTCAGACCCAGGATGCTGTATGCTATCCTCTTCATGTGACCGGGCAACCGCACTCCAATATTCCTGATGTCTCTGCAAGGACAAGATACATGAGACCGCTTTTGAGTGCGTGCTAAAAACAAGATGGACTTAGAAAAAATAGAAAGTATATTTTGATTGGAAAATAATATCTATATATTGGACCTTAAAGCAATGCATAAATGGTTGAAATAGACTGCTCAAAAGGATAGAGATAGAGATAGAGATAGAGATATATAGATAGATAACCAATGGAGGCAGTGGTAGACTAATGAATCCCATGTTCTTTGAAGTTAAATTACTGTTCCACTTAAAGTAATGAATAAAAAATCTAAATAGTGTGCTAACAGTAGTGGATTCACTTGAGATAGCTTGTTCATCAGACAGGGCTGTGGGGGTTCATCAGAAAAAAAACGGCCACTGCTGTGAAAGTCACGGCAGTCAGGAATGAGAGGAATGACATGGGCAGAGGCGAAGTATTTCTGCATTTGCAAACTGGCTAACAAATGTTCAAGCTGAGAGCTCAATACTTTCTCTGTGTTGCTTAAAAAAATGTGGCCTGGTGCCAGATTAACCGGAGCTGCACCCGTGCCATGTGTGCACTTACTCATGCCTCAAGGCGAGCACCTGCTCCATGGTTGTGATCCCAGCGCGAGAGAAGCTGTCGTTGTACTGGTTCATTTTGATGGACTCCAGCCACTCAGGCACCGACCTGAACATGGTGCCGTCACAGCCGCTGGTGCTGGGCAAGCGGATGGACACTCTGCGAGGGACAACGTTTAATGAGTGCATCACGTGATGATGTTTCAACAACAAGGAACCAGTTTTACTGTCAACAAATTGCAGACAGTTTCAAGAATGTTTCGATAATTTGTTATTCTAGTAAAAAGAAAAAGTGTGAGACAGAACTTGGAATTAATATAATTCTCGCCTGCTTATTAAAAGGTCCCATATTATTCTAATTTTCAAGGTTAATACTTTTGTGTTTCTTTTAGAACACGTTTACATGCTTTTTGATACTTTCACAATATTTATAATAGCACACTGAGCTGCTTTATAATAAAAAAGACATGGCAATCTCACTTTCTACAATATGGGGCCTTTAACAAGCAACAAGCGTTTATAAATACAAAGTTTAAGTTGTGTAATTCTCCACAGATTTCATTGTACCCTGCTGAGAGGATTACTTAAAAAAAATAATGTTCATACCGTGGATCAAAGTCAGCAATGGGTTTCAACGACTCTGGGCTTCGGAGCAGTTTGTCCAAAATGTTAACGATATCTGAGAAGCGAGGTCGTTTTGAGCGTTCATGCTGCCAACACTGGAGCATGAGTTGGTAGATAGCGGATGGGCAGTCCATCGGAGCGGGAAGCCTGAAGGCCTCGTTGATGGCCTTCATGACCTGAGGAAGAGTGAAGGCGGCGCTTAGATCTGAAGTAAATATTCACGAGCGTAGTGACAGTCAGTCAAACAGAAGTGCTGTGTTCGTATGTTGACATTAACAGTTCATTTGAAAGAATGGTGGGAAACTACTCAGCTTTCTATCACCACCTATGCAGCGTAGACTCTCAGTGGTTATTCACATTAAAGTTTGACCTACACACAGGCCAAAACAATCCTTCATCTCAACTGTAAGAGTTGGAAAGACGATGAAACATACCTCATGGTTGCTCATGTCCCAGTAGGGTCGTTCTCCAAATGCCATGACTTCCCACATGACAATGCCGAAGCTCCACACGTCGCTGGCTGAAGTGAATTTCCTGTAAGCGATGGCCTCCGGGGCCGTCCAGCGGATTGGGATTTTACCTCCCTGACAGAAGAGAAACATTAACAAATCATATTTAATGGGTGAAGGCAGTGGAAACACGAGGCGCTGAAAGACCAACACTTTGAATTGGACACTTGAGAGTAAAAACAGTCTGGCAGTTGTTAATGGAAAAAAAAAACATGCTATGCTTTTAGGCTGTAAAATGTAGCTTTTAGACTCACTCTTGTTGTGTAGGTGCCCTCTGCATCATCCTCCAGCACTCGTGACAACCCAAAATCAGACACTTTACACTCCAGGTGGCTGTTAACCAGAACATTTCTTGCTGCTAGGTCACGGTGGACGTAGTTCATGTCAGAGAGGTATTTCATGCCAGCAGCTATTCCACGAAGCATCTCCCCGAGCTGATACGATGGAATCTCTCCATCACGGTCCTAATGGGAAAATAATACATCAAATAACTTTACTTAAAATATTTTTATCGTGTCATAAGTTTCAGTCAAACTTTTCTTTGTTTTCTTTTTCTTTCAACTGTATGTACTATATTAACAGGGTGGGTTCCCACTCCTTTTCCAAAGTCAAATTCAAGCACTTTTCAAGCATTTCAAGGTGCATTTTGATCGTTTTCCAGCACCTCACAGCTGTGGTAAACTACATATTTGAATACAGTACAATACTCAGTATTCAGTATACTTATTATTGCACTTGTTGATGGCATTAAATTAGATGTTATTGTCCTATAAACAACCAACATGATGGTTTGAGACAGCTTTTTAAAGAAGGACCACACATGAAAACAAATGGATCAACAACTATAATCACCAACTATTTTGATATTCTGTTAATGATCAAAATTAATTTTTCATGCAAAAATGTCAGAAAATGTTTTCAGTCTCTAAAATATGGAGATCTTCTTTTCTCTGTGTTATATCATATAAGCCATCTCATATAACATAACATTTTAAGCATTTCATCAAAATCCAAGCACTTTTCACACCCTGAAAACACCAAACTAAAATTCAAGTGTTTGCAAGGATTTCCATGACCTATATGAACCCTGATTAAAGGAAAACGTGCTTGCCGTGAGTTAGAGTGAATACCAGCATTTTAATATAATCCGATATAAAGAAATATATATAGAAACATAATAAGTCCCTTTGCAATATGACGCAAAAAGAACAAGATAGTAAAACTCAAAATAGCTGGCTGAATATAAAAAAATATTAAAGAATGAAATATTAACTGTAATGCATACACCTACCTTCAGATATGTGTCCAGAGCTCCGTTCTCCATGTATTCTGTCACTATCATGACATGCTTGACTGAAAATGAAAAGTTATTTGTTCGTTTAGTGAAAGAAAAGTGTACAAACAGTTGATACAAATGAGTTGGGAACGATTGTTTGGCTTCTGAGGTTATCAACTCACATTTCGTGACAACTCCCTCCAGACGGATGATATTCGGGTGCGAGAACTGACCCATGATGCTGGCCTCGCTCAAGAAGTCCAGTCTCTGTTTCTCTGAGTAACCTGGCTTGAGGGTCTTGATTGCGACAGCCACCTCACCTCGCCCAGGAGTCTTCATCATGCCCCAAAACACTTCCCCGAACTCTCCTGATCGGTAGCAAAAGGAAACGTTAGAAGCTGCACTCGGAGATTTGGATTTGAGATTTGAAGATAGACACATGTACATATATTTATATATAAAAAATTAAACACTTACCAACACCGATTACTTTTTGTTTGCTAATGCTACTGGAGTCAATTTCTGTGACAAACTTCTGGATGGCGATGTTAGGGTCTTCATACATGTGTGGATCAACGTAAGTCTTCAGAGGCTTGAGCTGATCTAAGGAGAGGAAAGAATGACTAAGTTTATTAGGCTAAATATTAACTTGATGAGCGATGATTACTATCTTTACTACAGGGTTTCTAACCTGTGGAGAAGTAGGGATCTTCAGGTCCTCCTCTGCCCCGGGAGTTCATTCTCCTGAGAGGAAAACATGAAGAGTCACTACAAGACTAAACAAAACACAGACTGGCTTTTTAGTAATTGCAGGTCAGTCTCTGCTGAAAAAGACCAAGGCTGTATTCAATAGCAGCACCAGCTATTACCAATAAACCCTCCCTGAGCTGTCATACCAGAATATCTTTAATTTACTCAAGCTTGTGGCACATAATCACACAGTTTGCAGTTTGTCTGTAGATAACATTTATCTGAATGACACAGGCGTTGGATGTGGATATGAAGCATGTTGTTACCAACCGTTTACGCAGCAGCAGGACGGCCACCACAACGAGCAGAATAACCGCTACCCCGACTACAGCTCCCATCACCATGGTGGAGTTGTTCTGGATCTGAGACTCAGCTGTGTAAATTACAGAGAGACATTTATCAACTGTGTGCGCAATAAAAGTTCATACTGAGTGACGTTTGAGAAACTAGCTTCATCTTCTGTAGATTTTAAGACTGCTGAGCAGTACCTAATGGTGAAGTAAGGAACTCGTGCTCCACACTGTAGCTGCCGGGATTCCCCTCAGGACTCAGCGCCTGGACCCTGAACATGTACGTAGTGTCTGGGGTGAGGTCATTGATCTGAACTGAGCTTTTCTCCAGAATCAGGACTGTGTAGGTGGTCACATCACGCTCACCCTCATCATCCTTCGAAGAGGAAAGTGGCCGTGTTAGAATACATTTACAGCCTCAACTTTGAATGAGGGAGACAAAAGAGAACAAAGCGTCTTACTTTTCTGCGGTACATAAGCTCATAACGGTGATTGATGTGGGCTGGGGGCCTGCGAGACAGAGTCCAGGACAGAGACAGACTGGTGGGGCCGCGATCATCCAGATGGATCAGCGTCACCTTGGGGGGATCTAACGGTCGGTGAGAGACAGAAAGCAAAATAATGGTTAGTGACTAATCATAGTCTTTGGATAGGCTATTTGGAAATGAAAGCCTTTGGGATTCAGTGGGTCAGACTGGATTCTTCTTTGTATAGTAAACCCTTATTTTTGTGCAAAGTTTTTTTTACAGAAAAATACCATATAACATGAAAAATGTCTCTTTGGGGTCCTGGAGAAAACAGAGTTTCATGAGAACTGCTTATAAACATAATGTTTACATCGTGAGAGGTTTCAGAAGCGCACTGCAGAAAAACTGGTAAGGGATAATGTAAGGGGTCATTACTGCTAAATTAACCCTGACAGGGAGATGCAGGTTTTATCTCGCAGTAATGGCCCATTTGCTCTACATTATCCCGCTTATCACACAGCTACTTACTAAGGAAATAAATACTTTCACACAAAATATTGATTTAAAAATGACCCTCCAGAGTCTGAGATCAGAACTGCATCCAACAGTCTGTTATTAAAAAATTAGAGAACACAAAATGCTGTAACTGACCAATCAGAATCAAGTACTCAACAAAGCCATGTACTAAAAAAAATAAAAAATAAAATACCAGATTATATTAAAGTGATGGTGCCGTAAAAGAGCATTTCACAGTTGTAAACATAAACATTCTATAAACTGTTCATGTGTCCCAGTTTATTTCCTGTTGCAGTGAATGTGAATGACATCAACTGACAGGAAGTTAAGTTAAGGTTAAGTTAAGGACCAAGGCTGTTGCCTAGCAATGGAATTCCATTAAAAAGGTCCATGACAAAGTTTTATGGTCTCTATTTTACCAAATAAACCCATTCAATTTGAGGCTTAATGAAGGATTACCACTTCAACACTTTTTGTGCTTGAGGTGCACAATTACGATTATTATGGGGTAAGTGGGGTCAGTGGGACCCGAAACATGAGAAAGTGAAGCCACTTTGAGCAGAACACAAGATCAATTTAGTTTAAAGCCAAAACAAAAAGCTTTCCATGGGATCACGCTAACCTGTATAGTCCAGAGCAGTGGTGATGCTTGCGATGGGCCTGTCTGTACCAAACTGGGACACGCCACTGTGAGCCTCCACAGTGAACGTGTAGTTCAGATGAGAGTCCAGGTCACTAGCGATGACCGTGGTGTCCTGCAGGTCTGTAGGACCTGGCTCGAAATGGATCTTCTCACCACAAGGGACACACAAGGCCCCATCGCAGTGCTCGCACACCACACTGTAGGTGAGGTCACTGCGACCTCCGGTCACCAGCGGTGTGCTCCAGGACAGCTGCAGCCTGCCCTCTGCTGAGAGTGTGATGGAGGTCAGGTCTTGAGGGGCACTGGGTGGAGCTTTGGGAGGAAGTACATGACACAGAATGGTTAGCCTGATATTCTGATGTACCTGTGACGAACAGTCTTTATCAGTAATACAACAGTGAGTGTGGTTTTACCGGAGCAGGGGGACTTAGGAGGGTCTGAAGTAGAGCGGAAGAAACCTTCTTCACATTGACATTCAGTGGCTCCAGCTGTTGAGGGCTTGGTGTTATCAGGACAAACCTGACATAACTCGCTGGATACAGATGGCTTGAAGTAGCCTGGTTTGCAAGCTGTTGTAAGAGAAAGAAGGTGTGTGTTAGTTTAAGGTTGACATTTGAAGTAACTGTGAAACAGACAAACACAGGAAGGAATGACTGATCTAAACGCAAACAATGAAGCTGTCCCTGTAATACCAGCCTGTTCTACCCCGACAGGAAGCTTTTGTTGTGAGTAACCTGTAATCACCGAGGCTTTGTATCCAGAGGAATGAAAAGGGATTTCCCTGACGGCCTGCCTCCACTCGCCTTTTTCGCCTGAAGGCCTAATCTCAGGTCACGCTGCCAGTGTCAACCGGATGACAGCCGAGCATTAAATCCATCAGGTGATCTGATCTGCCTTTCCCCTGTGAACTCTCAGCTCATATTCTCTGGCACATAATATTCCTGTTTTTGCCAAAGGAAATGGTGCCTTGGACACTAGTGGGGAGTTGTGATGGACATTACAGAGGATAATCAGCCTTCCAGGGGACAGGAGGTTAATGAACGTGCAGAGTGGACAGAAACTAGAGCGCAAGAGCTGCAATTCAGTCTGAGGCCGATGTTTCCTCTCATTCTTCCTTCCTTCCTTAAGCAAACCCCCCCGGACACCAGACGCAAATCACAGCATCCAAGGTTGAATAGTTAGAGGACGAGAGAATCAGGAAAGAGGAAAAGCTGCTGGAGACAAAGTGTGAGTTTCAGCGTGTTTATGGAAACAGACCCACATACTTTTTAAAAAAGGGCTCCAGCACAGTAAAAGAACGGATCTTGTGCAAGATCTCCTCTCTTCTGCTTTCTTTCTGCCGTCTGTCTAGGGAGGGGCCTTTCATCTGGCCCCTGTGCCGGTGGCCGTGAGAAGAGGTCGAGTGAACCCTGAATTGAAGACGTGGTCGTGTTACTTCACCATTCAGGCAGAAGGACCTTTGCACTCCAAGTATCGCCATAGTGGAGGAGAAGGAGCAGGTTGAGGAGGAGGGATAAAAGATGAATAGATGGATGGATGGATGGGGGAAGGGGGTAAAGGTCTGGAGCACCAACAGAAGTTCTCTCTGGGGAGTCACTCGGCGGCAGTGGGGGTGTAGCTGAGGTCTTTTGGCATAAGAAAAGGGGGCCAGCTTATTTCATCTTGAGCTGCCGCAGCAGGACCTCTGTCACGTACCAGAGAAAGTCCAGCCCCATTCATCTATTGTCTCTGAGATTGGACAGAGTGGGGCCATAAATATGTTGCTTTACTCATTATACAGCTCGCAAATGGCGGCATGTGTGCGATGTTTCAATACAAACATTGTGAATACGAACTTTGGCAGTGATGGATTCTCACATAATTACTTTGAATTAAAGTTTTAGCATCATTTTGTTAATCTGCAAAGAAGGGTTGAAATATTTTCATCTCATCCAAATTAACTTTTTCCCCCTTCTTGATGGAAACTGTGCTTGTAATTGTCCCGCACTCCTTTTTGACTACACCGCACATGTGAAAAGGACTTATGTTCCGCACCGGTGCATCTGTTAATTGAATCTGTTTTATGCTCTTTGTGTCGAGGCATTGTTCTAATGAGTGGGAACACGGATTAGGGAGCTCGTTGCGTGTGTTAACAACCGGATGAAAGAGCAAAGGGAGGCAAAGCGGGGCATGTCATTGGCTAACAGCTGTCCTGTTGCTCTACTAATCCTCTTGACTAAATTACACTCCACACCTAACTAACCACTCTCATGCACCAACTGTCGACTGACTCCCCACCCTCCGACGCACACCAAGGACAACCTTCTTATGTGTGTCAGTCAGCATTCCTCCTTATGGCGCTTTACTTCCTTTTCCCACAACAGTTGTGCTCTTTAGTGGAATGCACATGCAGACCATGAGCCTCAGAGGACATCACTTTCTCTCGTCAAATTGGAAAATGGGGAGTTGGAACAAACTACATCATTATAATTGTGTTTTAACTTATGCAATAAAACATGTTTCCTGCTTCCTTATACACCGGTCATCCTCCAGACTTTCCTCTCTATGTCTGCCAACTTCCATTTCAGGTGCTCGGCTCAGACTCCACCTGTGGTCAGAAACCTCCAAGACTGAAACATTCCTCTGTCGTGACTTCCTCCACGCCTTCCTCCCTTTATTCTGTCTTAATTTTTTACAACCCTAGTACAAGATTCACCGTTTCAAGCACAGTACTTATCTACCAATGGTGTGTAGGGCTGCAACTAACAATAACTTCCATTACTTCTGGCAAATAGTTGATTAGTCGTTTGATATATATATATATGTATATATATATATATATATATATATATATATATATATATATATATATATATATATATATATAATGTCACAATTTCCTGAAGCCCAAAGTCCTTTAATCTTTAAATTAATTATTTTTGTTACAGTCTGACAGACAACAATCTAGAGTCTAGAGTGAAAACTGAAAAGTACAACAATTAAAAAGCTAGAACCAATTCATTTTTTAAATTTTTGGTAGAAATAGTGACTTATACGATTGATCAGCTCTCAAAGTAGTTATTTATTCATTTCCTGTCGATCAAGTAATTGTGGTAAGAAGGACCTGCTGTCTTATAGGAAATGACTCCACAAAGAAACCAAGCTCTGCCAGCCAAGGTGACTCGGACCATCAGGAGTCATAAACCGCAGCCTGACTCAGTCTAGCCTCTGATAGGCGTGCCGGGCCCCATCCCTGTAATCTGTGGCTTCTGTCACCCTGGCAACTGGAAAAAAACAAATACTTGTGAGCAGAAGACGCACCACTCAGGTAGTTATTCTGACACATTCACACGGCCTCTTCCTTTAGTCAATCAGTGCTGTGTAGGTGACGTGAGGGTAAAAGAATTCCTTTCAGAGATCCCTGCAGCGTACTGTGCCCTTCCTCCCTCCTTCCTCCTCTTTCTGTGCCCTCTCTCCTCCCACGTTTCCTCCAGACAGCTCAACACACCACACCCGAGAGCCAAAAGACAAATTCCACACAAACAGTAGGAGCACATACAGTATGAACACCACAGTTATGTCTTTTACTTTTTTTTTTTTTCATACATTAACTCACAGGGAAGTACATACTACAAAGTTTTTGCCTACTTAAACTTACCCCCGGTGTCACTCTTATGAATAGACAAAGTACAAACATTCAAAAATATGTTCTCAAATCACTATTAGTTTAAAATCATAATAAAATATGTGGGTTTTTTAAACTACCTGTTTATAAATATTTGAATGGGTAAAAAGTTTACCTTCATGTCCTTTTAAAGAGGAACTGTTTACCTATGTCATACTACATACCAATACTTTACAGTATGTATGTGTAATACATGGCTTGTGCCTTTTGTATACAAGACATAAATGTACTTTTCTATTTTGAAAGGGTGCGCCAGCTTGAAATCTCAACGCAAAATGTTTTTCCAATGATGTAATATGTTTAGTTTTCAATCTTTTCCAGCTTTAATTAGCTCATCAACTTCTACTGAGCAGTGAATTGTGTCCTTCAACATCACATTCACAAATGAATCAATCATCAATCAATTAGTACACAAACTGATACAAATCTTTAGTATAGTATATGTGTTTTCTATCAATTCCACCTAAAATAAGTATGTAGTATGGAATTGGGACACAGCTTCTTGTACTGTATATTATCACCTCCATTCATGGACTGATCCATAAAACCTCAGCCCAGCCCCATTCCTGAGTCCTGAGAAAAAGGTAGTGGGAACAATACACTATTGGCCAACAGGTAGAGAGATGAGGCACCGTCGGGAGACTGTTGAAATGACCTCACTGGATATTATCTAGATCACATGAAGCAATCTGTGGTTGCCGTAAAAACAAAACAAAACAAACAAGTTGAGACATCTTCCCTGTTTCCTCCCTTTCCCCCGTTCTATCCTACCATCACTTCAACGCAGATATGACAGAGACAGAGTGCTTCTGGGATAGATTTCCAAACAAACCAGACACAATTAACATTCCTCATGCGCTCATTCCTCTCACCTTGCCAAAGTTGTTGGAGTTTCATTTACAACAACTCCTAAGGCAACAAAAACATGTCTCAGTTGAGTGCGTGGCATATTTTTGTAGTGCTTACCTTGGCAGGAGTCCCCGGTGGTTTCGTAGCCGGCGAGACACTGGCACTGACCCACAGGAACCACCCATTCGCCCTCAGCTGTGCAGTAGATGCGAGGGGTGGCCTGACTGACAGCGTTCTCCACACAGGCTCCCTCCACCTCCTTCAGAGCGTCCGCCACCGTCTCCGGGAAGGCTGCCAAGCTCTGCACTGTGGATGGGCATGTCTTGTAGTAAACTCTGACAGACAGCAGCGCCACACATGCACCCATGTCCTGAAAAGCCAGGTAGAAGCCCTTTCTAGACAGAGGCCCCATGGTCCTCGTCTCTGTGTTGACCTTCAGTACGCGGCCCCGTGTGACCTCGTCAGGAGCTATGGTGGCCACTTTGCGGAACTGGCCTTTACGGAAGTTGGTTCCTACGTCGGCGTCAGCCTCTGAGATGAAAAGGTTGAAGGTTTCTTTGCATGCCACAGAAGCGCCATCAAAAGTGTTGCAGTCTCGCACAATAAAACGGAGCTCCACAGAGACCCGTGTGGTTCCCGGGCGCCGCTGGATGAAGGTTGTGCGTAACCAGTTGTCTTGTTCAGTAGAGTCTATGCTACAAACACTGTATGTATAGAAAAGTGAGCCATTCACCACCGTCTGGACTATCTCCCACTGTAGAATAGATAAAGAGAGAGGAGAGGGATTAGTTTAAGGAGCAAAAGTCACCTTTACCAAGCTACAATAATGAAAGGAGAAAAAAACATTTTCAGGGAATAAGTGCAGGGTTCAGAGGCTTTGTTCTTGCTAAGAACCAGTTTTACTGATGAGACACCTCGTCTTTCATGCTGACTGAGAAGCTCATAAAGTGCAGAAGTGAGCTGCAGCTTTTTTTCCACACATTAAGATTATTGGCCTGGACATGTGACGCGCTCACAACGTGTGTGGTTTTCCACTAACACACGAGGGTGCATGTGTGTGAGACGCACCAGCAAATACTACTGTAGGCTACCAACTAACATTTATGGCAGTTAATGAGCTTTACAAGCACAGTGGTAGAAAAAGTGGCAGCAATTAAGACTTTTTAAGAGAGGGAAGCAATGACGGGCAGATTGATTAAAAGCCTCCATTCAACATTAAAATGTATCACCTCATACGTTAGCAGTACTGGTGTTTTCCAGGGAATAAACCAGTGACTATAACTTTACCTGTTGTTAGAACAGAGAGGCACAGAAATTACATGTTTCCAGCATTGCGAAAAGGTTACATTGGTATCATTAGATTGGAGCAGCACTCTATGAGGAATCGTAAATCTGTGATTTTCTTGTTACGCATATTAGCTCCTCTATATTTTTGCCACATTAAATACTGCAATTCAAATACTTGTAATTACTATTCGACTCCGATTGTTTATTCAGGCAGGTTACACTGCATTTAGAAAATAGCTTTGCTGAAACCAAGACCACACATTGAAAATAGTCAGTACACATTTAAATAAACTTACACTTAAATACAAGTGAGATAAAGTTGGTTTAGAACAAAGCAAATTTAATGGATAAGGGAAATCCCATCTGATAAAGCAACAGCCCTTAGATCTTTGAGAGCGCAAGAAGACATGCAGCCCACACAGTGGAAGTGGCCATGTCCTGTAGCTTTTTTTAGATGGAAAGCCACTGAACTATACATAGAGAGATGATTCTCCACACACGGACCAGCCTTTCTCTCTCTTTTACTTATGTCTTCCCACAACCGTACAGATCTTCTCGCTGCTGTTATCTCTCAGTTCAGAGAGGAATCACATGGACATCTTAAAATGTTGTTTTGTGATGATGGAAACAATATCCTGTGACTGTGTAAAATGCACATCTGTACTGTAGATTTAAATGCAGGTTACGGCTTGACATTTTAAAGGCATTCACAAGTTCTTTATGAAAGGGTAACGTTAAGACAACACTAGCTGGGCTCTGCCAAACCTCATCGAGCTGCCGCTCAGAGCTTTTTTAGTGGACCAATGAGCTGAAACAGACTCTCACATCGACTAATCTTCAGCTGAATGGTTTTAATTTGTTGTCCTACTCAGAGAAAGATAGTTACAAGTCTCGAAACTGAAGTCTTAAAGGCCTGTTGGGGTATAAATACTCACCCCGTTCTCAAATGGCAACGTCAACCACCCCAGCTCTGATCCTGAAGCTCTCATATCCAGCAACACTTCTGCAGAGACAAACAGAAGAAAACACCACAGTTACAACAGGCGCAGAGGCAACAGATGACAGCCATGCATCAATATATCCTAAAACGTTTAGCTTTTAAAGAAGATAAATGCTAAATGTTTTACAGCCCTATAAAACCTCTAGCGAAAAACAGTATAGCCTAGGTATTTTATTTGTTTATAAGGCTGTTAAATCATCACAATGACTTTGACTGTACAGTTAAATTCTCTGCCTTGATCTCTGGGGCCAACAGCTTTATGGGGGGCACATGCCATGCTTTGACGGGCTAATCAAGCATGTCGGTCTGATTCAGAACTTCATTGACCGTGTCCTCCAGGTCCAGGATACAGGACTAATAATGTCTGAGAAAGGCGTGGGCAACTAAATCGCCATGACGAGAGAAGTCGACATGAATATGCGCCACAAGTGAAACAAAAAGGCTGACATGTTAAGGCATCTAACAGGTGCCCTTTAACCTTAAACTGACAAAGACCAGTAAAAACAAATAAGGCGAGTTTATTTCTACATAGCACCTTTCAACAACAAGGTAATTCACAGTGCTTTACGTAGAACATTAGAAAGAAACATTAGAAAGAAACACATAAAATGACATTTCGATATAAAATGAAATCAACATAAAATAATCACAAACATAATTAAGCAGGCTACTTCACTTTAAAATACTCTTATATTTAATGATAAATAACGATATTTTTCATAGTATTAAATCATTTAAATTAATCTAAATAGTTAAGACACGGCTTAAATAGTAAAGGGGTATTTTCAAAAGAAGCATTGACCACACTAGAATGTGAATATGTTGCGATTTAACCGAACAAAAAGTTACCTATTTTAACTTTTAAAACAAAAAGTAACAGCAGACTATGAAATTCCAGCCTCCTGACTCACTTTGCGGTTCAGATCGGCTACACTTATTTCTTTTAACACAACGCTTGTAAAGTAGGCATGTAACACTTACGTTCTTTCGACTGGAGGCTGGAGAAAACATGACCAATGGATAAAAACCAGAACAAGTTCACCCGACGGAGCTCCATTACTACACACGACTTCGTGGTTTTAAATCCCAAAGCCTCGCTGCTCTCTGTTCCTCCGTCTGTCCCACTGACTCCACTTCTCCAAATACTTCACTCTCACCGGCTGAGTGAGCACGAGCCCGCAGGCCCATTGAGAAACAGGTGGCGTCATAGCCCCGCCCCGCACGCTCTGGAATGTTGAAGTCTTCCAAATATGGTATGAAGGGGGCGGGGCCATAACTGTTGGACCGCACCTGTTTCATTGATGAAAAGGATGAAGGCTTCATAAACTGCACTGTCATTCAGTGCGTTCACATGCAGTTTAATAACCTGCGTATAAACGGGTTTAGGGCATTTTCAGGTTAATCATGTGCATGTAAACGCACTGTATTGATCAGTGATGGAAGAAGTACTCAGAGCTTGTACTTGAGTAAAAGTTGTAATACCACACTCTGGAAATACTAAGTAAAAGTCCTGTATTCAAAATGTTTTATTTTCTTTCTATATTTTTTCTACAATTTATTGTTTCTGATCGATGCTTCCTCTATGTGTGCTATCCACTTTGCTGCTGTGAACAAGAAATTTCCCCTTTGTGGGACTACTAAAGAAATATCTTATCTTATCTTACGTAAGTAAAAGTACAAAAGTATTAAAGGTTGAATATGTAGAGTGTTCATTAAAAGCTATATTTAATAATAATAATAATATTAATAATAATAATAATAATAATAAACACCACCCATGGGGCATTTTGAGGAGTACAGAATGAAAGTATTGCTTTTTTAAAAATATATTCAGTCTGAATTAATATTTGAAAAAATTGTTAACAGATTTGACAATGAAGTTCTGTTTACAATGTAGCAACCAATAGTGTTGAGCATTGCAGGTTTCCAGGGTTGTTTGTTGTTTGGTGCAGCTTCTGTAGGCTGGCACTGGTGAAATGGAGTTTGCTAATCCAGCAGCTGAGTGACCGGAGATGGGAAAAACCAGAGTCAATATAGGCCGAGCATTCACTCCATGGACTGAGATAAAGGAGTGCAACGGCATTAAAACGAACGCTGAAATGGCTGCGTTTCTTCTTGATTATTAAGCTAACTTTCATATTTACTTAGCTGTAACGGCTAACGGTGACTGTCAGTCAAACTCCTCTGCAATACTTGTTTTTATGGTGTGATTTTCCAGAGGGGACGGGTTCAGACAGGCTCAAACAGACTCCGGTCTCCTGTAGGCTACTGGGCCGGTCTGACCAACCTGGCAACCCGACTGCTGAGATTATATTTTGTTGTTGCGACTACGATCTTGAGACACTAGATGGCGGTGTTCTGCTTATTCTCCATATTCAACCTTTAAGTAAAAGTAGGAATACCTCACTGTACTCCGTTAACAAGTAAAAGTCCTGCATTCAAAATGTTTCTTAAGTAAAAATACAAAAGTATTAACATTAAAATGTGCTTTAAGTAAAAAAGTGTACTCATTATGCAGAATGCCGCATTTAAGAATATTAGAATATGAGTTTATAATTATTGGATTAATGTTAATATCACTGTAATGTTGCAGCTGATAAAAGTGGGGCTAATTTTATTAATTTTAAATACAGCTGTGTAGCTCGAGCTATAACAATATATCTTATCCCATTTGTTGATAATATTTTGTATTACTAATCTTAATCTGTAAAGTAACTAATAACTGAAGTTACCAAATAATATAGTGAAGTGAAAAGTGTAATATTTCCTCTGAAATGGTGTCGAGTAGAAGTGAAAAGCAGATTAAAAGGTAATTACTCAAGTAAAGTACAAGTAACTCAAAATTGTACTTAAGTACAGTACTTGAGTAAATGTAGTCTTTCCTAAACTGGTATTGATTGATATTAAAATGTTTACTTTATAAATCAATGTTTGTTTTATTAATAAATCCATATAAAAACAACACTATACTATCATGTATTGTATAGTGTAGCCTATTTTAAAATCCAGCTCAGGTTTGTTAACAAAAAAAGAAAGAAATACAAAATATAAAGGCCTATGAATTGTGTAAACAATTGTGTCAAGCAGTGATGGAAAAAGTATACACCGCTATTAGCCTAATTACTTTGATTAAAGTAACAAAATACCCCAATGTAAACCAGTGTTTAAGTAGGCTATCACAGTACATGTACAGTAGTATCAACACCATGTACTTAGATAAAGTAAAGTTTTGTTATGATAATCAGTGATAGGAGGAGTACTTAGATCCCTTGTGTTAGGGAGGAATTTATTATGATGCCAGAAAAGAAAACAAAGTGCCAGAGTCCTGTATGTCTGAGACTGAATGAGTTTAATTACTGGACCGAGGAGAAACAGAAGAGTTGTCAACACATAGTAGTGCGTGGAGTCAATTCTGAGGCTGAAACAGCAAAGACTAAGTACTTATACTAGGAAGGTGGATCGAGACAGAAATGACATGTGCTTTCATCTCATTGGCTAAAATGCATAAACATGACTGTAATTGAGTGACGGTGAGTGTCATCATTTAAGTCTGCAGAGTCAGACTGAAGTCAAGGGAATTGTGGCTCCAGGGAGTTTTCAGGGCAGCCTGACTGACACAGAAATAATCAGAACAGAAGCCCACTTTACTAACGAGGATTGGACATTAACCCAAACTGTCTAGGGAAAAATGTAATTCTCCTTACCACCTTGTACAACCACAAATAGGCTACTCAAATCCAAATGTACTTAAGGGTTACCAGCCAGTGCTTTATTTATTAAAAGTTATAATTTCTCTCTTTTATAGTCCATATATGGCTTTTTATTAGGCTACATATACATTGTTGCAGCTGCCGAGGTTGAGCTCATTTAAAGTATTTTACATTGAATTGGGTAGTTTGATCTAAATAAATTCATCATTTTTTAGTTGATCATCTGTTTTCTACATAATTTACTCTGCTGAGTAGCTGTTTTCTTATTATATAATTAATAATATAGTGAAGTAAAATCTAGGTTCAACTGTGCTTCAATAGGCTACAGTACTTGAGTATATATGTATGTATTTACTAGAGCAATAGTTCTAAACGTGGTACTTTTCTCAAGGTGAATTCAGATGTTAATATCTGATGTCTTGGGTATTGTGCTTTTGTTGTACTTGTACGTCCGTGTATTAGTATTCTGTGTTCTCATGGACTTGGCTGTAAGGCGCATATGGGTGAATACACTGAACACCGGTTCATTCTTAAAAATGAGCTCTAATCATTTTTGACCAAAATAGTCTAAATGTGTTTCAGTTTAAATTTAAGTATAGTTTCTTTGCACACGGGCATGCAAATTTGATTAAAGATCAAGCACCGAGCTGAACCATAGCATGGAGGTGTACATTTGCATTTTAAATATACATTAAGAAACTTTCTTGGATGTTTTTCTTGAATCTTCAGTTCTGGTCGCAAATGTTTCAAACAATAAGTGCCAGTGATACAGCACAAATATGTTTGGGCTTTACTAGCCTTTCAAAATGAAAGCGTGTTTAAGCTGGACGACCTTTTTTCACCGTCTTCCAAGTAATTGCCTGAATGTGCCACATCTCGTCCAGAACTTGTCTTTCCCACGACTGGTAAAGGAGGGGTCAAGTGGGAGGGGGTGGTCTGGTATGAATATATGACTACTAATGAGACGCTCCTCATAAAGAACTTTACAATTTGGGTATAAATATGTGACCACAAAGAAAATCTGACAATAGCATCACCTAGCAACTCTTATCTGGAGGAATTTCAGAGTCAAGTCTTCTCTGTAGAACGTGTACTTGGAAAGAAGAGCCCCTCGATTTCAGAGCCAAACACAGACCCCCCCAAAAAATCAACTGAAGAGGCGAACATTGTCTTGTCCAACGTTACCATACACGGACATTAATCAGACAACAGACAGAGTGAAAGATGTTGGTGAAATAATAGATTAACAAGTTACGTGTGGGCTGAATTATGGCTCTCTGACCTTCTAATGACAATTACTTAAATTGCGTACAAACATAAATTGTGGTTTAACATGATAAGTATAATTCCAGCAGAAGGGGAAAAGAAGAACCTAGAAGAAGACGCCTTCTTATTCAATTGTGCATGACAATTAAAGATCTGTTCTCATAGTGACATTTGTGTGTTTAGATTTTTAGGATGAACCTTTTTCTCTAAATGATAAGATTGGTTACATTTGAACAATAACTCAAGCAGTTTGAATTCTGTTTTCCTCTACTGTTTGTCAACTCAAGCTTCCACCAATACTTGTTTTTTATTGCTCAAATATAAGTTATTTTCAGCAACCAAAATCCAGTCCCTTCTGTGGAGAAAAAAAATGTGATCTGCTTTGCAATCCCACAAAGCCTTGACACCATTGAGATCCAGATATCCGTCACATCCAAATGCTACAACACACTTTGTTTTGAGTGTGAACTGCCACTTGAAGAAAACTTCCATCTCAAGCACTAAACCGGTCCTTTCTCTCCTCTCTTCATTGGTTTTGATACACAGTGAGGTACGCTGAGGTGTTATTTTCGAGTGTGTTAATGCTTCGACTCTGAGAAGTGGTTTCTGTTGTCAACCAGTTCTCGAAAGTGTCAAAGGTTAACACCCTCTCTAACACACACAAGTATGCAAATGCTTTCATTACAATACAGGCTTCTTTTTATTCACCTAACAGTGCATGCGTGCTGCTGAAGAGCAGGCTGCGGCCTCACATCAGCGCTGAGTCCCCCCCTCCCCTTGTCCCGAGCTTCTGAGGGTGATGACAACACAAAAGTACTTCACACTGGGGGCTGGGTCTGCATTTTGCGGGTCAGTGAATAGCAAGCCAAAGCAGCAACGCCATGTCATTCAGACTCTGCTCCCCTCACACCCCCGGCTTTCCTCACACTCCTCATGGTATCAGCAAACATAGAGGTGGAACACTATTGAAAGCACCGGGGAGTTTTTGTGTACTGCCAACATGAAATGCACCTACTGTTTTCGTCCATTCCACCATCTCTGTGAGAGCCCCCCAAAACCCTTGTTAAGAAATGATTGATTCACGCCATTGTCACTACATTTTGATGACTGCCTAACCAGGGGAAGAATTACTCAGCTTATTTACTTAAGTTAAATATCAATCCCACACAAGAACCACTAGAAACACCCCATTACAAGTGAATGCACATTTAAAATTTCACTCAAGTAGCCTAAAAGTCCAGAGGTATTTTCAAAAAAACTTAAAAGTAAGTAAAAGTACTCATTTAATAGACCGTCGGGTTTCATTCCTTTATTATGGGCTCATTATTATTGATGCTTTAACATGTAGGCAGTATTTTAATGTTGTAGTGGAGCTCATTTTAACTCTTTCACATGTTTTGAACAATTTTAGTTTAAAAAGTAACTAGTGCATGTATCTGTTAAATAAAAGTATAATACAAGCGATATTTAAAAGTACCTTTAGTATTTGTGTAAATGTACAGTTATGTTTCACCACTGCTAACAGTGCCTGTGTACATTGTGTGCTGGTTAATTCTTATCTATATTTGATTTTATTGTTGAAATTAGGTATTCATTTGTCTCAGTATACAATACATGTATGATCATTTGATGCATTTTCAATACAGCCAAAGTTGTAAAAAGTTGTTTCCTCTGGCATACTCATTTTGTTAAGGAAAGCTTTCTGCTTTTCCGTGACAAACATATATCCTTGTTAAGGAAAGCAGTGCTAGTGACTTCAGCCTGATAATCAGGCCGTGTTTGAACCACACGAACATGTGGGTCCTGATTCACACGCCTGGAACAAGACTAAATAACACATTGCATTCTGTAGATAATCCTGGGGGAGTTTAAAGTTGGGTTTTTTTCTACGAGCCTATGAGGTAGAACTTCTCACCCCACAAAGGAGTGTGTAATCCTTCAGATAACGTAAAATCACACAAGACAAAAGCAATCAGACGTGACGACAAAAACACAAGATATCTCAGCTCAACAACCCCAACATTGTTCAATTCACTACTGTACTTGTTTTGAAACCATGTACTGATAAGCTTTACACAAATAAACTACAACAGAAAGAAGGATTTGAAGTCACTAATCTCTGCAAGTTCAACACAGGTACATAAAATTATTTGTCGAAACCAAATGAAACCACACAACCACGTATTGTGAAGTATCTGCCAACAAATGTGCACTCTTATAATTACACCAATCCCAAACTACCATCCTTTCATTGTTCCTAACAAACAGGATGGATGTTGTGGAAGCTTCTTCATTCTGTGCTGTGTTGTCTGGACTGAAAAGCCTGAGCATTGTTTTTTTCCCCTGCATGTCCCCAGTCATCTCATTTTAAAAGCTCCACATGCCACCTCTGAAAAACACCACCTCTCTTCACTGGAATTTGGGGTGGGCGTCTGTTGTCTATGCAGGCTGTGTTGTGCGTGTGCAGTGTAGTGTTCAGAAACAAAAGAGAGAACACGCTTCAACATGTTTTTGTCTTATGAAGAGAAGAAATGTGAGAACGCAGTTTAAAAAAAAGGAGCATTAGTCATACATGCATGGGATAAGTCTATTTGGGGCTTCGCCCTGATCAGTCATCGCATTGGCACCGACCTCATCAAAGAGCAATGAACGCTGCGGGTATAGACAGATATTTTAGTTGGAATCCAACTGTCTCACCTTTGATCAAATAAAACCACCACTAATTACCAGTCACATATCAAACAACCACCCATAAACAACCATAAAAAACAGCCTTTGTTCATTGCTCATTATATTCTCATTGTGTAACAGGTTGTGTATTCAGATTTATCCCAGACTGAGGTCACTATAATCCTTCTCGTCTGGCAAGTAAAAGAGTAGGGGGGGCAAGGACAAGACTGAAAGTGAAATCTCCTTCAGTAAAGACCCGTGTTAAATGTATTGGGTGTTGGCAAAGGGGCCTAATAAAGATGACAGCACACATTCATATGCATTCGTTTGTGTGCTCAGCTTGACAAAGTCTGCCTCGCAGGCCTTAACAAAGGGGAGGAAGGAAGCCAGGGGCTGTGGGGAATGCCTGGGGGGTGTGTGGGACGACAACACACACACACACACACACTCACACACACACACATACACACACACACACACCACACTTAAACACACACCGTGGCCCTCCAGCTTGCGTCCTGTGGTCTCTCAAGTCTGAAGTTATAGCAGTGACAGCTGGGCTAGCACGCTCTGCATGGGCTCATTCTCTCTTCAGCAGCCAACCCCTCCCCTCCCTGCCACATACACACATACAGTCTGATACACATGCACGCACACACACAACCCCACACACACACACACACACACAGGATGCTCCATCCTGTTTACTGTTTACATTTCACAGTGGCCGACCAACTTGGGAGGGCTCTACATTACATTAGGGCATTACAGCTGTTTGTAAGGTAGTGGTGTGTTTTGTGTTTGTGTGTGTGTGTGTGTGTGTGTGTGTGTGTGTGTGTGTGTGTGTGTGTGTGTGTGTGTGTGTGCGTGTGTGTGTGTGTGTGTGTAGCCCACGTTAGAAACTAAAACACGTTGTTGAGATGAAAAGTTAATTTCTAAGATTGGAAACAGCAGTTGACAAAAACGACTCCCAGGTCCATCAAGTAGCATTTTGTGGCTTTCCATTGTTTCACACCATCTTCCAATTCCAAATTTGACCACCTGTTATTAGAATTGTAGTGGTTTTCTGAGCCCTTAACGGACTTCTTGGCTTAAAAATTGAGATTGAAAGTTAATTCTTGACATGGAAACAGCAGCTGAGGAAGACAAATACTAAATGGTTGTTTCACCTGTTTCATAACAAACTGTGTCGCTAAATGCTCACACTTCTCTTATAAAATGTAAACTTCCAAACAATACAAAACCAGCTGGGAAAGAACAAGAGAGTACGTTTTAAGAATGTTTCTAAAAGGTTAAACTGTCTACTTTCAGCTGCTAACTTCCTTTGTGTGTTTTAGATGGGGCCATGGAGCTGCGGAGTCAAGGCCTGTGCTGTACCGACCACAACTGTTCCGAGCCGGCAAAGGGAGGACCGGACAGGGCGACTAGCAGTGTGGTCAACAACAATCGGATCACTATTTGGCCAAAAGGGCACCTGCTTTGTTTGAGGTAGGTCTGGCTTCAGAGGCTGGTGACACGAGGCAACTGGACAATGTAGAGCAAACAGGAGCTGATGTTTATCCACTCAAACTCAGCAGTTTGTATTCTGATATTTTTATTCCTGTTTTTAAAATTGGAGGCAGTCTGTATCTGGCTTGTTGACGTCCTGTAGGCCAGCTGTTATTTTTTGGTGTGAGATGGAGCATTTAGAGCCGATGGCTTTTAATTGATGAGCTTAAGACTGAAAAGTAGAAAGCAGCAATACCACACAGACACTGGCAGAGGTCCCTCTTGTGTGGACAAAACACTGCAGTCTACAGCTGCCCCCAAGTGACAGAGAACAGCCAGGGACACGACTGCAGCTGCCGTAAGAACTTTGTAGAAGCTGATAAGTTATTCATCATGAGTAAATTTAAATGTGCTAGAGGTGACCTGTGAAATATTGCACTTAGCAAACAATTACAGAAATGTTTAATAATCTTATACTCTTGAGTTTAAGAAAGTTATATTTGGTTTATTGTCTTTTAAAAGTTGTCTTGCACCCCTTAAAACTGAGAAGACTTTGTGACCCCCGGTGAAGCTTTGGTGACCCCTAGTGGGAGTTGGGACCCACAGGTTGGGAACCAGTGAGTTGAAGGACCAACCTCCGACACCTGAAATCATTTAATAGGTAACAGATTTAATAGATAGCGTAACAATTGATGCAAGTTGTGCTGGTTCTGATCTGTAGTCGGGGCTTTCACCTGTGTCATATAAGGTAATAGTCAAATTGGCTTGATCTCCATAGCAACCATAGGCCAGAAACACAGATAATTATCCCCATGTCTTTACTTAGCCAATATATTTCACCTTGTACAATCATTAAAGGTTGAATATGTAAAATCTTCATTAAAAGCTATATTAAAAAAAAAAAAGTAATACACCCACAGGGTGTTTTGAGGGGTACAGGATGAAAGTATTGCTTTTCCATAAAACATTTAGCCTGAATTAATATTTAAATTTGTTTTCACTGGTTTGACACAGACTTTCTGTCACGTTCTGTTTACATTGTAGCAGCCAATAGCGTTGAGCATTGCAGGTTTCCAGGGTTGTCGGTTGTTTGGTGCAGCTACTGTAGGCTGGTGAAATGGAGTTTGCAAATCCTGCAGCTGAGTGACCGGAGACGGGCAAAAACCAGAGTCAATATAGGCCGAGCATTCACTCAATGGACTGAGAGAAAGGAGGTCAACGAGATTATGGCTAAATTTCTCCTTGATCTGTAACAGTAACTGTCATTAAAACTCCTCTGATACTTGTTTTTATGGTGTGATTTTCCAGAAGTTATGGGTTCAAACAGACTCAAACAGACTCCGGTCTCCTGCAGGCTATTGGGCTGGGTCTGACCAACCTGGCAACCCGACTGCTGGGATTATATTTTGTTGTTGCGACTACGATCTTGAGACACTAGATGGCGGTGTTCTCCTTATTCAACCTTTAATTTAACTAAACTGATTATTGCACAATTTATAATAGAGGAATTCCCTCCTCTGATAACCTTGTACACGGTCCAGTCAAAGCTCAGACCCACACTGGTAGGTAGGCTAATGCATTCTTGTGGGTGGGAGTCAAGTTTCTGCAGCTGATGTAGAAAAAGAAAAAAGTTTGAAACTTTGCAAAAGTGAAATGTTTGAAACTTTGCAACCCTTCTTTGCTGGTGAAAACTCGATGTAATGTCTTAAAGAACACTTATTTTACCTTATTATGAATACGGTATTTGCTAAGACTGGTGCATATTGCAGATCTTACTCTTAGAAAATGTAAATCCATAGCCTCCATCAGCAGCAGGACCGTGTCACGTGACTGATGCAGGAAGCGTTTACCGACGGTGTACCGAGTCGTTTATGCCACCACGGGGCAGGTTGGTATCCAATTAACTTTTTTAACGTAGTCTGTCAGCTGCCTTTCCTAATTTGCAGCCTCTTGAACAGTTTTGGCGATATTGCATCCGCTGCCACGAGGTCAAGGATTGAAGCATTGTGTGTTTAGCGGAAGTGAAGTTTAACAGTTAGCAGGTGGACACGTCCATCTGTCGGAGTTTAAGTAAGCGGCCGACGTTACGGGGACATGAATAGTAAACAACAACGAGCCCACCATATAACGTGAACGTACAGTCTGTCGATTCGGTGAGATTAAAGCATTAACGTTACTTACGTCACGTGCGCTAACTACAGTGTTCTAACGTACGCTCACGAGCCGAGAGCGGTTGGTCAAGTTTGTGACGTCACTACACTACGTCCATTCCTGTCGCTAATGTTGTTTTGAGAAGCCCTTCAAGTGTATCTTTGTTTCCTGGTTAATGTTTACTCCAGTCACTATATGGCAATTGGTTTTAACATTCAATCAAATCACATTCCTTTCTGTAATTACGTTTTATATAATTTCTCCTAGTCAACATGGAAATCTTACTTATCTGAATGATAATTAATGATGAATGAACTATGACATTCTTCCTATCTACAACTGTTATATCAGATATCCACAACCGCATTCTTATACTAGTACAGATGACTTTTAAGTCTAGATACTCTCCACAATTACATTTTAGAAATGTAGAATGAACATGCTGGATATCTGTAATGCAATTCTTACTTGAAAATTGCAGTTGTACATACCCGTAATTATATTTTTACTAGTCAAAATGTATTTAGGATAGTCAAAATGACATCATGGATATCTGGAATTTTTCTTTTCATTTGGGATATCTGAAATGAAAATCATGATCAGTAACAATTGGAT
The DNA here is from genome assembly GCF_963691815.1 of Echiichthys vipera. Taxonomy (NCBI): domain Eukaryota; kingdom Metazoa; phylum Chordata; class Actinopteri; order Perciformes; family Trachinidae; genus Echiichthys; species Echiichthys vipera. Next base: position 23,773,936 of record NC_139825.1, on the reverse strand, counting down.
TCAAATATCTGAAATGAGAGTTTTTCCTAGTAAGAATTGCATTACAGATATCCAGAGTGTTCATTCTAGATATCTAAAATGAAATTGTGGAGAATATCTAGAATTGAAAGCCAAATACACATGAATGGAAAAAGTAACGTGATTTGTAGGAATGTCACAGTGTGTTCTTTTTGACTAGAAATAATTGAATTACAGATATCTTCAGTTCAACAGGCACACATAAAATGACGTCAGAACCACCGTAGGCCTCGCGCTCGTACACGTGCGCATGCAAGCAAACGTGCTTTACAAAAGCCCACCTCTCCCAAACGGGCCGTTGCCGGCGAGCGTGCCGCAAATAGGCGCGATACGGTTGACTCACACTGGTCAAACGAACTAGACTTTACCCTTGGAACCTGTTTGGGCATGGTACGGATGGACAGTGTGAGTGCGCCCTTAGTCTGATAATGAAAGAGTTTGATTACTCGTTAGAAAGAAGAGTCGTCAACACACAGTAGTGCGTGAAGTAAATTCTGAGGCTGAAACAGCAAAGATCAGATTCTTATACAAGGAAGGCGGATCGAGACAGAAATGACATGTGCTTTCATCTCATTGGCTAAAATGCATAAGCATGACTGTAATTGAGTGACGGTGAGTGTCATCATTTAGGGAAAAGTGCTTCAACTGCAACAGCAACTGCAAAAATGGTCCTTCCAGGTTAAGGGAATGATCAGATTATTGAAGTTCCCCCCATTTACATCAGCGGGGGGAAATGAAGGAGTAACAGTAGGGGGCGCTCCACAAACATACAACTGGTCAGAATACGCCTTTTTTCTGATTCACCTTTGTCACAATCACAACAACTTGGAAAGCGGGGAGAAAACGTCGACTTTTGGACAGAATTAGGACAGAAATGGGCCTTCTTGGTAGTGATATAATTTGCCATGGCGAAGGTAAAGCTTGTGTTGTTGTTGTTTTTTTATGTAGTTTCTGCTCTTCTGCTTCCTGATTTATTCTATTTCCAGTTCAGAAACCACGGAGTGGGGAGGGGGCGTTATAACAGACGGAGCATGCGCAGATGAGTAATCCTATCTTTATCCAGGAACGCTGTTTACATGCAGGAATTCTCAGGGTACTGAAGGAGTTATCTAGGTCTGTGAAGCAGGGTATGAAAACTCAGATTTTACCCGGAGTACGGTGTTTACATGACATTTAAGAGACCGGAGTATGCCCTTAACCCGAATATTTTAAACTGCATGTAGCAAGGGGTCTGATCTTGGACTGCCCTGACGTCAGGATCAGAAAAACCTTCAGTTACTGCTGCGATGCTGGTGACTACCTCGATACTGGCCAAATTCAAGTTTCTTCGTGCAAAGAACAATGAGGTTTGTTCAGATCTACAAATAATACTACCAAAGAAACGTCCACTTCTTGGACAAAAGGAGAAAAAAAAGAATGCATAATTAAGACAATAAAAAATGAATAAAAACTAGCAATAAAGATCATAATGACAAACTGAATGCTCTCCAAAAACAAACGATGGGGACAAAAGAAGGGACACAAACAAAACAACAATCTCCATCTAAAACTATAAGACAACTTCCCACTGATCCTTCTTCACGACGCCTCACAAACCCCCAACCTCAACAAACCCTTTCCACCTCTCTGAATGTTTTTTAATATCTTCAGTTGTATTTACAATAAATCCTTATAAAACAAAGTAATGTTTAATAAATCTTTTGAATTTGTTGATATTTAATGAATCCACACCATCAGCTTTAAAAATAAATATTTTTCATAACAGAATAATGAAATTATTTGTCTCTGTAACATCACCAAGTATTACAGAAATTAAATCCAGTTATTCTCAATGAATTACACATCTTACACAGTTGACTCAGATTCAGCCGAACAAAAACGACAGTCATCAGAATCAGTGGTTCCTCAAATCTTTAACATTTTTCACGTTTTTTATATAAAAAAATATAAAGTATTTTTAATTGGAAGGACCTTAAAAAGTGTCAATAGTTGTTTTATATACTAATTTAAAAATGTGTATCCATGGCAGTCAAAAGTATCCTCCCATTTTAAAGGTACCATATGGGATAATTTGAACAGATGTTAAACTTAAATACAAGTTTGTAATTCTTTTATTTAACGTCATGCCCTTTGACCACCTTGTGTTTAGAACAACTTAGACCTTCCACAGTTGATACTGTTTTTCCAGTTGATTATATGAGTGAGGGGGACAAATTTCACCGTACATTTCAGTAAAATATTTATGATTCATATGTGTCCCTTCATAACATTTAGAAACCAAACCCCATGATCAAATATATTCTTCCAAAATATGGGTTTTCCTTCAATTACGATATTAGAATTTAACCATATTATTTGCTGCAAGATTTCATCCCTGGAGGATGAAACTGAATTTCTTCCTTTAGAAACATGGAAACATTTTCAGTGAGATTATTAAACCATTTTATATGCTTTAAAGGTTGACTCTGTAAAAAAGGGTATAGTCTTTTTTGGAGTATTGGGTGGCGGCTTTCTAATATTTTACTTGAAAACCAGTCCTGATTTAAATACATTTTTTGAACAAAGGAAGCTTTCAAAGAGAAACATAAAGCCTCCAGGTTTAAAAGCTTTAAACCACCTTCTTCATGGTTATTATAAAGAACTCCTCTTTTATTTTTTTTCTGGTTTATTGTTCCAAATAAAATCCAAAAATGTTTTTCATATGTCTTAAAGAATGAGTGTACAGGAGTTGGAAGGGACATAAAAAGCTAAATAGATTGTGGTACAACCAGAGAATAAATTAGTGAAATTCTCCCATGTTTTCCCCCGCCTTGTTTGTAAAATCATATCCATCTTTATCAACTTATTATTGTAATTTACTGTGCAGAGGTCTTCTAAGTTGTTTGCAATCACAATACCTTAAACATCGACTGGTCCATGAGTCCAGATAATAGGTAACTTACATGGTATTTTGTAATTTGTCCCTTTTAGACCCCCAATCCTAAGAATTTTACATTTGTCATAATTTGGCTTCAAACCAGAATAATGTGAAAAATGTGAAAACAGGAAGGTTTTTGGATTTAGTAGAAAACTAGTGTCATAACTCCTCTTGATAAGGGCACAGATTTAGAAATATAACTAATATTCACAATTCTACAACTGGTTTCATTATATAAGACTTTAAACCAATTAGTTAAGGATTCACCAAAAGTGAAAAAAAAACCCATGTTTTGAAAAATTAAATCTAACCAGAGTATATCAAAGGCTTTTTTCAAATCAGCAATGAAAATCAGCCCATTTGTATTATTCAACTCATAATTTTCAATAATCTCCAGCAGCTGTCTAAGGTTATTACCAATGTGACGACCTTGCATAAATTCTGTCTGATCTCTTTGAATAATATTGTACACTCTTCATTCTATGAGCGATACATTTTTCAAGTATCTTAGTATCATAACACTGTAATGTGATTGGTCTCCAATTCTCAAGGTTCACAGGATCCTTAAACTATCCACTGGGTTCCTGTTTGAGTAACAGAAAACCTTCTTTCTGAGAATCTGATAGATACCCAACATTATATGAAACATTAAAACAAGAAAGTAATGTTTTTTTAAGCAAATCAAAACAGATTTGATACACCTCAGTGGGTATTCCATCCATCCCAGGTGTTTTCCCAGGGTTAAAGGACGTTACTGCAGAAAAAAGCTCACCATCTGTAATCAAGCCTTCACATACATCTTTTTGCAGATCGGATAGTTTTTTTTTGTAATTTGGTGGAAAGAGTTTTTCATAGTTGAATGAAATGGAGGACTTCCTTGCTTTTTTTTGTGAGAAAAATCTGAAGTTGCCGTTTTTGTTTGGTGGATGGAATAGAGTCACAACTTGTGAACTAAAAATGTACTCTAACACCGACTGGATATAAGTAGATAATAAACCCCCCCCCCCCCCAGTTGATAGATATCCCCAGCTGCATTATCCCAGAGTCACAAGTTCACAGTCATAAGTAATAGGTAAACCGAAGGCCAACGACTAAAGCAAGACAGTTGCATAGGCTCACCAGTTTCTTATGATGGTGGGTGAATAGTTTGAACATCCCTGGTAGAAGACTGATGTTATTGACTGCCGTGACAAATGTGGCCACAAAGTTTCTAACAACGTGCAGCCATATCCCTGCAGGGCGTCTTTCAGCCATGAACAAACCTGCTCAGTCATTAAACAAGTCCTCATTGTACATGGTACATGGGTGGGACTGTATGGGTGATATGGCCTAAATATAAATCTCTGATTTTTTTCACATCACGCCCAATTTACAATTTTTAATCGATTTTTCCCATCAAGAACCATCCTAACTCGGTGGAGTTGGCGGCTTCAGAGTTCTGGGACATGCAAGTTCACACTGGCATTCACATGCTTCTCCACCATAACATTGATGATTAACCAACAATAAGAATTTGGGGATTAAATGGACATAGGCATACAAACAGACAAAAAAGGAACATTTACAATACAAGTAAAGACTATATAAATGACAAAAATAAATAAGAGGCTACGTCATTATTGGGACCAGAGTTTACATGTAAGGGAATTAAGCCCTGTTTTTTTCAAGGGCCATTAATGTAGTAAAGTCATATTTCCTGCCCAGCAATGAGAAGGATACTCAATCATACGCTGCCACGCTAGCAAGCAGATTATGCCAGTCCGTGACTGACGACCAAACGGCCTCCTTCATAGCACGATTGATCCATTCAGTATGTGAAGAGGAAATTGTGTCATTCAGGGTGGACAGATTCCCCAACAGGAATAAACAAATGGGAAAAGGGAACTTCCTGACCAACAATCTTCTGGATACAGTCATGAACTGATGGCCTAAAGTCCTGTACCTTGGGACAGTACCATAAGACATGAGTTAACATGCCGTCGTCAGGACACTTCCAGCACGCAGGATCACTTTTAAGCTTAACCTTACACAGTCTAGAGGGCATCCAATTACGGAGGCACAATATTGGATTTTTTGCAGATATCCAGTATGCCGATGTTTTATATCTCATTTAGCCGATTACCGTTATCGATACTGATTTATACTCTTTTTATTTCTTTCCCCCATCTAATGCAGGGATCATGAAGTGTCTTCTGTTGTGTAATTAACATTTTATAATGCATATTATTCTTATCGTGTTGGCCCAACGGTAAATGCAAACATAAAGTTAAAACTTAAAATTACGAAATATGCATTCCTTGTTCAAAATAAGAAATAAAATACATTTACATTATGTAAAACATGCCATATTTATTTATGACAGTTACTTTTAAACAAAACAAGCAAGATATCCTACTTAAAACGTGATACGCTGCGCCATGCACTTGCACATTGCGCTGTCGGGCATTTAATCGGATTTAATCAAGGTACCAGCCGTCTATTTATTTATTGGTTTATTATATTATCGCGTTATCCAATATTTGATAGATCATTTTAAAGTTAATATTCCGTTAATAATCTTAAATTAAATTAACCTAGTGCGAACACTATGATACATGCACTTTATATTACGTAGCCTGTTGGCCCATTCCTTTTCTGTAAATGTAGTTTTGACAGTAGTTCTGTAGTTTCCCACACAGTTTCCAAGAGACTATTATTGCTATATTGTAAGATATTGCAACTTGCTGCTGCTCATAGAGGAATTGTTGGATCTCTGTAAATCATAATTAAGTCTGAATTTGGTCTCGAACTACTCAGTTTGTGAAGTGTCTTGAGATAACTTTTGTTATGATTTGGCACTAAAAATAGAATTGAATTGAATATTTCTGCGATAATATATAAATTAATTGTGTCTAATGTTTAAAAAACTATTCGCCAACAAGATCGGCAAAGAAACTTGAAACCTCCAGCTCCGCCTCCTGTCTGAAGCCGGCTCAAACGTTTAGGCCGATGAGTGATGATGAACCATTGTGCGCTACTCTTTCACCTGTGGCCGGCTCATCTACCTGGAGTAGAAGTTAGAACATAGTTACTGAAGTGTCTCAACATACTGCGAGTGTGGTCGGCGTAAGAGCATGAGCAGCGTTGGACGCGGCGAGGCAAGATGCAAAATCCCTCATTGAGGGAGAAAGAGTAGATGTGCTTCTAGTGCCTTTTTTTTTACTTTCTATGTGGGAAAAGCATGTTAAACAAAATATCAATCATAGCAGAGTAGTTTTTGAATCCTTTAAAAAGTGTTTTAAATTCACACTCAGTCTTATTTTCATTTAAACTCGATGTTGATATTAATATTGTTTTTGATCTTCAGTAAAAGATGTGTGATGATTCTAATAAGAAGAGAAAGATAAAAATCTATGTATCTTAAAAAATGGACCCCAAAGGCAGCATATATAATGAGAATATGAGAATGAAAGCCAGTGAATACAAGAGTGCGTGAGGGATAGATAACTCAATTTGGGGCATGTACATATGCGGTGTGTGGGAAGACTCTATGCATATGTCAAATGAAAGCAGAATGTAGGAGTCATGAGTTGGATTTAAATGTTACAAACCTCTGGGGAAGAGGGATGAAATCAGAAGCTGAATGAGTTAAGTGTCTTTTCAGATGATATGCCCCTTTATTGATTCCAGCAGGGAAATAAGCATCAAAAGTAATTGCCTAGAAGTCTATAGAGAAAAAGAGAGAGAACGTTTTTCAGATATATAATCATCCAGCTGGCCCCATTTGTATGTTTTAGGATGTTGTTAACCTTTATATAGGATTTGGCAAATTTTAAGAAAGAAGAAATATTGTGACTGCAGTAATCCATGAAAAGTAAATCAGACCTGAAATTCAGCTGTTGTTGAACCAGTCTGAGGTGGCCTTTGCTGTTTGCGTTGCTACTGTGTAAACATGATTGTGGAACGCAGGGCTTCCAGATGTTGCACTCGGTCTTAAAATGAGCCTCATACTGTGGGTGTTCTGTTTAATGTGTACAGTTTTCAGTCTCCCTAGAGATAAGGGGGGGTGATGAAATGTTCTGTCATTAATCAGGTTTATAACATATAGGCCTCGGCTTTAAGCTCTATAATGCCTCTCAGCTGCCTGTTTTTGCTAACACAAACCTAACCCTTTTCATATAACAAATGTCAGTGAAGGCAGTAATGAAGACGTATCATCTACATCAAGACACTGATGATTTGAAATGTGTCTTTTTTTGTCTTTTGTGGTGAGTAGAACAGGGTTCAGTAACTGCCCTGATGAGGTTTTTCCTCTGACTCCTGTTAGTCTTTCTGTTACTTAGCAGTGTGTGGATGGTTCTCATGTCCTCATCAGAATATATAAACCAGATATCCATTGAATTGAATATGGAAACCAGTGGAAAAAATACATGAAAAGTTGTGGTTCAAAGCCAGTTTACACCTAATAGCCTGGTGCTTTGCTAGTTAAGGGCAAGAAGACATTTTGTGCACATACATCCAATGTTTTTTGTTTTTGGAGAGTAGGTCCAGATAGTTTAGGCTGCAAATCTTTGAAACTGGCACCCTGATGCCTACAATAAAAGATCAGAACGAGTGCCTTTTACTTTCTGAACACTGACTTGATGTTGCTTTAAAACCGGCCTCTCTGTACTAGTTGCTTGCTTAAAACAGTGTTGATTTTTTTTTTTAAAGATTCTTTAAATTAAGATTTCATCTATTTAATAGTCTAAAATGAATTATTTTGATTAATAAATAATTTAGCAGTTGTTTTGGTGTGTGTGAAAGTTACAGATGGAAATATAAAGCATTATTCTGTTCTCTCATCTGCATAAAGTTGTACTCTCAAAGATTGAGTTAAAACATGGTGATTGATCATATGACCCACTAATGAAAGCACCACTACTAGCCTTTTTGCTAGGTATTACAATATGCGTGTCTGTGGAGGTATTCCCGGGCTAGATGTTAACATGCGGATTTAAGAGGGTAACATATAGAGGACGGACTGGAAGTTGAGAGGTGAAAGTGTTTCAATAAAGTTTACAAAAGAGCAAAGAAAAATAATAAGTCAACATACAGGAAGAATGCAAACGTGACATAATGGATGGATCTGAAAGAACCACCGTCTTTTAGTAATTTACTAGACATTAAAAGTTTTAGATATTTTACTGCTTCAAGGTTAGGCTGGGCGACATGTCGATCCAAATTATTTGAAAAAAGTAATGTGTAAGTTGCAGCATCCCTCCTACACACGTTAAACATCAAGCAGTGTTGCTGCTGTTGATGGTCACGTCTGGTCAGTTGTTTTTCAGTGGAACAGGCTTAAGGATGATCTGCATTTCACTCTTTTCACTTGTCTTTTAAAAACTGTATAGTTGATAAAGTGTTCAGTTCACAGAGACAGTTTAGAGATAAACCATTGCATTGATAGTCAAATCCCTCACATGCTTGCATTTGGCAGTTCTGTACGGAGCACACATAGTCTTTGGCGCACAGTCAACTGTGTGTAGTGAGTGTGTTCTGTGTTTTATTGAACAGACTTTTTTCCACTTATTCCCCTCCCTAACCAAGTCCCCCCCCCCCCCCCTCCCCACCCCACAGTATCTGAATGAAGATTTTGCTTTGCCTTCAGCCTGTCCTATCTCGCTAAATCAATTATATTAGGTTGTTACAATTTATTTATTTTTTAAATAAGTTTGTACTTTCCCAGCACTCTGTCAACAGCTGTAACTCAATGCCCCTGAGCAAAGTGCAAAGTCTACACGCCCTGCTCCACCAGTATCCGCTACTCATTACACTCATCACCACATCACCAGCTCTCAAGAGACTTTAAAAGCAGCTGGAGAAACACGACTGCTAAGTAATTTGCTGCTTATCTATTTTGTCTTTGGAGTTTTGTGTAAGTTCCAGTTATTTATCTCTTTTCGCTCATAGATGTTTAAATGTGACTTTTAAGTTGAGTTGTTATGTTTATGGATGTTTGACATTGCAAAAGAAAAACAGCAATATCTGTTGCATGTGTGCATTGATAAAACTGTGAAAGGGACTTTATTTTTCAGTTTTAGTTGTTTTTTTTCGCCATGTGGCATTTATACTGAAAGGCAAAGTTCAAATACTTTTTGTTTACTTTCATTCAGTTTTGGGGACACATTAACTTTCATGTTTAACTTGCTTTTTATCGCAAACATTTAAAGCTGAAAAACACAGAATATTGAACAGAAACAATATTGTAATGGATTGTTTCGGTCATTGTTCTATTTCTCTCTTTTTAATTGTGATGGTTCGCAGCTTTCAGTCTTCATATGCGATAGTAATTTGAAAACAGCACATTGGGCTCTGGGAAATGATAATTAAATAAATGTGTAAACAAGTAATAAAGTATTAAAAAATATTATTCAATATTGCAAAATAATCTTTATTTGCAAACCTACAGAGTACAAACATTTTTCATGCTTAGTTTCAGTCATATATAGCTTTGATATGACGTCTTAACTGCTCAGTGGTAATGGACTAGACAATTGTCTATATGTAATATCTCTCATTGCTGTGTTCTTACAGGAGTGTGCACTGTCAGGACCAGAGCATGTTTGTGACTGTGCTCCTGCTTCTGGTCACTCTGTGTGCCCAGGGAGGAAATGGCGAGGAGAGAACGGAGGCACAGAGACCAGGGCATGTTTCTGTGGTAATAGTAGGAGGCACGGGTGACCTAGCAAAGAAGTACCTGTGGCAGGGCTTCTTTGAGCTGTACGTTAACCAGGTCAGTTGTGGAAACACCTTTTCCTTCTATGGCGGAGGTCTGTCCCCTGCCGACACAGCCACACCGGTCCTCTTTGAGATCCTAAAGGCGGTGTCCTGCTCAAAGGATGTCTCGCAGGAGCGCTGTGCTCTGCTGAAAGAGCAGTTCCTGCGGCTCGCACAGTATCGGCAGCTGAAGACCCTAGAGGACTACCAGGATCTGGCCAAGCACATCGAGCAAGAGCTTCAACAAGAGGGAATAACAGAGGCAGGGAGGCTATTCTACCTCTCAGTACCAGCCTTTGCATATGCAGATATTGCTGATAAGATACATAATAGTTGCAGGCCGACCAGCGGGGCGTGGCTGAGGGTGGTGCTAGAGAAACCTTTTGGACATGACTTCAGGAGTGCTCAGGTACTTGCATCTCAGCTCGGGAGCTCCTTAAAGGATGAAGAAATGTACAGAATTGACCATTACCTGGGGAAGCAGGTAAGAAAATCCTACACAGTGTGTGCCTTTCACCTCTGACTCTGTAATTGAGATGTTTGGTTTCATGGTGTTGTTTTTCTGCTTTTGTGAAAAGGTGGTTGCAAAGATACTTCCATTCAGAAAAGAGAACAAGAAGTTCCTGGATCCCATCTGGAACAGGCACCACATCGAGAGAGTGGAGATCGTAATGAAAGAGACCCTCGATGTTAAAGGTGTTGCGGTGCATTAATACTGTTGTAATTAAAAGTGCTGTGTTAACCGTTATATGTGAGAATTAAACCTTAACGTTTTATAATAATGTGTCCTCAAGGTCGTATTCCCTTCTATGATCAATACGGGGTCATCAGAGATGTGCTGCAGAACCACCTGACCGAGGTCATGACCCTGTTGACCATGAGGCTTCCCGTGAATCTGAGCAGCAGTGAGGAAGTCCTCCAAAACAAGCTGCAGATCTTCAGTTCCCTGCTGCCTTTAGGAAAGAATCAAGCTGTGGTCGGCCAGTACCAAGCGTACAAAACAGAAGTACAGCGGGAGATGAATAAGACAAAAGATCACGCCAGTCTCACGCCAACATTTGCAGGTGACCGCTTTTCTTTCTGACCAGGATTTTATGTACTCTTTACTGTTGTGAAAGCCTTGCTATACAACAATTATAGTTATGTTAATAAGTGGTGCTGTTTGTCTTTCAGCTGTATTGGCACACATCGACGAGGCCCAGTATGAAGGTGTGCCAATTCTTTTGATCTCAGGGAAGATGTTAGATGAACGGGTGGGATATGCCCGCATACTTTTCAAGAATGACGTCTTTTGTCTTCAGAACCACAACAGTGTTCACTGCAAGCCCAAACAGATAATTTTCTACTTTGGGCATGGCAGCCTTCAATATCCAGCAATTCTTGTGAGTAAGAATTTATTCAAGCCAGTTTTAATGGACAGTCAGTGGAAGGAAGTGATGGAGCATAGAGATGTCAATATTCTAGGTTTGCCTATTTCAGATTATTATGTGCAAACTCCAACAGAGCAGAGGGAAGCTTATTCAGAACTTATTTCTCACATTTTTGCTGGACGTAAGAATAGTTTCATTAGTACTGAAAACCTACTCGCCTCCTGGGGTTTATGGACACCACTACTCAGTAGTTTAGTGAGCTCTTTTCCCCGCATCTACCCCGGGGGCACTGACAACGAAGACCTGCTGGACGTCCGCATGAAAGGGAAAGAAATTTGCTACATCAGTGAGGTGGTGATAATCAGCCCTGATCCGATGAGTGGCTCGTCGGCAAATGGTTTCCAAGTGATGCAAGGCAAATTTCGTAGTGCTGATATGATGTCGGGCTGGGCTGAGGAGCTGGTGGAGAGGCTAGCTGCGGACATTCAGGAATCAGCGGATGCAGCAGTGCGTGAGGGCGGTGTTTTCCACCTTGCAGTCTCTGGCGGATCCACCCCCCTCGCTCTGTTCCACAGGTTGGTCCTGCACCATTTCTCCTTCCCCTGGAGAAACACCCATGTGTGGATGGTGGACGAGCGCTGCGTGCCGCTGACCGAACTGGAGTCCAACTTCTACAGCCTGCATTACCATCTACTACAACATGTGAGGATACCCTATTACAACATCCACCCCATGCCAGTGCACATCAACCAGCGTCTATGTGTGGAGGAGGACGGTGGAGCGCTGCTGTATGAGAAAGAGGTCAGAAAGTTGGTTAATGGCTCCAGCTTCCACTTTGTGCTGCTGGGAGTCGGCTATGACAGCCACACAGCTTCGCTGTTCCCTGGTAGTAAAGTAGAGGAACTTGGGGAGAGTCTGGTGACCCTCACCGAGAGCCCCGTCAAGCCTCACCAACGCATGAGCCTCACTTTCAGTGCTATTAACCGAGCTCACACGGTTGCTCTTTTAGTGATGGGCAAAGGCAAGCATGAACTGATCACCCAGCTGAGTCGAGTGAAGGACAACCCAGACAAGTGGCCTGTCACAGGGGTGAAGCCTGCTGACGGCAGACTTGTTTGGTATATTGACTATGATGCACTTTTAGGATAGGAATTACATTCCTAACCTTTATCTACCAAATGTTTTAGAGCTGCTTTAATTTGATAGCTATGTTGAGGAAAAGAAAGTATGAGCCAGCAGTTAAAGGACCAGTGGGTTTACATATTTCTTTCCCTTATTAACCACAAACCAATGTACCTAACATCACTGCTGCATTTGTTTTAAAACTATGCCATCAGGTTTCTGGCAGGAAAGTTGTGTATTTGCCATTTGTAGTTAATGGGTTAAAAACGACTGATAGGTTCCCTTTTTTATTGAAAGTTCAAGTGTGTGTGTGTGTGTGTGTGTGTGTGTGTGTGTGTGTGTGTGTGTGTGTGTGTGTGTGTGTGTGTGTGTGTGTGTGTGTGTGTGTGTGTGTGTGTGTGTGTGTGTGTGTGTGTGTGTGTGTGTGTGTGTGTGTGTGTGTGTGTGTGTGTGTGTGTGTGTGTGTGTGTGTGTGTGTGTGTGTGTGTGTGTGTGTGTGTGTGTGTGAATTACATATGGTGCCAAAAAACAATTAAAAAGAACAAAGTTTTTTTTAATTTATAATCCAGGGTGCGTTTATGAACTCAGGTGGTTTTGTGAATTTGCAGTTTTGCTGTTTATTGTGTGATTTTACACTTGTTTTCTATTGTTGAGTGGCAGTGACCACCTTTCTCACAGCCTGTTCATGGCAGGAATGCTGCTACTTTTATTCCACCTCGCCATCTGTATTAAGTTACAAATACAGAATAGGGTTACAGAGTTGTTTCTCCTTTAAACCGGCAGCGGATCGTCCCACAGGCTTGCCTGCATTAATCCACCTTCCATCTCTCTAGAAACATAACATTTATTATTGAAATGTTTCTGGTAATTCAAACAAATTGGTGGATCACAAATAAGAAAAGCACATTCCTTACCCATTTCAGTCAGTTGGTTGATTCATATACCTTCTTTAAATTAAAGTGAAACTGAGACTCATCAGTTATGTTATTGTGTCTGTTTGACCCATCCAAGCATTAGTGTTTCAAATGAAGAGAGGAGACAGTGTCCTGCATCTCAAACAACAGAATGGATCTGTGAAGGAAAAGTTGAAAAGAGACTAAAAAAGTGTCTGTGATGTATAGTCACTACATCTACAAAATATTATTTCCGTACACTGTAAGGTGATCCCTTAGATGCATCACACTGGCACCACATGATGTAATATTGAATTATTAAGAGTTTTTCATTACCATCATTTTCCAATTGTTTTACAGTTTGCGTCATAAAGTGTGAAAGTTTAAATTGGAATATAAAGCATTTTTCTGTTCTCATAATCTGTTTAATGTAGCTTTACTTTTCCCAAAAAGATAAATATCACTCAATACTGTTCTACGGAGGCCCTGAGAGGCAAGTGAGATTTTCTTTAAGGAGAGATCCATTTTCCAGTCTAATCTAAGTTGTTTTGTCTGAACCAATGAACTGGTGAAAAAATATATATATATACCTTTTTTTGCATCTGTGAAAACAGGTTAAAAAAACTTTGGCAGGTGATTTGTTTTGTTTTTGGTCAAGATCATTTTTAGAAGTTATAAAAAAAAACAAATTCAGCTATTATTAAGTCATAAACACAGGAGAATAAACCATTTAGATAAATCTCAGAAAATTGATCACCAGAAAAAAAAAAGGATTGTCACTCGCCTCTCAGGGCTTCCATAGTTCTCATTGTAGAACCGAATCTTTTGTATAAAGTACATCTTTATAAGCCTTGTATGATTGATTGTGAAACATGTTGGAAACAAATGTCCATCAACCAATAAAAAGCAAACCGAGACAAACTCCTGCTTTGTGATGTTTCCCTTAGTGAGTGTTAAAACGTGAGAAGGATTAAGTCACTTTCCCATGGTTTACAGTTACCAGCTGCCTGTGGCATGGAAACCACATGAAATCTTAATTTGTGGAGTATCAGGTGTCAACGTGGGACAGCTGGACGGCTTGGCTGCTCATTGTTTCTGCTTGGGTCTGTCACAAGCTTCCTTTTAGTTAACCAGAGACCTCCTCTCACCATGAAGAAACCTGAACAGACACAAGCAGGTGTTATTCCTTTGAACTGGAAATTCAGTGTATGAATGGTGGCGGTATAATTTATAAGAGATGTACGTCACCTGTGCTGAAAATAGAAGCAACCGTTAGAATAAGGGATATGTAGTACAGCTCAGGAGTGGTTTTGGCCTGTGGATATACATGTATAAATCCTTTTGATGTTGCAGTTTCTCTCTGGAACTTAATCATAACAGTCTTTTTCTTACACATTGTGCTGCTGTCAGAGTCAGGATGGCGGTGCATAGTCCCTGTCCACATGTCAGCAGCCCAAACACATGATAGGAGGCCCACATGCTCTGAGGAACTGGGTCTATCAATGTGAATATCACTGAAAAACCTATTGAAAGAGATGAAGTTGTGTCTTTATTAGAGGTCCCATATCAAAAAGTGAGATAGCATGTCTTTTTTTATTTTGAAGCAGGTGCTATATAAATACTGAGATTATCAAAACGCTCAATCCACAGAGAAATGCACACAGCCCGTATTCAGAAACAGATTTTAAACGAGCCGCCAGGACTTCCATACTTTGGTAATTTCACTGCTCTACTATACAGTATATGTGTAGAAAGTGCTGATACAGAGGCGCCGAGAGTGCAAATGCGGAAGACCCGGAAACGTTGACCAATCAGAGCACACTGGGCTTTTTCAGGAAGTGGTCTTAAAGAGACAGGCTCTAAAACAGAGCATTTATAATAAGGTACATTCAGACAGACAGTATGAGAAAAATAGTGTGTTTTTTGAACATTAAAGCATATAAACATGTTCTAGTAGAAACCCAAAATACAAATATGAACCTGAAAATTTGCCTTATATGAAACCTTTAATATTTTTTTGCTTGTGTTTTTGAAATGCGTCTGATATTATGGGATTTACCTGAAGCTATGAAGGACAAGGCGATTGATGCTGACAGGTTGTTCAGAAGAGGTTGCCGGCAGTATCTTGAGGATTTTGGCCTTTAAACAAAGGAAACTTGTGTTAAACGGCACTTTTCCTCTTGTACAATTGACCCATGAACTGTCCCCTGTGCCCTATATTTACCTTCCCATGACGTAGAACTGAGGGACCAGGACAAGTGCCACAAACACTGCATTCACTATTTGACTACCAACGGAATAAAACATCAGTAGTAAGAAAAAAAATTAGAATGTTTGAATTAACATACAGGGTTTTTTTCCTTCTATCTGATCAACACAGAAACATGACACTTACAATTTAAACCTCTGATTCCTCGGTATCCATCTGCTGCTGCGATACGCCATGAATACTAGCATGTAGAGAAACATCCTGGATGTTACACACTCAGGCAGACTATACGGGACATGTTCGGCTGAAGAACTGCCAACAGCTCCCCAGTGTGAGCAGGAGGAAGGATTGTGTTTCATGCTGCACATGCACAGAGACTTCTGCTGCATATTGTATTCCATGAAAGCCTAACATCTGCTCATACACGTAAGCTTAAAGATTAGGTTGTATTTTAGCAGGTTTCGAGATCAGCATTAACGGCACAGCATACTCGTAAAAATGTAATCCCTGTGCAGAGGCTTTCCTCTCAACAGGAACAGAATAATTTCCTCATATTGTGTGTAAAAAGTCCTGTTCCGCCCTCCTGTGCTTCTCCTTTGTATGTGTCCAAAATAGCTGCAGCCTGCAACACATCACCCCTGCCCCATATTGACTCACAATGAAACATCCCACCCATTAACTTTTCACCTGTTTGCTCCTGATACTGGTGCTGGTGAGTTTTCCAGAGAGTCACACAAACACAAACATCCAAAGATGCCTGTTGACTTGAGCGGGACGTGGGACATTGTCAGCAATGTCAATTTTGAGGGATACATGGTCGCACTTGGTAAGTATCACCAGGTCTTTATAGGCCGCACACTGAAATGTGTAGCCTATAAACACACCTGTTTAGATTAGGAGACCAGACTTTCACCATATCTACCTTGATTTTATTGACTAAAATGTTTTTAACTAGTTGAACACCTTGATTTTACTTTATACTTGATTTCACTATTGATAATTTGTTGTGTTGCTTTTATTTATGTTCTTATTAATGTTTATTTTAAGGTGTCCTTGGGTATCTTGAAAGGCGCCAACAAATAAAATGTATTCTGTATTATCATTTATGTAAATTATATGTAAATTAGATTGAGCCAGACAACAAATCAATCCCTCTGTCTGCATTTATCCGTGGCAATGACCTAGAGATTGTTATATATCGAGTGAAAGTTAATGTTCAGAGCATGACAGTTGTGGTGGTAGCAGAATAAACTCGTAACATGAATTCATAAAAGTTTCCTCTCATTTGGACATGCAGGCGTTGATTTTGCAACACGCAAGATTGCCTCGATGTTGAAGCCCCAGAAAGTGATTAAGCAAGACGGAGACTGTTTCACAATCAGGACATTCACGACTTTCAGAAACTACGAGACTTCATTCAAAATTGGGGAGGAAGTCAACGAAGTGACCAAAGGGATGGACAACAGGTCATGCCAGGTACACACTTTAGTCAAATGTGAAATTGTAGTCACAAAGTTTTATTCAATTGTGTGATCATCACTACTGCAAAATATTCTGTGACTGTACTTTTATCACAAAACCATATTTATATGTATTTTTATTCTTTTTTTGTCCTCTACCAGACTGTGGTGAACTGGGCAGATGATAAGTTGGTGTGCGTTCAGAAAGGAGTAAAGAAGAACCGAGGGTGGACTCACTGGATTCAGGGAGACGAGCTTCATCTGGTACGACTGCGTTTTATTCTGGTTTCCCCCGACAGTCAAATTAGTGATACTGATTTTTTGTTTGTTTGATTTTTTTCACTAATTTATGTTTCCTCTCATCAGGAACTTACTTGTGAGGATCAAGTCTGCAAGCAAATATATAAACGGACTCTGTAATCGTTTTTAAACCATGTCAAACTTCAGAGAACTGCATTCACAGTAGTTCCATGAAATGAGCCACACAGTGTAGCTTCGATGCTTAATAAAAACATGTCATTGGGGTGCAAAGTGTGTGATTTAAGTTTTTTTTATATATTGCTTAAACACAATCCCTGAAACTAGAAACCTCTTTGTCAAAAACTAAAAACATACACAAAATGCCTTACATCTCAAACACTTCATTCAAAAGGATATACATTATTCTAAAATTGTACTTTTGGATCATGTCTTTACACACAAAAAAACAAATACATAACTCTTTCCACATGCCAACTATTCACTAATGTGTATAAAATATTATGATCAAAAGCCTTTGACATTTGGATTACGCTGTAAATATAGACTGAGCACAAATACAATGGGGAAATAAACACGTTTATTCTCAAAAATATACATACTTTAACTGAAAATGACATTAGCATAGTTACTGTATTGTGCCACAACCAAAATACTGTATATGTCGCAATTACAAGCCCTCCCTCACGTCTCTCTGTTGAGCACCAACGATCAAACTTTAATATATTAATGGTGTTTAGGATCTGATTTCTAAGTGATCCATTTGGTTTCAGGGGTTTTCATGTGTTCATTCTGGGTGCAAGTGTTTGATGAGTGTGGTAAACAACACAGACTTAAAAAAGTGACTTGTAGGATTTACTTTAAGTCCTTGTAACTATTTACACTAAAGTATAGGTTAATTGATTACTCTAAGCTTTTTGCACTGTAACGATGCTTCAGATGAGTATTTTCATCACAGCCAGCGCATCGCTGTCCATCAGCACAGGGGCGCTTTACAGAGTTATTCAAACCGGGTTAACAGATTGGATACATATGAGTGAGTGACGTGGTTTCAGTAATAGACATTTTTCACAGCAGATATTTTAAAAAGTTTTGTAAAAAGGTCATAATCACATTGATGATTATTATATGCACTTGGTTAGGCAAAATGTTTCACGTGAAAGGGTCAATTGTGCGAGTTTATCTTGTTAAATAATAATAAGTGAAACGTAAACGTGTGTACATTGTAATACTTCCTCCGGAGCACACGGTGGTGCTGTAACGTTCAACCATGGACTGTAAGTAGTCCAGGAGGGTCAGCCCTGTCTTCCCTCATTTCCAGTGTTTCCCCTACCATTGTATTAATCTATTAATGTTCAGGTAACGTGGTTCAATGTGATTTTTAAAACATTATAAGAGGGGACATTATTACCTTTTGTGTTTAATACTGACGAAGAGAAGGTGCAGGTTTAAGTTACAGTCCTTAAATGCTTATATAATGCTGGATATAAGAAATAACTCATATTCATGCATCTGTTTTTGTGTTTTATTTCAGAAACTATAAGTGCACTGACAAGCTTATCCTCTGTACTGCTTGTGTTTATTATTATTATCTGGGAGTAAAAGCCTTAAATCCACTAATGACTCTCTGACCGGGGCTCTCTGACTGGAGCCCTGTAGGGGCCACAATCACATCTCACTAAACAGTTTACAGATCCAAAAACAACAAAAAAAAATGACCATATTGCAGAATAAATCAAGCATTAATACTTTGTTCTCTAACTTGATCTCTAGTGTAGAGCACTGCCACTCAACTATGTCTTCTGCATCTGACCACAGCTTACTATCCACTTCACACGTCCCCTCAGGGCATAAATCTATTTGCATTCCCCTATCCATCCCTGGCTATCTTCTGCAGATACGTTCAGGCAGCTGGCATTCATTCCCCCGTCACCGCACATAACACTCTCCTCTGTCTCCTGGCCACTCTTCTTGTCTGTGTGATAGGTCTTAGGCTAAAACAGCCTGTGGTCTGTATTTTTTTCAAATATGTTCCAAATGTTTACAGCAATATGGTGAAAAGGGGGTGACTTTTCTTTAAATGTATGCAAAGAAAACTTTTAACACAGAATGTTGCTGGTGGTTACCCTTTTTTTCAGATACATTATTTACCAGAGACCTGGAGGCCTTGGCCAAGTGAGAATCGTTAATTTATTACCATATTAAAAAGCTGAATTAACCATGTAATGTCTTTTGGTAGAGCTAGTAAGTTTTTTCGTGATACATCTGATTTACATTCTCAACTTTTCAGGCATGCTAGAAGAAGCACCGTGACTGCAGAAGAAGTCAGGCTTCTAACCCGCGCAGTACTTCATCTGTATTCTCAGAAGGGAATTATAAAGCACTTGGTCATGCATCAAGTAACTTATGAGCCACATTAAAATCAAAAGCAGGTAGTTATACCACTCAAACATCTCATGCTAATAATGCAGTATACTGGAACTGTGTAGGGGTATATACTCTACAGCAGACAGCACACGTAATGTTTAATTTGCCTTTATTAACTGTATTTCAGTACATCTACATACAAAATAAAAGGAAAGAACTGAAGCGGGAGCAGAGGAAACTGAAAAAGAAGAATACTGGGAAGAGAAAATACATTGAGGACACCATAGATTATGGACAAAACACAAGCGGGCCTAGTTTCTGAACTGGGCTCAACATTCAAATAAACATGAAGGCTGACTAATACATGTCGCTAAGTGTCATTAAAGGTGCCATAGTCAGTATTTTATGGGGAATATGCATTTCAACTTTCAAGCTTTCTACAGCAAGAGATGTTAGTTTGATGATGTTCATGTATGTAAACTGGTTCAAAGTACTTTTTTTTTTCTGACACTGAATAAAAAAAACTTGGCTAAATCATAGGTGTTTCTCCAAACTAACACGAATTATCTAAATATGTTTTTTGTACTGTTCAGGCAAACATCTACTATGTACAGTGACCACTTTATTAGGCACACTTTTATGATCCAATGCAATCCAATACACCTGCCATAAAGTCTACTTTTAGGACTATAATTTTGTTGGTAATGTCACAATTTATGACCTCCATAGTCAGTGATAGTGTCGTACGGGTCTGCAGTATATTCGGGTGATTGTGCCCCCCTCGTGTATGTAAAGAGGGAGGGGGGAAATTAAAACATCTCAATATAATGTAGTCCAGTACATGACCTCAGTGTTAAATATACTTACATTTCCTACTGTCAGCAAAAATGTAACATTTTAAACTTCAAGTAAGAATTTATGGCAGATCTATTGTAATGATATGCAATAAATTGCACAGGTGTACCTAATAAAATGGCCGCTGTGTGTACAAGGGACATCTAAAAAAAAGTCCAATGGTCAGCAACATGCCATTAGTTGTCTTATTACTTAAACAACATTAAGGACAGAAAGTACAATTCGGAGTGGTGATGCCACATTGCTGAGCTCATCTATTTGAGGTTAAAATGAAGACAATGAGGCCCTCCAGAACTTCCCTTCATCCTTAAAAGTAGCTGTGGATAATCAAAAAGATCATTCACTCTGACAAGCGATTTAAAAGCATCAAAAAGACAGGTACTACCCCATGTCATGTCTGAGAAGGCCACACACTGAAAGTGTTGGAACTTCCGTCTTCGTCCTTCAGAACAGACTTCAGTCAGGGTTCAAACGGAGACCTCGACCAGCAGAGCCCAAGGTCCCTAGATATGTGAATCGGATTAGATTTTTTTATTGGACAAATTGACCCAAGTAATATCAACTAAGCATCTATTCAAATGACCTTTATTAGAGAACTCCCTTCATTTGACATGTTTAAACACCTCACAAACAACAAAAGAGCTACTGGGATTCATTGGACACACCACTCCACGTTCTCACACTATCACTCGCGTCCCCCAGAGTCTTCAGCAGGTGTCATCCGCATCAAGTACACACTTACAGATCAGTTCAATAACAGGAAAGCACACACCATACAGCATTCAAATCAGATAATATAAGCAATACAAATATTCATCACAACATTCCACTACAGGTTGATATTTCTGCACTTAGACATACTTAAGAGTAAGGAAAAACTTGCAAAGATTTAAGAAAAAAAAAAAAATCTTGAAGTACTACTTAAAGAATGTCCATGTTAGGGGAGGCGTTCGTAGCATCTGTAGCTTCCACTCACACATTCAAAAAGCAGTCATATTGGGCTCTTTCACTGCACAACCAGTCCGTATCACGCGTCTCTCCGTTCGCTCACTCATCGCTTCACTCTTCGCCACAAGCCATCCTCAATCGCACTCATCAGTTCCTAAAATGTCAGTTGCGCAGTTCTTTCCATATAAAAGTGAAAACACCCACCGTCTCTTAGAACATGCGGAGTGAAGCCGTTCTTTGATGGCATAGCATTTACAGGTGGAAGAGGGAGAATGATACCGATATCACCCCAAGAATGCTGCCAAAGAGGAGCTTCCTCACAGGAAAATGGAAGAGAGGTGAACTGCAGAAGAGATTTCAATGAAGGCTTTTCTACAGAACTTAACTGCAAATAAAGTTGCACTTAAAAACATTTAGGTTTCAACCAGATTCTTCCCAATGCAAGATTGCCTTTTAAAAGTTGATGACAAAGCCAGATAATGGTGAACCACAAACATTCATGCATTTTTCAAATTGGTTATAACACATTTCACAATACATGCATTAGAGAATCCAGTTGAAATGGATACAAACAAATGAGACATCGAAAATAGCACTTTAGTCAGACATCCTGGTAAACAACTCACTTCAACACTTTCTAAATTAAATCTTTAGCAGTTTTTTCCAAATGTACAAAACATCTTCCACATAAGTGTTAAGTTTTCAGATACGCATCAACACCAGAAATACATTTTGAAAAGAATCATCTCTGTCACAATACTTACCATACAAACACTTAACTTACATACCCCACCCAGATGACTTTGACTCCATACTAGACCCAAAACCTGAGCTAAACCCACTACCACTGGTTGTAGAGTTTGACCCTGTTCCCCAGCCGAGACTGGCTGAGCTGGTGCCATAGTTGCTGTTGCCTGTACTGAAAGACTGACTCTGGTCCCTACTAGAGCTTGTTCCGCTGGAGGTGCTGCCTGAAGTGGATGTCTGCTGCTGGCTAGCCAACATACCCATCATTCCCCAACTACTCTGCAGAGCAGCCTGAGCAGCAGCCATCATTGCAGGGTTCAGACTGAAGGAACCGAAATTAGCCAGACTACTGTTAGTGCTGCTCCCTAACCCACTACGACTGCTACCAAATGCTTGAGCGCCAAAACCATTTCCAAACCGTGTCGCACGATCAAACTGCCTATTGCCATGTTTGGGCTCAGCATTTGAGATGTGTACACTGACGCCTTTGATTATTAGGTCCTCTCCACAGAGACCCTGGGCAACCTGTGAGGGGGGGAAAGACATGAATCACGTCATCTGGGCAGTGGTACAATTACAACAGGAAGTACGTTCAACACATCAAACAGCATACCTGATCATCAGCAAATGTGACAAAGGCAAAAGCACGGAACGGCTTGGGGATGAAGACATCTGTGACTTCTCCATACTGCATAAAGAACTGCCGTAGGTCATCAGTGGTCATGTCTTCAGTGCAACGACCTACAAACACTTTCCTGCTCCTCAGTGGCTCATCTGGACCCTGCTGGGAACAAAAGTGAAATATTTAAAATACCACAAGTTATAAAGTTAAGAGAGAGCTACGTTTTTTTATTGACATAGCGTGTGGGTATCTGCATGGACATTACCAGATTCACCTTCGAGTTAGGGAGCTTGCAGTCACACCATCTTCCGTCAATCATATGGCGCTGGGAGACCACTTTTTCTTGAGACTCATACTCTGTGAACCTCACAAAGCCGAAGCCTTTAGAGTTTCCAGTCTTGGCATCTCGTTTTACCTGAGCGAAAAACAAACATTGAACCATGAAGATCAATAGTCACCACCAACAACCCAGTGACCTGTATTTATGTAACAAATGTTATACCTGAACCATGATGACTTCTCCAAATGTGCTAAAGTAGTCTTTCAGGTCCTGCTCAGATGTTTTCCAAGGAAGACCTAGTACGATCAGGTCAGATGTCTTCATGTCCCCTCTCTTCATTTTCACTGCAGAGGAGGCGTCAATTTCCTCCATTTTCCTTTTATTGTCTTTAATGAAAACAGAGGAATTTATTGTCGTTTAACTGGACGGTCGTGACATATGACTTCCCGATCCAACACTATTCAGACTTTGTAAATAATTACCAAGAGCAAATATATGACCAATATTTTCCATTATTTCATATATTTGAATTGCAAACTGCACATAGTTTATTAAGTACACCTAGTATAACATGGTAATACACCTCCAAACAAACCCTACTTTTTAAAATGAATCCTAACTTTTTGAAGGGAAAAGGCTTAAATTTAAGGTATTTTTCATTTGTATGGCATGCGCTATACTCTGGTGTTTTCTAATATTTTGACCATCACATTCCTATCTATTACAGTAGCAGACTTACATTACAAACATCTGTACATGTACAATTCAATACCGTTCATTAACACTACTAGCCACTAAAATTACCAAACAAGTTAAATCAACACCTCAGGTCCAACATAACACGCAACCTACATAAAGAAGAAAGATCAAAATCTGCAGGGTTGCTGATAAGATGTGCATAAAATACATTTGCAACTATGCATAAAACAAAGCGTCTGTGTTGGTGTGCTCGATTTTGTGAATGGTCGTGTCGCCAAGCGCACTTTTGAGGGCGTGAACAAATAACAGGTCGCGTCATTGTCGTCTATTTTCAGTGTGAAGCTGAAGCTACATCATGAATTATAAATACAGTTACACACCTGTTCGGATAAAGCGGTTACGTAACGTTAAATTGATAAATGAATGCAAAAAAGTGTTCATATCTACCTTTTGGATAGTTCACCACATATACGACGTTGCCCCAGCCGTTTTCTGGCGCGTGTAGGACCCCTTCCACGAGACGCACTCCCCGCATGCACTGGGACACGGGGCTCCTGAAGCGCAGGCCGCACGCCCCTGGAAACTGGGCCGCCACGGTCGAGAGCAACACGGTGCCGTCGTCCTCGGACGGTATCTCCATGGGCTCCTCGTTTTCCTCCTCCGCCACTCTTATGTACACTTCAGCCATTTTTGCTATTCAAAACAATGCTGAAGTTAGCAGTTAGCTCGGTGCTGCTAATACGAATGAATGAATCAAGCTACTTTGTGAGTTATATCTAAGATGAAGACGTTGGTTAAAGTACTATGTTTTAACTATTTCATGTAAAATACACCGCGTTGGTTGCGCTAACGAGCGTGAATCGGCCCGTTCCTTTGTTCGTAGTGACGGGGATCTGCGTCGTCAACACTGGGACGACGACCGTTCAACTGTGCCGCGTAATTACAAAAAAAACTGCGTACGGTCCAAATCTGAATACTTTCGACAAATAGAGTTACACAAAAATGGCTGTCCAAGACCACTCATCCAACTTCCACTAAACGCCTGTCTCAAATGTACAATAAGAAAGCACAGCAGGGAAATATCTTCTTTCTCCACGAGGCGCAGGATCAACCACCGTGCACACGGCCCACCAAACTGTCTCTATCCAAACCAAAGGGAACTACGTCGTTAGACTGGACGGGTTCATTTTATGGGGTGTTGATTTATGTAGTGTGTCGTTTATTATAAACAGTAACCAAATCATTCGTCAGTATAAACATGTAAAACCAACACACTTCTGTTATTGTGTGTGATCGTTGTTTGTGCAGGGTGTAGTAAAACCCGAATGAGTCTATTGTTGATCATTTGTATTGTGTGCTCCCCCCCTGAGGGAGTATGGTAGGTTCTCTTAATCCATCCATGGGTAGGCCAGGTTACAGCGGCTTCCGTTGGCAGAGATGGAAAGATGGCGGGTCTGCGAGCCCCACGCTTTGAAACGCAGATCTATTCAACTCACATTCACGTTAATGTCTCCATCACAAGTTTTTAATCCGAATTATTTTCCTAAAACTCTAAACTTTCTAATATCTATCTCATCACCTTTTTTTATGTTATTTATATTTTATTTATAATTTTAAAATAATATATTGTATACTATTTTTAGGGCCCGAGCACTGTATCTATGTCGATTCTATGACTGACATAAATATAGGTGTGTATATATCTATATTCTGTTGTTTTGATATATGTTGTTTGTATATCTGGAGTTTTGTAACAATGTTTATTTCCCCTGTGGTTATTAAAGTATTTCTGATTCTGTGTCAGCCTTCTTTGGACATTAAATTGTGACATTCTTCGACTTTTTCGATGTACTATACGATGACTTTTCATGGGCTTATTTCTTGGGCTCTCTATATGACTTTTCCCAACAAACTATGCCATGTCTGTTTTAGAGACAATGACCTATGACTGAGTTAAGCATTTTTTGGAAATAATAAATTTAGACTTTTTTTGACAGACTAAACTATACTTTTGGACACTTTACATCAGGGTTATTCAATTAATTTGGAATTGGGACCGGTTAACGAAAATGAACCAAAATGAGGGGCCAGAAAATATGAGCATTACATTGTAAAACAATGCAGCGACATAGGAGTACATATATTGTCTTTATTTTATCAATGTAAACAGTAGTCATGACCTCAAAGTGCAACAAGCTTGTCAAAAAACAATCCTTGTTAAATGAACAAACCTGTTAACCAGAGGGTTTCACTCAATTATTGGACTAAAGAACAAGTTTGAGGCTCTTCTCCTTTACTTGAGTATTTAATTTCCATGTTACTTTATACTTCTGCTCACTACAAATCAGTGGAAATATTCTGCTTTTTACTCTACTACTACTACTACTCTTTTTACTACATTTATCTGATTACTTCAGTAACTAGATACTTTACCAGGCTGACAAGCACATATAAAACATGAGTTTATTAATAAAAAACTGGACTGACACAAATGAACGTAACATAAATGCAGAGTAGCATGATTTTTTTGAAAATGTCTTCTCAATTTATCCTCTTTACACACCGATATGGCTGCAGAGTAAACTCAGGCTTCACAGAGACAGAAACAAAAACTTCTCTGTCCGTTCTCTGGTGAACAGGCGGTTTTCTGTGACAACCTTTCCTTTTTTCAGAGCAGTTGCATTGCGGTGGTGATTTAACCTCAGATTTAACCCATAGACTGTATTTAACCAGACAGAAAGATTGAGAACAACATCAGAGCGCAGTTCAGCGAGCTGCTGCTGCCACGAGAACTCAGCAACCCACGAAGAAGAGCGCAGCGGGAGCGTGCGTCGCGTTGCGGCCGCGCGCCTACAGGGTGCGCGTAGAGCGCGCTGTGGTGGATACGAGAAAGGAGAGCGGCCATGAATTACTTTTTCACACAGGCTTCTGCTCAAAGGGCCAGGAAATATCCCCTCGCTGCCGGATCCGGAAACGGGAAGACGGCGTTGAGGATCGTCCGGAAGTTGGAGAGCTGCCGGCAGGAGGCTCCACGTGCTGACTGTAGGTGCAGAGAACCAACAGTCCTTTTTTTATTGAAAATTTAGTACATGTAGTACAGTTAAACAAGGGAATCCATTCTCATCAAGTGTTTCTTTGTAACCTTGAATAACACATATCATTGTATAAACGGGGATTGTGTCCCCGTTTTTTTCTTCAGAAAAGGGGCTTAGTACACGTTTGATAACCTATAATAATAACAGCAAGTAAAGCTTATGTGACAGTCATCATCTGATTTACATGAAATTTATACGATTTCATTCCCAATTTCTGTGTAGCTCTAAATTTAGAGTTTTCTTTTTCTCTCTGCTTAACACAAATCACCAGGTCAAATTCCTGGTAGGTAATCCGATTACTTCCTAGCAATAAAGTTAACATGAATTGCATTGTTGAATCCGCGCCGTGGGTTAGTTTGATACGGAAAGAAAACATTTTGAGTTCAAAAAATGTATGCTATAGTCTAAAACTATAGTATTTAGTACTCCTGGTTTGTCTGACAATGAGCAACACCAAGAAAACTATAAATCCTTAATTCACAAAATTGTAGCTGTAGTTATGTTTGTTTGTTTTTGTGGGTGGACAAGGACAAAATCTACTGACGTGACCAAAAGTATTTCTTGGTCTTAAAAACTAAGAAGCTCAACGAGCGGTTTTTATAATCTAAAATAAACAACACTAACTGCAAACTTAAAAATTACCCGTTTTTCCACTCTAAATTTGGTCTTGTGCTGCTTGTCCTCCCTGAACAACAGTGGAAAAAACTATATCTATACAATTACTGTGAGAGAAACGTTACACACAAATATACATATGATAATGTCTAAACACTCAATGCAGCTTTAAAATTCAAGTCAACAAAAAGAGATCTCAAACAGCTTTTTATTACATTTTTCAATCAATAACAGTACAATTTAGTACAGTATCTATCTTGCATCCAGCTCACCGTGTAACACCAACAGACTGAAATGAAATACAAAAAGTGAAAAGGTACATAAGGGTGCAGAGCTCTATAATATTAATAGAAAGAGAAAAGGGAATCCATCTCAGTTGAATTGCATTTTCACTTGTGGCCACACACGAATACATCACATTTATTGTACATCATCGCAGAAAAAAAGAAAAGTGAAAATATGTCACAACTTTAACAAAAGTGCTTCTGTATACAGTGAAATGTTGTCATTCAGATGCTCTGATTTTCAATTTAAGACCAAGAAAAAAAAATATACAAAAGTTTGAGTATGGACAGTATGTGAGGACATTTTTGTTCCATTGAGTGTGAAGATTTGAAGGAGAGAAAAATAACTTGTCTGGATAGAATTCTCACAATGATTGTTATAATTATTACAAAAAAATGGCATCAATAGAACTGGTAAGCATAATTTACACTAAGTACGCAGTCAATATTAAGTCTTTCCCCATTCTTGCTCGCTCTGGTGCATAGCGTTACCAGTATTAGTACATTGATGTATGCAGAATTTAAGCCAAAAAAAATTGGCTTCTATTAAGTTCAATCAATAGATTACTCTCCTTTTCAGAAACTAAACAAAAAAGAAATCTAGATTTTGCACCATTGAAAGCAAGTCTACAGCATGCACATCTAAATTAACTCATGGCAGACAAAATTAAATGTCTTAACTTAAAACATCAGACCATTATTTTCAGACATTGATTTGTACATTTCATTCACAGAGTTGCAACTGCAGTCCCAAGCAAAGGAAGTGTCTTATTTAGTCAGGTGAGGTGTTTCACTCAAAGTGAATACTAAACACAATCCCCCCATCCATATAATAAAATCCAGCCATGCCCCAGTTATCTCAGCACCTACCTTGCTACCCCACCCCTTCCCACCCAAAGTCAAAGGCATGTACAAGAATTAAGGGGGTTAACTGGATAAGTTACTCGTAATAACTCCTTTTGTACTGGAATGAGCATTCATAACTTATAGCATGTGCTTGGTTAGTTAACATAGTATTAGTTGAGAGGCAAAGCTTCTTCATGTGCAAAAGGCTGTGATGAAACGAAAACAGCTAGTATATAAACACATCGTGGACATTTTGAAAGCTGCTCGTGTAATATGATCCAAGCTTTTACTTGCATTACTTGCTGCATGTTTTTCTCTCATCTGTCTTATATGATTTAACTGGATTAGAAAGACAAGCTGTAATTCAAACATATCTAAAACAACTAAAGAAATATGACAAAAAAGAAAGCCATCAAGAATAACAAACCATCAGAATAAAATTCTTTAAAAAAAAAAAAAAAGTTAAATAATTTGTACAATCACACTCCAACATTTGCTTTCAAGACGCACACATTTGCATGGGATGATAGTGTTGTTTTCTCTTTCAAGGTAACATAAAATGGTCCAAGAAGGAATGCACAAGTTTCTGATTTGATACCACAGGAGATCCTTTCTTAACTAGGTGATAAACAATTGTGCTCTTCTTTGTGTAGGAAAGGCATTGGTTTCCCTTCGTTTTTGTGGTGTCTAAGTCAGTTTAAACAGTGTTGAAGAAGATGCTGTGAACATTCTGAAGTTGTAATGGTCTTCCAGTCAACTTTGGAGTTAAAAGAACATCTGGGAATCAAAGACACATTTTATTTAGAATTTAACTCATCCAATTTGATCATTCATTTTAAGACCTAATGGGCAAAGCTATCTAACAACATGAGAATGCAGCAGGCTGCTTGTGTTTAATATAAGTACATCTGCAACTAGTTGGAAAACAAGCCTACAGTTTTTGGCATAAGTGGGAGCCTGCCGAGTCTAAGAAATGCATTCTTTGGTGAAAGAATGTAGTGCAATGAAAAAATAATACATTAAGACCTTAAGTCATGTTACAAATCACAAACCGGCTGTTTTCATTGTGGATTATTTATTTCTACCATTTTTTTATGGCAGAAACGTCACAACTGCAACAAAGCTTCACTTTCTTTTTCTAAAACTTCTGATATTGAAATTGCGTATTTGAGATGCACTAATTGGCCACTGTAATATATGCAGCTCCACAGGTTGGGTTTATTCATCTGTAAAGTATGTCGTGCATTGAAATAAAATTAAGCTTTAAAAGATGCTAGAGACAGTGAAAAATCAGGGTCAATCATGCTTTGTTGATCAAGTTAAAAAGAGAACGCCGCCCCTTGAAAATCAAAGATTCAAATCATCAGACGATATCTAATGTCATGAAAAAATGTTGTTGCGCATTTTCAATCGCCATTAGTTAGCATGCATTAGCTTGGGGAGCTAACTTGGCTTGTTATTATATGACATTACTGTCGCTGTAACCCTTAATGTCCTTCTCATGCTGGCAGAGGAGGAAAACACACTGCCATCTTAAACTGAAGTCTACCCCCGTAGCAGCTCTGGAGCAGATCTACTTCTCTGGTCCGGTTACCCCTACCCCTACTATGATGTATTTCTCTAAGTTACCGATGATTTTCAAACTGCATCTCATATCTACTGTGGCAATATTATTGTAAAAGTGCGCACTACATTACCGCCACCTTTGAAAAATAAACTTCAGAAAATATGATGTCTGTTAGATTGTGTCCAGCTGGATTTGATCTTATCAGAGCAAAACACAAACTTCAGTCCGCTGCTCTACATCACGAGCCACCTGAGCTCACACCGCGATCACTGCCAGTCACGTATTAATTAAATACGTCAGTATCCAGGTAACAGTTTGTATTGGGTTGATCTGAAACAACTGGTAACCTTGATTTCATCTTGGAAAAAAAACGAACGCATTTATCAAGGGGGTTTCCCAAAAGCTACGGATATATTAACCACTGAATTACAGCCCCATGTTGTGTAGAATCATAGGGAGCTGTAATACAGTGGTCAATATATCCGCAGCTTTTTGAAATCCCCCTTGATAACTACATAATGCAGTTCCGCTTATACAGTCTTATCCACCACAGTAGATATGAGAATCATCGGTAAGATGTTTGTGAGTCTGACGAGAGAGGCTGAGCACAGCTGCTGCTGTTAGAGAAACCCAACATAACACTGTCACAGCTCTCCTTGCCTGACCACATACACCTGATCTAGTATCTAGAATCAGTTGGTCTTCCTTGGTTCCCCAGATGTGAACACTGAATTTTATGCATTGAATTTGGCCTTTTGATTTATTTTTTACATTAATTGTATACATTCTATTTTGCATCTAAATTTGGAATTTAAATTTTTAATGTTTAATTTTTAAACGTTGAATATTTTTTCTTTGAATTCTTTAATTTTGAATTTGTGAACATTGAAAAATAAAGAGTTAAATTCACAGTCAAATCCTCCAGATACATAATTTTAATGTATACATATTCAGTGCTAGAAATTCAATGGCTTTTTAATTTCAAAACCCGATGACACAGATTTACTTACAGTGTCTCAAATGTGAAACCCAGCAAAAGAAACAAAGATATTTAATTGGACCTACAACACTTTTAAACCCGTTAGGGGATAAAAGTAGTGCAAGAGCCAAGCAGAAGATAAGGCTTCAACAAATATACTATAGGTTTAGGTATAGCACTTTACGAGTAATAGAACAACCTTACGTACAAATGTAAGAAATTGTGAATCACTAATATTAGTAAAAAAAAATAAAATAGAACCTTCATGCTTCAATTCCAGATCTTCAGAAAACTGTCCCAGGATCCCGTTGCAACTGCCATGCCATCGTCAGTAACTCCCAGGCAGCTAACGCGGTTGTCATGTCCAGCCAACACACCTACACAAGAACAACGGTTCTCATTTAGTCTACAATACTAAAACAGGAAGCAAGTACATTTCATCACTTTGTCTGATTATTGACCCATTTTTGTAACATGAGCTCATGCTTCAACTACTTACCAGCACGGTCAGCTTTTAGTGTGTCCCACACATTACAGTTGAAGTCATCGTATCCGGCCAGAAGAAGACGGCCACTCTTTGAGAATGCAACGGAGGTGATGCCACATATGATATTGTCATGTGAGTAGATCATTAATTCCTGATCAGCACGCAGATCAAAGAGCCTGCAGGTGGCATCATCGGAGCCTGTGGCAAAGGCATTGCCATTGGGGAAGAACTAAAAAGGAGGAAAAAAACATTAATGCACAACAGAGGAAACACATCCCAAAGTGCAATTTCAACTTAAAGAAAAGAAAAGAACTTACACAGATGGCATTGATGTCAGACTCATGGCCAGTGAACGTCTGACTGCACATGCCCTCTCGAACATCCCAGAGTTTAGCAGAGGCATCACAAGCACCAGAGACGAATAACCGTGTGTCAGGGGCCAATGACAGGCTCATGACATCACCTGTGTGTCCAGCAAATGTGGTTGTCTGCTGGCCTGTCTCAATGTCCCAAAGTGCACTATAACAAAAAAAACATGATTGATTTGCCATTTCTCCGACGTCCTAGTTTTTGCACAAAAATGTTGACTGGGTAACACCGTTCAGGAACTCAATGTAGGCGATCCTTTTACTTACCAAGTGGTATCTCCCGAGCTTGTAACAATCTGGTTGTCATCAAGAAAGCGACAACAGGACAGGTATCCTGATAAAAAACAAAAAAATCAATGTGTTATGTATATGGAATTTCATGTCAGATACAGAACAAGCAGTAGAAAACTAACCAGGAGAGTAGATCATATACCTGTATGTCCGGCGAGCTCACGGCTCACACGTACATTCCCCTCGCGTGTTTTCAGGTTGTAAATTGAGCAGATGTTGTCTAAGCCACCACAGGCCACATAATTTCCTGAAGGTGCATATGCGCAAGTCATGACCCAGGAAGATCGAAGTGGGATGGCATGAACCTACAACAAAAGTGACAACACACACACACACACACCCACGTTAATTTACTTAAAAGTCCATTTTACAGAAAAGTCAGTATTTTTACAGCTAAGGGCGCACTCACACTGTCCTTCCGCACCGGGCTTTAGGGTACTTGTCCCCCCCTCCCTCCCCTGTACTCACACTGCCTGGGCCTCGCGCAAATGCTCCTTGCCTGTCCATACGTCATCACGCCATAACACGTCACACGCATTGATGACGTCATCACGATGCGTCGCTTTGTTTACAAATCTTTCCATAGACCTCGGAGTTTTTGTGCGTCTTGTCCGACTGTTTTTGAATATTTTCATCTCACCAAATCTGCAGTAAACACTCCACCTCCGCATCACACCAACGTGAACCTTTCACCGCCATTGTTGTTGTTGTTAAATGTCCGCGCATGGTCCGTCTTTTGTCTGAACAGGCGCAGATAAATGACGTGAGAGCCGCCGTAGGCGTCATGCTCGTGCACGTGCGCACGCTCGTGCTCGTACATGTGCAAATGCGCTCTACAAAAGCCCACCTTTCTCAAACGGGCTGTTGACGGCCACCTGGCCGCAGCTAGGTGCGAAGCGGTTGCACTCACACTGGTCAAACGCACTAGGCTTTACCCGCAAAACCTGTTTTGGTCCGGTGCGGAAGGACAGTGTGAGTGCGCCCTAAGTCTTTAGTTTTACAAGTCGGCAACTAAAAAGGTCAGATTTCATACTTTTTAGAGACAACCGTTTAAAAAAAAAACTTTCATTATTTAACATGTCAGGATGAAAATATAATACATTAATGTATAATACCCACAACCAGTGTCATTACCTGTGGGTACTAGTCTGACTTGTTATTTTTATTATAAAACACCCACTGCTCTTTGGCACCCAGCCCAAAGTCAGAGTAACATCCATGCCAAGTCAGCAAGTGAAGCACCCACAACCAAAGTAACAAGAGCGACTGGAAGAGCGCAGAATGTTCAGCATCCTGGATAGTCATGCACTATTTCCATGTGGATGGAAACATAATCGTATAGACCAATCAATAAGCTGCAATCACAGAGAGCGCAATCAGGGCTCTTAAATTAACAAAGGCTGAAACCAGTAGTGTTTCCATTTGCGAGCCGCTATAAGCATTGAAGTATCCCATATACAATTTGACCTCAATCTGGCCTGCAATCTTCTCAGTAGTTCTAGAGATACATTGGAAGAACGTCCCTTTAATCTTTTAATTCCCAGTTGGACTTATCACTCAATGTATCAGGCTCAATGTTTTTTTTCAGTGTCACCAGAAAAGATTCTTCTATATACTAGAACTTGACAGAACATAATTCTCTATTTTAATTTTTCTGTCTGTAGTGAGGAGGGCCAAATTGCCTATTAGGTACGCAAAATGTGCACCACCTCCACCCATCCCACTAACTGCACACCGGCCCCAAGGCCAACGCCACAAATGACTCTCTCTCTCTTTCAGCTGACCTGAAACTC